>NC_086446.1:608537760-608857760 GCF_028390025.1 Pseudophryne corroboree
GCGATCAAGAGAAAGAAAAGAAAAGTCCTGAGCCACCAACGCCAAGGGGGGGCTCCCTGGACAATGGGTAGATGCCTCTGGTGGTCCCAACCGATCATTAGACAGTGCAGGGCCTCAATCCGGGGCCATCTGGCGCGCTCCCGGAGCATATCTGTCCAGCCATTATGCCGCCTCTCTAGGGGAATTGAAGAATTTGGTTTCCCCGTCCGCTACCACCCGGAGTCGGGAGGGGAATAGCATAGAGTAGGAGACGTTCAGGTCTCTGAGGCGCCTCTTGATAGGCATAAACTGGGCTCGATCCTTCTGGACTTCCGCGGCAAAATCAGGAAAAGCAGACACGGTAACCCCGTTTCTGGTAAGGGGGCCTTTTGTGCGTCCCAACCGGAGGACCGAGTCACGGTCCTTATAATGCAGAAATTTGGCGATGAAGGTGCGCGGAGGGGCGCCAGGAGGTAGAGGACGAGATGGTATCCGGTGTGCACGCTCCACCGTAAACTGTGCCGTGAAAGATTCAGCGCCGTACAGTTCCTTAAGCCATGACTCCAGGAAGACCTCAGGCTGGAAGCCCTCCTCCTTCTCCGGCAGGCCCACAAATCGCACATTATTTCTACGCAGCCGACCCTCCATGTCTAGTAATTTGGATTGAAGGGATGTTACTTGCTGGGTTACCGTGGAAATAGATTGTTTCATAGGACCGCACATATCCTCCAGATTCGAGACACGGGTTTCTGCCTCTCCCACTCTCTCTCGTATGCGCTGGACGTCCTGCCGAAGCAGTGAGAGATCACACTGCACTTTCTCCATCTTATCTGAAAGACGCTGTTCCGATCCAGCTATTGCCTCCAGCACTTGTTGAAGAGATGGAGCTGCGGGTGTGTTAGGGGATTCAGCAGCTGTTGCAGATGGGGAGTAGGAGTGGGACGGAGAGGCCCCCTGCGAAGCGGCCTGCGAGGCCCGTTGGTTTAGTGGGTTAGGTTGTCTGGCAAATTTCTCCAGCTTCGCCGCAGCCGTGCGCTGGCCGTCCCGAACCATGACGGACAATAGGTAGTAACAGACACTCCGGTATAATCTCAGGTCAAAAGCGTAGAAGGAGACTTCAGCAATGAGTGAATTTTAGGGTTGTAATAAGCAGAAACACATCCGCAGCTGGTCTCCAAAGTAGTAGGCAAATGTAAAAGAAAGTACTGGCAGCGTCCCAGAATATAGGTGAGAGCAGGAGCGATGCAGTTATTTAGTATGTAAAATAAGACAGCAACTGAAGTCAAAGTGTAATTTGATCCCAGGAGGTAGAAGTCACTCACCAGTTACATATCAGTCAACCTTTAAGTGAGAGTGTTCCCTCTATGACTGGAAGCAGCAGTCCAGAGCAGTGGGGCCGGGAATCTCCAAAATTGAGGCCGGGGATCCGGAGGAGGTATAGGCCGCAAATCCGGAAGTATGTCTCCTCGGCCGTACAGACCCCGGGGAGAGCGGGGAAATCGCCTGCCGGTGCCCTGCAGCGTAGGGAAGAAAAGCAGGGTATTCAGGCACACCAAAGGGGCCAGGATATTACAGGAGGATGTTTAATCCAGGGAGCTCCCGGGATCTGCTTCCTACTCCTGTGCTGCCGTGGCCACGCCCCCCTCATGTAACTGTTTTAATTGAATGTAGGTATGCTACTCACAGTTTGTGTCTGGCCATATGTATGCAGGCTGTAAATTGTGGCCTTAGGGAATACAGTCACACATGCATTTGGAATAACAGCTTCCTATGACTCACTGTTCTTAGATCAAGAAATAGATGACATAAGATCCTGACATCACAGCTTGAGGGAGTCACTTTGTTCTGATTTTTACATCTAGATAACTGTTAAGGGCCCCATACACTACAGCCATATGTCTGATGGCTGAAGTCAGAGGCGATTTCCCTTGAACTCTCCCGGGAGCTTCCCGGGAGTGGTTCCATACGATTCCATACGATTTGGTACATGTGTAACTTTATGCAGCGACATATCGCATGCGATTTATTGCAATGCATTCACACATGTACCATAAGATATATCTGATGGGCTGGATTAGTGTTCTAGGGGGGCTGGGCCAAATAGGCATATAAATAGCAGCAGCCATTTTAGCCATGTGCACACTGCTGCTCTGTGAATAGTGAGGCTGGTTTATACCTTCTGAGCGTTCCACATGGCTACCGTGCTTTGCTTTATTTGGGTTTTCTAAACAAAGTGCTCTTTATCCTGTTCTGTGATGGATTCCTACAGGTATCAACTTCTGTTAGCCTATGGCTATATGAAGCTGAAACGTGACAGGGATCTGAAACGGAAGAGGGTGAGGTCTGTTTGGAGCAAGGAGTGGCTGATGAAGAGGGGGACTCTCTCTTACATGTCGCTCCTGACCGAGATTAGGGATAATAACCCTGAAGATTATCGCAATTACCTGCGAATGGATGACGATACCTTCCAGGAGTTGCTTGGCCTTGTGACTCCCTACATTGAGAGGCAAGACACCAAGATGCGGAGGGCCATTCCTGCTGAGGAGAGGCAGACTGCTACTCTGAGGTTCCTGGCTACAGGGCGATTGTTGGAGGACCTGAAGTACGGGACCCTCATCTCCCCCCAGGCTTTGGGTCGGATAATCCCTGACACCTGCAAGGCCATTGTGAAGGTGCTGCAGGACCAGTATTTAAAGGTAAATAAAATACATACCACACCTGTTTTAGTTACTTTTAAACTGTTTATAGAAAAAAAGTTGGTGTTTTTTTGTTTGTTCTTTTTGTGTAAACAACTGTGCAAAAACTATGCAATGATTTGCCTATATGGCACATATAAATATAAAACATTACATCACAATTTGTGTATATATATATATATATATATATATATATATATAAATATATATGTAATAAAATAATTAAAATGATTAAATAAGTGCATATGTACTCTGTAATTGGGCGCTGCGGAACCCTTGTGGCGCCATATAAATAAAGGATAATAATAATAATAATAAAATAACAGTTTATTTTACTTTGAATTCCCAATAAATATGGTGCGGTACTTTCAATCCTAAGATGGAGGGCTATATGGTGTTTTGGGCACAGATTTGATGTTGTAAAGTGCAGAATGAATGGGCCTGGCCCCATTATTATGCACCTACAGCATGCGTGTATCCTCCCCAAAAAAATCTTCCAATAAAACACCATATAGCCTATACCGCACCATATTTATTGGGAATTAATAACTTTAAAACAAGACCCTTAACAATGTTCTAATTCCCAATAAATATGGTGCGGTACTTTCACTCCTAAGATGGAAGGCTATATGTATATGGTGTTTTGGCACAGATTTGATTGGGAGAATAAACACATGCTGTAAAGTGCTGAATGAATGGGCCTGGCCCCATAATTATGCACCTACAGCATGCGTGTATCCTCCCCAAAAAATCTGTCCTCAAAACACCATACAGCCTATACCACACCATATTTAATGGGAATTATAAGATGCCTACAAATTTTCAAACTGGGGCATGTCCTCCTCTGCCTCCAGGATAGCAGAGTATACGGTGGAGGAGCAGGTGGGTGGGGGGAGTAGGCTGTGGTTAGGTGGGCGGAATAGGATGGGGTTGGGTGGGCGGAATAGGATGGGGTTGGTTGGGAGGAGCAGTGATAGGACGGCGGTCGAACAGTACAACATTATCTTATCATGGAGTTGCGATTTTCGGGCCTTGTTCAGCATCTTTAAATTTAGACGCTGAATCTGCTCCGCTTGACTCGGGGGCAGGTTGCGCATGGCAGAGGCCAAGAATTTCCCAAATTTTGTGTAGTGGTCGGGGGGCTGGACAAGTCTTGCCTTGATCTCTTCAAAGATTAGGTCTTCGCTCTCCTGGCAGGTGTGTGGTTTTTTTGTTTGCTTCTGTTTCGGGGGCGCGGCGGAGGAGCTGGTGCTGCAGAGGTATCAGGGGTAGCTGGTGCTTCAGGGGTCGGATCTTGGGTCTGTGATTCCTCTGTATCCAGGAGACTGAGGTCTGGGGTGGTGGGAATCTCTACACTTCCACTCTGTAGTAGATTTTAACAAAATATATACTGTATAAATACATGTTTTCATTTTTTATTTCTATTTTTCTATAGCTCCATGCAAGTACATCTGAATGGCAAGCCGTGGCAGAGGAGTTTGCCACCACCTGGCAATTCCCTAACTGTGGGGGAGCGATAGATGGCAAACACGTCTGCACCAACCCTCCTGCAAACAGCAGATCCCTTTATTATAATTATAAAGGGTATTTCAGCATCGTTCTGGCAGAATGCCAACTATGAATTAATTTTCAATGACGGCAAAAACGGACGTGCATCAGACGGTGGGTCGCTGAAGAATATTTATTATTATTTATTACCAGTTATTTATATAGCGCACACATATTCCGCAGCGCTGTACAGAGAATATTTGTCCATTCACATTAGTCCCTGCCCCAGTGGAGCTTACATTCTATATTCCCTACCACATGTACACAGACACATTCACGCTAGTGTTAATATTGTTGGAAGCCAATTAACCTACCAGTATATTTTTGGATTGTGGGAGGAAACCGGAGTACCCGGAGGAAACCCACGCAAGTACGGGGAGAATATACAAACTCCGCACAGTTAGGGCCATGGTGGGAATCGAACCCATGACCCCAGTGCTGTGAGGCAGTAATGCTAACCATTACACCATCGGTACTGCCCCTGCTATAATAAGAATACCACCTTCTACGAGCGGGTCACCACAAAGACCCTGAACTTGCCATCTAGGGAGCAAACTAAGCACTGCCTCAATTTTGTTTTCGTGGCTGATGAAGCATTCGCACTCCACAAGAACATTGTGAAGCCGTACCCCCAAAGGCACCTGACAAGGGAGAAGCGCATCTACAATTATAGGCTTTCCCGGGCACGACGAATTGTAGAGAACACTTTTGGCATCCTGGATAGCCGCTTCCGCATATTCCTAACGGCTATCAATTTGCAGGTGGAGAAGATAGATTGGGTGGTGACTGCGTGCTGTGTCCTGCATAACTATTTGCGCAGCAAAACCACCCAGCATAGGACACTGCCCAGAGCAGCACCAGGAGACCCAGACCCAGAACACCCAGAGGAGACTTCACCATTTTCCTCTGACTCCATTCTAGGGTGAGTCTATGGGCAAAACAGGTCAGGGACGAGTACCTGGCCAATTTTAATGGGGTGGGTGCAGTCGATTGGCGGGAGGACCACATTTAAGGGTACTGTGTTGGACTGATGGTGGAACTTGCAAAAACTTAAAAACGTATTCAAAAATATATACTTACACATACAGACAAAGATAGTTCACCCTCTTAGGCTCTGGTGTGGCAGTCCAAGGGAGGGACGTGAAACCTGTCCGGGTAGCCTGCTGGTCCAGGACAAACTCCAGCATGGGGTAGTAAGTGAGGTCTTGTAAACCTAGGACAAACCTGCTCCAGATCTTTTGGACTGTTCCATTTTTTTGTGTTCTTTGAGGAACACTGTACGCAGGTTCTGTATCTTTTTCTTTACCCAGTCCTTGTCAGCACCGGACACAAAGGGCCTGCTGTACTCCACTAGCTTCTCCAAGGCCGTATTCCGCCGGACTTTGGGGTTCATTCCGAGTTGATCGCTAGCTGAAAATGTTTGCTGCGCAGCGATGATGCAAAAAACGGCACTTCTGCGCATGCGTATGCGGCGCAATGCGCACGTGCGACGTACTTTCACAACGTCCGATGTAGTTTCACACAAGGTCTAGCGAAGCTTTTCAGTCGCACTGCTGGCCGCAGAGTGATTGACATGAAGTGGGCGTTTCTGGGTGTGCTCAGAAAAACGCAGGCATGCCAGGAAAAACGCAGGCATGGCTGGGCGAACGCAGGGCGTGTTTGTGACGTCAAAACAGGACCTGAACAGACTGAAATGATCGCAAGCGCCGAGTAGGTCTGAAGCTACTCTTAAACTGCACAAAATTATTTTGTAGCCGCTCTGCGATCCTTTAGTTCGCACTTCTGCCAAGCTAAAATACACTCCCATTGGGCGGCGGCATAGTGTTTGCACGGCTGCTAAAAACAGCTAGAGAGCGAACAACTCGGAATGACCCCCTTTATCCGAATACCCCTTGGCTTTGATCTTCCACAGACATTCATGGCCACAGTACATTTCTAGTAGGCCGGTGATGCAGTCTATATCTTGATCCAGAGACATACCTATAATGAAAACAAAGTGGTGCACAAACTGTTATATATTTTGTGTTTAAAAATGGTTTTACTTAAGGTATATGGTTATATGGTTACATTTAGTTAAGATATGGTTTTAAAATGAAGGGGTTTTTTTCATTTTCAAAATGGTTTTACTTAAGTTTAAAAATATACTTTCAAAATGTTTTGATATATGGTTCAATTTGGATAATATATGGTTTTAAAATAAAGTTCTTTTTTGAAAATAGATTCCTCATTACCCAAACATCAATGGTGCAGTATTGGGGTACAGTGGCGGGGAAAACACATGGCCATTAGGGGGTTAAAATAAGTTTGGAAACTCAGAAACACAAGTTGCAGCATTGGGGTACAGTGGCGGGGAAAATACATGGCCATTTGGGGGTTAAAGTAAGTTTGGGGGCAGAGAAACACAAGGTTCAGCATTGGGGTACAGTGGCAGGGAAAACACATGGCCATTAGGGGGGTTTTAAAATGGCTTTGGGCCCACTGAAATGAATAAAATGTGAACAATAGAATACATTAGTGGTCAGTAATTCCAAGTTGATCGCAGCAGGAATTTTGTTAGCAGTTGGGCAAAACCATGGGGGTAATTCCAAGGTGATCGCAGCAGGAAATTTTTTAGCAGTTGGGCAAAACCATGTGCACTGCAGGGGAGGCAGATATAACATGTGCAGAGAGAGTTAGATTTGGGTGGGTTATTTTATTTCTGTGCAGGGTAAATACTGGCTGCTTTATTTTTACACTGCAATTTAGATAGCAGATTGAACACACTCCACCCAAATCTAACTCTCTGTGCACGTTATATCTGCCTCCCCTGCAGTGCACATGGTTTTGCCCAATTGCTAACAAAAATCCTGCTGCGATCAATTTGGAATTACCACCCATGTGCACTGCAGGGGAGGCAGATATAACATGTGCAGAGAGAATTAGATTTGGGTGGGGTGTGTTCAATCTGCAATCTAAATTGCAGTGTAAAAATAAAGCAGCCAGTATTTACCCTGCACAGAAACAAAATAACCCACCCAAATCTTACTTTCTGCACATGTTATATCTGCCTCCCCTGCAGTGCACATGGTTTTGCCCAATTGCTATCAAAAATCCTGCTGCGATCAACTTGGAATTACCCCCAGTGTGATTACATTGACAGTGTGCTAGGTGGACAGAGATATTGGTGGTCAGTGTGGATTAAATACATACTTGGGGCAATAGAAATCCAATCAAATCGGATATATCTGTAGAGCTCTCCTGCTGCGTCACTGCTGCTGCTGCCGCTGATGGGAGTGTGCTGAGAATGTCAGTCAAACTTCCTACGATATATTACATGCGATATATTGCAGGCACAAAAATACACACCTTTTTCCATACGATTCCATGCGATTACTATATGTCAGGAGTGCAGCACTAGCGACCTAGGGGATCCGACACGACACTCACAGGAACGCGCATCGGATCGGATGGAAAACACATACGATGTGACACTTTTCATAAGATATATCGGACCGAAAGGTCGAAATTGCAGGAAATCGGCCATTATCGTTCTAGTGTATGGGGCCCTTAAGAAACATGAATTATGAAATATGTGAGAGCAAAAAGTAACAAATTTTAATTTGTGTACAACTCTACATGAGCCCCTGTATAGCTTGATGAGGTCCACGTTCAGCAATTAGACATTGAGGGAATATAAGTACCCTAGTACTATCAATATTAGTGAAGTAGAGGAGATAAAAAAAAATCAATTTTGTAATAAATAAACTCAATGTAGCCAGGCCCAAAATGCTAGTATCACAGCCAATAGAGCTCCAGGAGGCACTGCCTCTTACGTAGAAAACATATGCCAGCCTGGTACACCTGGGGACAGCAGATCAGTACAAAACAGACAGTAAATATGTTTTGAAATAAGCAATTGCAAACACCATCAGATTCTTTTATACTGTATTTTTTAGCTGCATATAAGCACCAAAAATTCTTACGCATTCTTAGCCATGCCGATTGAGACACATGGTGTACTTACGTCATTGAACAATTGCACAGGGTTGTAGGGGGTGTGTACCTATGACCCAGTTACAGTAAGGGCATTTTGACACAAAAGCTGTCCCATGCTGACCAAAAGGAAAATGCATATGTGCCTGTTTGAAGGGGAACACTTGTGCCTATTCAATCCCTGGTGCAAAATCCAAACTGGCTGAATGCTTCTAAATTCCACCCATTTATGCTAATTAGTTATTAGTAGTCTGTCTAGTCATGTACTGTATTGTGTACAAATTATGTACTGTAACTTTAGCATTTATACTCACCAATGATCACCTGGCATAATCTAGGTGCATATATATACTACTGTTATCTCCAGGAGGTGGATGTGCTACCTTGCAGAGAAGCGGTTCATCTTAAGTATACACCTAGCTTTGCACATTAAGTAAAATTAGTCTTTTTCTAGGGCGCATTTTGTGTTTTCAGTGTTGCAGCAGGGTGTCACTGTGCCCTGTGCCAGCCCCGTCTCCTGAACATGTGATGTCATAATGAGATGCAGAGGGGGCGGGGACACAGGCTCTGGGAACTTGAAGTATGGCACTGTACAAGTTGCAGGGTCCTTTGGATGCTTTAGGCAGCTATGCAGCAGCAATACTGCTTGCAGAGTGCTGTTCCTGGGCGACGTCACTGCTGGCACCCAGGGGTGTAAATACAGGAGACAATGGAAGGTGGTCACCTCCGGGCACCAGCCCTGAAGGGGGCATCCTGACCTCCTCCATTGCTACTTCTGCTTCCCGATTCCAGAGGGACAGTCCCGCTTTGGACACTGGGGGTCATTCTGAGTTGATCACTCGCTAGCTGTTTTTTTTGCAGCCGTGCGAACGCATAGTCGCCTGCCACAGGGAAGTGTATTTTAGCTTTGCAAGTGTGCGAACGCCTGTGCAGCCGAGCAGTACAAAAACAGTTTGTTCAGCTTCTGAGTAGGTCTGAATTGACGTCAGACACCCTCCCTGCAAACGCTTGGACACGCCTGCGTTTTTCCAAACACTCCCTGAAAACGGTCAGTTGACACCTATAAACGCCTACTTCCTGTCAATCTTCTTGCGATCAGCTGTGCACATGGATTCTTCGTTAAATCCATCGCCCAGCAACGATCTGCTTGCGCACTGCGCAATGCCTGTGCATTGCAGCGATACGCATGCGCAATAGTGACCTGATTGCTGCGCTGCGAAAAACGGCAGCGTGCAATCAGGTCGGAATGACCCCCATTGTCCAATGTCCCGTCTGTGCGTGTGTGTGTGGGGGGGGGCAGCTGGAAGAGCCTGTGATCACCAACCCTCTGCTCTGCAAAGCAACCGATGATCACACTGAATAGATGCTATCAGTTCAGGGAGGTTAGGCGGGGGCAGCTCATGGAGCGCTGGGCACGCCCCCAAAATGACAAATTCAAGTGTCATAATACGAGACCTCGCCCTTCCAACCGAGGTCCCTGCCCCTCCTCCCCCTTTCAGGCGCGCCATGTCTCTGGGGGTCATTTAGATCTGACTGCTGCTGTGCGTTTGCACTGCACTGGCGCGTTGCACGGCTGCAACTGGGATCGCCGGTCAGCGATGGGATTGTGCAAAGGATCCATTCGCATGGCCGTTCGCAAGGAGATTGGTAGGAAGAGGGCGTTTGTGGGTGGCAACTGACCGTTTTCAGGGAGTGTCCGGAAAAACGCAGGCGGGCTCAAGCGTTTTCAGGGAGGGCGTCTGACGTCAAATCCGGTCCCAAACAGCCTGATGTGATCGCAGTGGCTGAGTAAGTCCTGTGCTGCGCAGAGACTGCCCAAAATCAGTTTGTGCAGCTCTACTACACACTTGCACAGCGAAAATACACTCCCCATGTAGGCGGTGACTATCTGATCGCAGGACCACAAAAATCGCTGCCTAGTGATCAGATCTGAATGACCCCCTCTCTTTCCTCCCAGCTGAAGTTGGGAGGTATGTGTTAGTAGTGAATGCAGGGGGGCGGGTGTGTCTGGGTGCTGCTGGGGTGGTGGTGGAAGTGAATGTGGCAAATGATTGCATACCTCCCAACTTTTCATCTTTCTAAGAGGGACACACGCGCTCTCGAAAAAAGGGGTGTGGCCTAAGAAAAGGGGGCGTAGCTTTGCGGAGGACCCACGGACGCGAGCCACGCCTGTTTTCGTCACTGAGGGGGCATGCCCAGCGTTCTGTGAGCCGTTGGCATGCCCCCCTCCCTCTGACTCCAGTGCACAGTGTCTATTCACCACTTGCAGCGAGTGCAGGAGCCTCCCAACCCCCCCCCCCCCCACACCGCGGGATACTGCGGCCCGCGGGTGGGACAGCGGGACTGTCCCGCGAAAATAAGGGACAGTTGGGAGGTATGTGATTGTACAGGGGGCACCCTATAGTGCTACTGGGACTGGGGTTTTGGTAGTGAATTCAAGCGGAGAAAGTGGGGTTACCAACAACTATCTTGCCTCCAGGCTCCCAGTATGAACATACGCCCCTGCAGGCAACCCTAGTTATGGCACTGCTTTTAATTTAAAGGCAATTTCCAACCAACTCTACATGATTCCCATAATGTTCAAATTGTAGAAAGACCACAAATGCCTAAGTGCACCAGTGTTATGCAGAATATTACGTTAGGACAGGTACAAGCAAAAAAAAGTGAAGTTTTCCCTTCTGCAACTGCCCGCTTATGTGAATCTGACCCTAGCTGTTTTTACATAATAATAGAATTTGGTGTCAATAGACCATAGCCACAGTGCTGCATCTTTGGGAGTGATTACGAGTCGGATGCATAAGTGAAAATTGATGCATTTCAGATTTTCAAGCTAACTGCTCATGGTTCTCAGTCACAAAACATGGGCCCTCATTCCGAGTTGTTCGCTCGCAAGGCGATTTTAGCAGTATTGCACACGCTAAGCCGCCGCCTACTGGGAGTGAATCTTAGCTTGTTAAAATTGCGAATGATGTATTCGCAATATTGCGATTACATACTTCATAGCAGTTTCTGAGTAGCTTCAGACTTACTCGGCATCTGCGATCAGTTCAGTGCTTGTCGTTCCTGGTTTGACGTCACAAACACACCCAGCGTTCGGCCAGACACTCCTCCGTTTCTCCAGCCACTCCCGCGTTTTTTCCGGAAACGGTAGCGTTTTTTCCCACACGCCCTTAAAACGGCCTGTTTCCGCCCAGTAACACCCATTTCCTGTCAATCACATTACGATCGCCTGAGCGAAGAAAAAGCCGTGAGTAAAAATCCTAACTTCATAGCAAATTTACTTGGCGCAGTCGCAGTGCGGACATTGCACATGCGCACTAAGCGGAAAAACGCTGCGATGCGATGAAATTTACCGAGCGAACAACTCGGAATGACCCCCATGGTGTGCACAGAGTACCACACACCAAAGTCAGAGTAGGTGCGTGTGTGCCGCATCTTGTGGGCCAGAGGCGGAACTACCGCCAGTGCAACCAGCCGCCCAGAGAGGAGAGGAGCAACGGTACGGTATTGCTGCTGCATAGCTGCCTAAAGCATCCAAAGGACCCTGCAACTTGTACAGTGCCATACTTCAAGTTCCCAGAGCCTGTGTCCCCGCCCCCTCTGCATCTCATTATGACATCACATGTTCAGGAGACGGGGCTGGCACAGGGCACAGTGACACCCTGCTGCAACACTGAAAACACAAAATGCGCCCTAGAAAAATACTAATTTTACTTAATGTGCAAAGCTAGGTGTATACTTAAGATGAACCGCTTCTCTGCAAGGTAGCACATCCACCTCCTGGAGATAACAGTAGTATATATATGCACCTAGATTATGCCAGGTGATCATTGGTGAGTATAAATGCTAAAGTTACAGTACATAATTTGTACACAATACAGTACATGACTAGAGAGACTATTAATAACTAATTAGCATAAATGGGTGGAATTTAGAAGCATTCAGCCAGTTTGGATTTTGCACCAGGGATTGAACAGGCACAAGTGTTCCCCTTCAAACAAGCACATATGCATTTTCCTTTTGGTCAGCATGGGACAGCTTTTGTGTCAAAATGCCCTTACTGTAACTGGGTCATAGGTACACACCCCCTAAAACCCTGTGCAATTGTTCAATGACGTAAGTACACCATGTGTCTCAATCGGCATGGCTAAGAATGCGTAAGAATTTTTGGTGCTTATATGCAGCTAAAAAATGTCTTCCGAGAACAGCCTACAGTAAAGCAGAGGGACAACAGCAGCAGCGCCTCAACCAATAACACAGCGCTGCTGCGGCTCCCTCCTTCACCTCCCTCCTCCTCCTTCTCTCCTGCCCGGGAATCGTCAGAAGCTGCACCGAGGAGCCTGAGCCAGCGGAGAGGGTAAGTATAATTCTTCTTTCTTTCTTTCTTTCTTTCTTTCTTTCTTTCTTTCTTTGGATTGCCTGCCACAATGTGTAAAAATAGGGAATCTGCCTGCCGCAATGTGTAAAAAGGGGGAATCTGCCTGCCGTAATGTGTAAAAAGGGGGAATCTGCCTGACGTGATGTGTAAAAAGGGAGAATCTGCCTGCCGCAATGTGTAAAAAGGGGGAATCTGCCTGCCGTAATGTGTAAAAAGGGGGACGCTGTCTGCCGTAATGTGTAACAAGGGCACGCTGTCTGCCGTAATGTGTAAAAAGGGGACGCTGTCTGCCGTTATGTGTAAAAAGGGCACGCTGTCTGCCGTTATGTGTAAAAAGGGGGAATCTGCCTGCCGTAATGTGTAAAAAGGGGGACGCTGTCTGCCGTAATGTGTAACAAGGGCACGCTGTCTGCCGTAATGTGTAAAAAGGGGACGCTGTCTGCCGTTATGTGTAAAAAGGGCACGCTGTCTGCCGTTATGTGTAAAAAGTGTACGCTGTCTGCCGCTTTGTTTAACAAGGGCACGCTATCTGCCGTTATGTGTAAAAAGTGTACGCTGTCTGCCGCTATGTGTAACAAGGGCACGCTGTCTGCCGCTATGTGTAAAAAGGGGACGCTGTCTGCCGCTATGTGTAAAAAGGGGACGCTGTCTGCCGTTATGTGTAAAAAGTGCACGCTGTCTGCCGTAATGTGTAAAAAGGGGGACGTTGTCTGCCGTAATGTGTAAAAAGGGGACGCTGTCTGCCGTAATGTGTAAAAAGAGGAATCTGTCCGCCGTAAGGTGTAAAAGGGTCTCTACCTGGTGTAGTGGTGCTACTGTGCGGCGTAATTTGAATAATGGAGACTACTGTGCACCGTTTTATGAATTGGTATAATTTTGTGGCCACACCCCTTCCCCACGAAGCCACGCCGCTATGTATTTTTTGCATGCAGGGGTGGGACTCCGATGCCGTTTATTGCACACAGTGCTAAAATGTCTAGTTACGGCACTGTTGCTAGGTATCCATTTTTCTGGCCCTGAGCAGGTCGCCCTCACCAGATCCTCTCCAGGGGTGAGGGGGTGGACTTGGATGGGGGGGCCCAAAGCATTTTGTCGCACCTGGGCCCACCGCTCGCTAGTTCCGCCACTGTTGTGGGCACATCACTTGTGAGTCCTGCATGAAACAGACATGTCTGCGCAGCAGCTGGGTGGCGATTGTTATAAGATGCACAGAGTGACTATATCCGATAGAATTGTCGTGGGCGACGACAGGCATGTATATACTGCTCCATGTGATTCTGAGTCGTGCTGTCTATTTCTGACAGATTGCTTGTACCCAGGGTTGGACTGGCCCACAGGTGTATAGGGGAAGTCCCCAGCAGGACCCACTGCCTGAAGACCCCACCCCCTCCACTAGGGGTGGGGCAGGATCATGGATGTTCTTGGGTGTTTGGTTTATTTCTATGGAAACTAAACCAAGATTAGCCCCCCTGCCAGTCAAAGAGGATGGTCCTTAAACAACCCTGTCCCCTCCTTTATAAAAGGGCAATTTTCTTTGAATGTCCTTTCTAATGGTTGGCCAACTCCCTCTGTGGTGGCTGGCCACATTCCCTATGGTGGCTGACCCTTAAGCTTGGGCCCCTACCACTGCATTCCCTGGTGGGCCCTACATGCCCCATTTTGACACTGCTTGCACCTAGCATAGAGCTGGTGCAAGTGACAATACTAATTACAGTTATGCCTGTGGGCAGGATAGGCTTGCACTTTCAGACACAGATTTGCGACTTAGCTTGGGTGACTATACCATTAGCATAGGAAAGTAAGTACAATTCCACGACTAAGTGACATCAGCATGGTACATGCAGCCCAGGCTTGCCTACCCTCCCGCATTCAGCGGGAGGCTCCCGATTTTTACTAGAGATGTGCACTTGAAATTTTTCGGGTTTTGTGTTTTGGTTTTGGGTTCGGTTCCGCGGCCGTGTTTTGGGTTCGACCGCGTTTTGGCAAAACCTCACCGAATTTTTTTTGTCGGATTCGGGTGTGTTTTGGATTCGGGTGTTTTTTAAAAAAAAACACTAATAAACAGCTTAAATCATAGAATTTGGGGGTCATTTTGATCCCAAAGTATTATTAACCTCAAAAACCATAATTTCCACTCATTTTCAGTCTATTCTGAATACCTCACACCTCACAATATTATTTTTAGTCCTAAAATTTGCACCTAGGTCGCTGGATGACTAAGCTAAGCGACCCTAGTGGCCGACACAAACACCGTGCCCATCTAGGAGTGGCACTGCAGTGTCACGCAGGATGGCCCTTCCAAAAAACACTCCCCAAACAGCACATGACGCAAAGAAAAAAAGAGGCGCAATGAGGTAGCTGTGTGAGTAAGATAAGCGACCCTAGTGGCCGACACAAACACCGGGCCCATCTAGGAGTGGCACTGCAGTGTCACGCAGGATGGCCCTTCCAAAAAACCCTCCTCAAACAGCACATGACGCAAAGAAAAAAAGAGGCGCAATGAGGTAGCTGTGTGAGTAAGATAAGCGACCCTAGTGGCCGACACAAACACCGGGCCCATCTAGGAGTGGCACTGCAGTGTCACGCAGGATGGCCCTTCCAAAAAACCCTCCCCAAGCAGCACATGACGCAAAGAAAAAAAGAGGCGCAATGAGGTAGCTGTGTGAGTAAGATAAGCGACCCTAGTGGCCGACACAAACACCGGGCCCATCTAGGAGTGGCACTGCAGTGTCACGCAGGATGGCCCTTCCAAAAAACACTCCCCAAGCAGCACATGACGCAAAGAAAAAAAGAGGCGCAATGAGGTAGCTGTGTGAGTAAGATAAGCGACCCTAGTGGCCGACACAAACACCGTGCCCATCTAGGAGTGGCACTGCAGTGTCACGCAGGATGGCCCTTCCAAAAAACCCTCCCCAAACAGCACATGACGCAAAGAAAAAAAGAGGCGCAATGAGGTAGCTGTGTGAGTAAGATAAGCGACCCTAGTGGCCGACACAAACACCGGGCCCATCTAGGAGTGGCACTGCAGTGTCACGCAGGATGGCCCTTCCAAAAAACACTCCCCAAACAGCACATGACGCAAAGAAAAAAAGAGGCGCAATGAGGTAGCTGTGTGAGTAAGATAAGCGACCCTAGTGGCCGACACAAACACCGGGCCCATCTAGGAGTGGCACTGCAGTGTCACGCAGGATGGCCCTTCCAAAAAACCCTCCCCAAACAGCACATGACGCAAAGAAAAAAAGAGGCGCAATGAGGTAGCTGTGTGAGTAAGATAAGCGACCCTAGTGGCCGACACAAACACCGTGCCCATCTAGGAGTGGCACTGCAGTGTCACGCAGGATGGCCCTTCCAAAAAACCCTCCCCAAACAGCACATGACGCAAAGAAAAAAAGAGGCGCAATGAGGTAGCTGTGTGAGTAAGATAAGCGACCCTAGTGGCCGACACAAACACCGGGCCCATCTAGGAGTGGCACTGCAGTGTCACGCAGGATGGCCCTTCCAAAAAACATTCCACAAACAGCACATGACGCAAAGAAAAATTAAAGAAAAAAGAGGTGCAAGATGGAATTGTCCTTGGGCCCTCCCACCCACCCTTATGTTGTATAAACAGGACATGCACACTTTAACCAACCCATCATTTCAGTGACAGGGTCTGCCACACGACTGTGACTGAAATGACGGGTTGGTTTGGACCCCCACCAAAAAAGAAGCAATTAATCTCTCCTTGCACAAACTGGCTCTACAGAGGCAAGATGTCCACCTCATCATCATCCTCCGATATATCACCGTGTACATCCCCCTCGTCACAGATTATCAATTCGTCCCCACTGGAATCCACCATCTCAGCTCCCTGTGTACTTTGTGGAGGCAATTGCTGCTGGTCAATGTCTCCACGGAGGAATTGATTATAATTCATTTTAATGAACATCATCTTCTCCACATTTTCTGGATGTAACCTCGTACGCCGATTGCTGACAAGGTGAGCGGCGGCACTAAACACTCTTTCGGAGTACACACTTGTGGGAGGGCAACTTAGGTAGAATAAAGCCAGTTTGTGCAAGGGCCTCCAAATTGCCTCTTTTTCCTGCCAGTATAAGTACGGACTGTGTGACGTGCCTACTTGGATGCGGTCACTCATATAATCCTCCACCATTCTTTCAATGGTGAGAGAATCATATGCAGTGACAGTAGACGACATGTCCGTAATCGTTGTCAGGTCCTTCAGTCCGGACCAGATGTCAGCATCAGCAGTCGCTCCAGACTGCCCTGCATCACCGCCAGCGGGTGGGCTCGGAATTCTGAGCCTTTTCCTCGCACCCCCAGTTGCGGGAGAATGTGAAGGAGGAGATGTTGACAGGTCGCGTTCCGCTTGACTTGACAATTTTGTCACCAGCAGGTCTTTCAACCCCAGCAGACTTGTGTCTGCCGGAAAGAGAGATCCAAGGTAGGCTTTAAATCTAGGATCGAGCACGGTGGCCAAAATGTAGTGCTCTGATTTCAACAGATTGACCACCCGTGAATCCTTGTTAAGCGAATTAAGGGCTCCATCCACAAGTCCCACATGCCTAGCGGAATCGCTCCGTGTTAGCTCCTCCTTCAATGTCTCCAGCTTCTTCTGCAAAAGCCTGATGAGGGGAATGACCTGACTCAGGCTGGCAGTGTCTGAACTGACTTCACGTGTGGCAAGTTCAAAGGGCATCAGATCCTTGCACAACGTTGAAATCATTCTCCACTGCGCTTGAGACAGGTGCATTCCACCTCCTATATCGTGCTCAATTGTATAGGCTTGAATGGCCTTTTGCTGCTCCTCCAACCTCTGAAGCATATAGAGGGTTGAATTCCACCTCGTTACCACTTCTTGCTTCAGATGATGGCAGGGCAGGTTCAGTAGTTTTTGGTGGTGCTCCAGTCTTCTGTACGTGGTGCCTGTACGCCGAAAGTGTCCCGCAATTCTTCTGGCCACTGACAGCATCTCTTGCACGCCTCTGTCGTTTTTTTAAAAATTCTGCACCACCAAATTCAAGGTATGTGCAAAACATGGGACGTGCTGGAATTTGCCCATATTTAATGCACACACAATATTGCTGGCGTTGTCCGATGCCACAAATCCACAGGAGAGTCCAATTGGGGTAAGCCATTCCGCGATGATCTTCCTCAGTTGCCGTAAGAGGTTTTCAGCTGTGTGCGTATTCTGGAAAGCGGTGATACAAAGCGTAGCCTGCCTAGGAAAGAGTTGGCGTTTGCGAGATGCTGCTACTGGTGCCGCCGCTGCTGTTCTTGCGGCGGGAGTCCATACATCTACCCAGTGGGCTGTCACAGTCATATAGTCCTGACCCTGCCCTGCTCCACTTGTCCACATGTCCGTGGTTAAGTGGACATTGGGTACAACTGCATTTTTTAGGACACTGGTGAGTCTTTTTCTGACGTCCGTGTACATTTTCGGTATCGCCTGCCTAGAGAAGTGGAACCTAGATGGTATTTGGTAACGGGGGCACACTGCCTCAATAAATTGTCTAGTTCCCTGTGAACTAACGGCGGATACCGGACGCACGTCTAACACCAACATAGTTGTCAAGGCCTCAGTTATCCGCTTTGCAGCAGGATGACTGCTGTGATATTTCATCTTCCTCGCAAAGGACTGTTGGACAGTCAATTGCTTACTGGAAGTAGTACAAGTGGGCTTACGACTTCCCCTCTGGGATGACGATCGACTCCCAGCAGCAACAACAGCAGCGCCAGCAGCAGTAGGCATTACACTCAAGGATGCATCGGAGGAATCCCAGGCAGGAGAGGACTCGTCAGAATTGCCAGTGACATGGCCTGCAGGACTATTGGCATTCCTGGGTAAGGAGGAAATTGACACTGAGGGAGTTGGTGGGGTGGTTTGCGTGAGCTTGGTTACAAGAGGAAGGGATTTACTGGTCAGTGGACTGCTTCCGCTGTCACCCAAAGTTTTTGAACTTGTCACTGACTTATTATGAATGCGCTGCAGGTGACGTATAAGGGAGGATGTTCCGAGGTGGTTAACGTCCTTACCCCTACTTATTACAGCTTGACAAAGGCAACACACGGCTTGACAAATGTTGTCCGCATTTCTGGTGAAATACTTCCACACCGAAGAGCTGATTTTTTTTGTATTTTGACCAGGCATGTCAATGGCCCTATTCCTCCCACGGACAACAGGTGTCTCCCCGGGTGCCTGACTTAAACAAACCACCTCACCATCAGAATCCTCCTGGTCAATTTCCTCCCCAGCGCCAGCAACACCCATATCCTCCTCATCCTGGTGTACTTCAACACTGACATCTTCAATCTGACTATCAGGAACTGGACTGCGGGTGCTCCTTCCAGCACTTGCAGGGGGCGTGCAAATGGTGGAAGGCGCATGCTCTTCACGTCCAGTGTTGGGAAGGTCAGGCATCGCAACCGACACAATTGGACTCTCCTTGTGGATTTGGGATTTCGAAGAACGCACAGTTCTTTGCGGTGCTTTTGCCAGCTTGAGTCTTTTCAGTTTTCTAGCGAGAGGCTGAGTGCTTCCATCCTCATGTGAAGCTGAACCACTAGCCATGAACATAGGCCAGGGCCTCAGCCGTTCCTTGCCACTCCGTGTGGTAAATGGCATATTGGCAAGTTTACGCTTCTCCTCCGACAATTTTATTTTAGGTTTTGGAGTCCTTTTTTTACTGATATTTGGTGTTTTGGATTTGACATGCTCTGTACTATGACATTGGGCATCGGCCTTGGCAGACGACGTTGCTGGCATTTCATCGTCTCGGCCATGACTAGTGGCAGCGGCTTCAGCACGAGGTGGAAGTGGATCTTGATCTTTCCCTAATTTTGGAACCTCAACATTTTTGTTCTCCATATTTTAATAGGCACAACTAAAAGGCACCTCAGGTAAACAATGGAGATGGATGGATACTAGTATACTTATGGATGGACTGCCGAGTGCCGACACAGAGGTAGCTACAGCCGTGGACTACCGTACTGTGTCTGCTGCTAATATAGACTGGATGATTGATAATGAGATGAAATCAATATATATATGTATGTATATATAATATCACTAGTACTGCAGCCGGACAGGTAGATAATATATTTATTAGGTAATGATGACTGATGACGGACCTGCTGGACACTGTCAGCTCAGCAGCACCGCAGACTGCTACAGTAAGCTACTATACTATAGTAGTATGTACAAAGAAGAAAGAAAAAAAAAAACCACGGGTAGGTGGTATACAATTATGGATGGACTGCCGAGTGCCGACACAGAGGTAGCTACAGCCGTGGACTAACGTACTGTGTCTGCTGCTAATATAGACTGGATGATTGATAATGAGATGAAATCAATATATATATATGTATGTATATATAATATCACTAGTACTGCAGCCGGACAGGTAGATAATATATTTATTAGGTAATGATGACTGATGACAGACCTGCTGGACACTGTCAGCTCAGCAGCACCGCAGACTGCTACAGTAAGCTACTATACTATAGTAGTATGTACAAAGAAGAAAGAAAAAAAAAAACCACGGGTAGGTGGTATACAATTATGGATGGACTGCCGAGTGCCGACACAGAGGTAGCTACAGCCGTGGACTAACGTACTGTGTCTGCTGCTAATATAGAGTCTAGACTGGATGATAAATTATTGATAATGAGATGAAATCAATATAATATCACTAGTACTGCAGCCGGACAGGTACTATATATATTTATTATGTAATGACTGATGACGGACCTGCTGGACACTGTCAGGTCAGCACAGCACCGCAGACTGCTACAGTAAGCTACTATAGTAGTATGTATAAAGAAGAATGAAAAAAAAAAAAACCACGGGTAGGTGGTATACAATATTATATATATATATATATATTATATACAATTATATATATATATATATATATATATATATATATATTAAACTGGTGGTGATTGATTATTAAACTGGTGGTCACTTCAGGTCACGTTGCAACTTGCAACTAGTACTCCGAGGCCTAAGCAGACAATCACAAAATATATTATTATACTGGTGGTCAGTGTGGTCACAACAATGGCAGTGTGGCACTGACTCTGGCAGCAAAAGTGTGCACTGTACGTTATATGTACTCCTGAGTCCTGCTCTCAGACTCTAACTGCTCCCCACTGTCAGTGTCTCCCCCACAAGTCAGATAATACACTTACAGTCACACTATCTATTATCTAATCTAGTATAAATATCACTTCAGCAAGTAGTATAGTAGTATACAGTATAGTAGTACTCCTCCTAATAATGCTCCCCAAAATACTGTGTCTCTCTCTTCTCTAAACGGAGAGGACGCCAGCCACGTCCTCTCCCTATGACTCTCAATGCACGTGTGAAAATGGCGGCGACGCGCGGCTCCTTATATAGAATCCGAGTCTCGCGATAGAATCCGAGCCTCGCGAGAATCCGACAGCGTGATGATGACGTTCGGGCGCGCTCGGGTTAGCCGAGCAAGGCGGGAAGATCCGAGCCTGCTCGGACCCGTGTAAAAAACCTGAAGTTCGGGCGGGTTCGGATTCAGAGGAACCGAACCCGCTCATCTCTAATTTTTACATGAGCCTCCCGCTGCCCCGCATACTTTGTCAGCTCTCCCGATTTTCAAGTCTTCATCCCCATAAATTCGGACTGCACATGCGCAAGTCCGGAAATGCGGGGGGCGGGGCCAGCAGGGGAGAGGCAGACTGTGTCCTGTGAGAGCTCTGTGGGATGTGAAGACTGAGCACAGCAGCCAACTGTAGTGTACAGGGGAGCACATGACCCGGCAGCCAAGACTCTGCATCGCAGTGGCTGGCCCCGCCCACCACACTAACAGTACAGTAGGCAGCGTGGCACAGCCCAGCCTTCCTGCTCCTGGTTGTGTCTGCCCCATGCTACCTCCCCCACCACACACTCCCTGCTCTTCACAGGAGAGACTCAGGGAGCAACAAACCAGGTGTGTACTGTGTCTGCTGGGGGTTATTGGGGGGGTGGGGTAATGTAATGTAATGTGCTACTGTGTGTAATATGGGGGGGGTAATGTAAAGTGTTACTGTGTGTAATATGGGGGGTAATGTAATGTGTTACTGTGTGTAATATGGGGGGGTGTAATGTAATGTTGTACTTTGTGTAATATGGGGGGGTGCAATGTAATGTGCTACTGTGTGTAATATGGGGAGGGTGTAATGTAATGTGCTACTGTGTGTATTATGGGGGGGTAATGTAATGTGTTACTGTGTGTAATATGGGTAATATGGGGGGGTGTAATGTAATGTGCTACTGTGTGTAATATGGGGGGGTGAAATGTAATGTGCTACTGTGTGTAATATGGGGTGGTGTAATGTAATGTGATACTGTGTGTAATATGGGGGGGTGTAATGTAATGTGCAACTGTGTGTAATATGGGTAATATGGGGGGGTGTAATGTAATGTGATACTGTGTGTAATATGGGGGGGTGTAATGTAATGTGTAACTGTGTGTAATATGGGGGGGTGTAATGTAATGTGATACTGTGTGTAATATGGGGGGCGTAATGTAATGTTGTACTTTGTGTAATATGGGGGGGTGCAATGTAATGTGCTACTGTGTGTAATATGGGGAGGGTGTAATGTAATGTGCTACTGTGTGTAATATGGGGGGTGTAATGTAATGTGATACTGTGTGTAATATGGGGGGGTGTAATGTAATGTTGTACTTTGTGTAATATGGGGGGGTGCAATGTAATGTGCTACTGTGTGTAATATGGGGAGGGTGTAATGTAATGTGCTACTGTGTGTATTATGGGGGGGGGGGGGTAATGTAATGTGTTACTGTGTGTAATATGGGAAATATGGGGGGGTGTAATGTAATGTGCTACTGTGTGTAATATGGGGGGGTGAAATGTAATGTGCTACTGTGTGTAATATGGGGGGGGTGTAATATAATGTGATACTGTGTGTAATATGGGGGGGTGTAATGTAATGTGAAACTGTGTGTGTAATATGGGGGGTGTAATGTAATGTACTACTGTGTGTAATATGGGGGGGTGTAATGTAATGTGCTTCTGTGTGTAATATGGGGGGGTGTAATGTAATGTACTACTGTGTGTAATACGGAGGGGGCTGTGTAAAATGTAATGTAATGTGTTACTGTGTGTAAATGGGGGGACATGGAGCAGCGGGTCCCAGAGGTGCGCGTAATGTGTGTAAGAGGCTACCTGGCGTGATGTGTGTAAGAGGCTACCTGGCGTAATGTGTGTAAGAGGCTACCTGGCGTGATGTGTGTAAGAGGCTACCTGGCGTATGGTGTATATAAGGGACTGTCAGGCGTAATGTGTATAAGGGGTACTACTGTGTGGTGTAATGTGACAAATGTACACTACTGTGCAGGGTAATGTAATGTGAATTATGTGGTCATACCACTTTCCCATTGGCGCGCAGTCCCTATTTCTCTGACGTCCTAGTGGATGCTGGGACTCCGTCAGGACCATGGGGATTAGCGGCTCCGCAGGAGACAGGGCACAAAAATAAAAGCTTTAGGACTAGGTGGTGTGCACTGGCTCCTCCCCCTATGACCCTCCTCCAAGCCTCAGTTAGGTTTTTGTGCCCGTCCGAGCAGGGTGCAATCTAGGTGGCTCTCCTAAAGAGCTGCTTAGAAAAAGTTATTAGGTTTTTTATTTTCAGTGAGTCCTGCTGGCAACAGGCTCACTGCAACGAGGGACTTAGGGGAGAAGAAGTGAACTCACCTGCGTGCAGGATGGATTGGCTTCTTAGGCTACTGGACACCATTAGCTCCAGAGGGATCGAACACAGGCCCAGCCATGGAGTCCGGTCCCGGAGCCGCGCCGCCGACCCCCTTGCAGATGCCGAAAAGTGAAGAGGTCCAGAAACCGGCGGCAGAAGACTTTTCAGTCTTCATGAGGTAGCGCACAGCACTGCAGCTGTGCGCCATTGTTGTCAGCACACTTCACACCAGCGGTCACTGAGGGTGCAGGGCGCTGGGGGGGGGGGGGGGCGCCCTGGGCAGCAATGATAATACCTTGGTCTGGCTAAAAATACATCACATATAGCCCCTGGGGCTATATGGATGTATTTAACCCCTGCCAGGTCTCACAAACACCGGGAGAAGAGCCCGCCGAAATAGGGGGCGGGGGCCTATCTCCTCAGCACACAGCGCCATTTTCCTGCACAGCTCCGCTGCGAGGAAGGCTCCCAGGACTCTCCCCTGCACTGCACTACAGAAACAGGGTAAAAAAACAGAGAGGGGGGGCACTTTTTTGGCGATATTGATATATTAAGCTGCTATAAAGGAAACAACACTTCTGTAGGGTTGTTCCTATATATTTATAGCGCTTGGGTGTGTGCTGGCAAACTCTCCCTCTGTCTCCCCAAAGGGCTAGTGGGGTCCTGTCTTCGATAAGAGCATTCCCTGTGTGTCTGCTGTGTGTCGGTACGTGTGTGTCGACATGTATGAGGACGATGTTGATGTGGAGGCGGAGCAATTGCCGGTAATGGTGATGTCACCCCCTAGGGAGTCGACACCGGAATGGATGGCTTTGTTTATGGAATTACGTGATAATGTCAGCACGTTACAAAAATCAGTTGACGACATGAGACGGCCGGCAAACCAGTTAGTACCTGTCCAGGCGTCTCAGACACCGTCAGGGGCTGTAAAACGCCCTTTACCTCAGTCGGTCGACACAGACCCAGACACGGACACCGAATCTAGTGTCGACGGTGAAGAAACAAACGTATTTTCCAGTAGGGCCACACGTTATATGATCACGGCAATGAAGGAGGCTTTGCATATCTCTGATACTGCAAGTACCACAAAAAGGGGTATTATGTGGGGTCTGAAAAAACTACCTGTAGTTTTTCCTGAATCAGAGGAATTGAATGAAGTGTGTGATGAAGCGTGGGTTAACCCCGATAGAAAACTGCTAATTTCAAAGAAGTTATTGGCATTATATCCTTTCCCGCCAGAGGTTAGGGCGCGCTGGGAAACACCCCCTAGGGTGGATAAGGCACTCACACGCTTATCAAAACAAGTGGCGTTACCGTCTCCTGAAACGGCCGCCCTCAAGGATCCAGCTGATAGGAGGCTGGAAACTACCCTGAAAAGTATATACACTCATACTGGTGTTATACTGCGACCAGCCATCGCCTCTGCATGGATGTGCAGTGCTGGGGTGGTTTGGTCGGATTCCCTGACTGAAAATATTGATACCCTGGATAGGGACAGTATTTTATTGACTATAGAGCAATTAAAGGATGCTTTTCTTTATATGCGAGATGCTCAGAGGGATATTTGCACTCTGGCATCGAGAGTAAGTGCGATGTCCATATCTGCCAGAAGAAGTTTATGGACGCGACAGTGGTCAGGTGATGCGGATTCCAAACGGCATATGGAAGTATTGCCGTATAAAGGGGAGGAATTATTTGGGGTCGGTCTATCGGATTTGGTGGCCACGGCAACAGCCGGGAAATCCACCTTTTTACCTCAGGTCCCCTCCCAACAGAAAAAGACACCGTCTTTTCAGCCGCAGTCCTTTCGTTCCTATAAGAACAAGCGGGCAAAAGGACAGTCATATCTGCCCCGAGGCAAAGGACAGGGTAAGAGAGTGCACCAAGCAGCTCCCTCCCAGGAGCAGAAGCCCTCCCCGGCTTCTGCAAAGCCCTCAGCATGACGTTGGGGCTTTACAAGCGGACTCAGGGGCGGTGGGGGGTCGACTCAAGAGTTTCAGCGCACAGTGGGCTCACTCACAGGTGGACCCCTGGATCCTGCAGGTAGTATCTCAGGGTTACAGGTTGGAATTCGAGAAGTCTCCCCCTCGCCGGTTCCTA
The DNA here is from genome assembly GCF_028390025.1 of Pseudophryne corroboree. Classification (NCBI taxonomy): domain Eukaryota; kingdom Metazoa; phylum Chordata; class Amphibia; order Anura; family Myobatrachidae; genus Pseudophryne; species Pseudophryne corroboree. The sequence goes on from NC_086446.1 coordinate 608,563,166, forward strand.
AAGTCTGCTCTGCCAACGTCTCCCTCAGACAGGGCGACGGTATTGGAAGCCATTCACAAGCTGTATTCTCAGCAGGTGATAGTCAAGGTACCCCTCCTACAACAGGGAAAGGGGTATTATTCCACACTATTTGTGGTACCGAAGCCGGACGGCTCGGTAAGACCTATTCTAAATCTGAAATCTTTGAACCTGTACATACAAAAATTCAAGTTCAAGATGGAGTCACTCAGAGCAGTGATAGCGAATCTGGAAGAAGGGGACTTTATGGTGTCCCTGGACATCAAGGATGCTTACCTGCATGTCCCAATTTGCCCTTCACATCAAGGGTACCTCAGGTTCGTGGTGCAAAACTGTCATTATCAGTTTCAGACGCTGCCGTTTGGATTGTCCACGGCACCTCGGGTCTTTACCAAGGTAATGGCCGAAATGATGTTTCTTCTGCGAAGAAAAGGCGTATTAATTATCCCTTACTTGGACGATCTCCTGATAAGGGCAAGGTCCAGAGAACAGCTGGGGGACGTAGTAGCACTAACCAAAGTAGTGCTGCAACAGCACGGGTGGATTCTGAATTTTCCAAAATCTCAATTGACCCCGACGACACGTCTGCTGTTCCTGGGAATGATTCTGGACACGGTTCAGAAAAAGGTGTTTCTTCCGGAGGAGAAAGCCAGGGAGTTATCCGAACTTGTCAGGAACCTCCTAAAACCAGGAAAAGTGTCTGTGCATCAATGCACAAGAGTCCTGGGAAAAATGGTGGCTTCTTACGAAGCGATTCCATTCGGCAGATTCCACGCACGAACTTTTCAGTGGGATCTGCTGGACAAATGGTCCGGATCGCATCTGCAGATGCATCAGCGGATAACTTTGTCTCCACGGACAAGGGTGTCTCTTCTGTGGTGGTTGCAGAGTGCTCATCTGTTAGAGGGCCGCAGATTCGGCATACAGGACTGGGTCCTGGTGACCACGGATGCCAGTCTGAGAGGCTGGGGAGCGGTCACACAGGGAAGAAACTTCCAGGGAGTGTGGTCAAGCCTGGAGATGTCTCTTCACATAAATATACTGGAGCTAAGAGCGATTTACAATGCTCTAAGCCTGGCAAAACCCCTGCTTCAGGGTCAGCCGGTGTTGATCCAGTCGGACAACATCACGGCAGTCGCCCACGTAAACAGACAGGGCGGCACAAGAAGCAGGAGGGCAATGGCAGAAGCTGCAAGGATTCTTCGCTGGGCGGAAGATCATGTGATAGCACTGTCAGCAGTGTTCATTCCGGGAGTGGACAACTGGGAAGCGGACTTCCTCAGCAGACACGATCTACACCCGGGAGAGTGGGGACTTCATCCAGAAGTCTTCCACATGATTGTGAACCGTTGGGAAAAACCAAAGGTGGATATGATGGCGTCCCGCCTCAACAAAAAACTGGACAGGTATTGCGCCAGGTCAAGAGACCCTCAGGCAATAGCTGTGGACGCTCTGGTAACACCGTGGGTGTTCCAGTCAGTGTATGTGTTTCCTCCTCTGCCTCTCATACCAAAAGTACTGAGAATTATACGGCAAAGGGGAGTAAGAACGATACTCGTGGCTCCGGATTGGCCAATAAGAACTTGGTACCCGGAGCTTCAGGAGATGCTCACGGAAGATCCGTGGCCTCTACCTCTAAGACGGGACCTGCTTCAGCAGGGACCGTGTCTATTCCAAGACTTACCGCGGCTGCGTTTGACGGCATGGCGGTTGAACGCCGAATTCTAAGGGAAAAAGGCATTCCGGAAGAGGTCATCCCTACCCTGGTAAAAGCCAGGAAGGAGGTGACTGCACAACATTATCACCGCATTTGGAGAAAATATGTTGCGTGGTGTGAGGCCAGGAAGGCCCCGACGGAGGAATTTCAACTGGGTCGATTCCTACATTTCCTGCAAACAGGATTGTCTATGGGCCTCAAATTAGGGTCCATTAAGGTTCAAATTTCGGCCCTGTCGATTTTTTTCCAGAAAGAATTGGCTTCAGTTCCTGAAGTCCAGACTTTTGTAAAAGGAGTACTACATATACAGCCCCCGGTTGTGCCCCCAGGGGCTCCGTGGGATCTTAATGTAGTTTTGGATTTTCTCAAATCCCATTGGTTTGAGCCACTCAAATCGGTGGATTTGAAATATCTTACATGGAAAGTAACCATGCTACTGGCCCTGGCTTCAGCCAGGAGAGTGTCAGAATTGGCGGCTTTATCGTATAAAAGCCCATATCTGATTTTCCATTCGGACAGGGCAGAACTGCGGACGCGTCCTCAGTTTCTGCCTAAGGTGGTTTCAGCGTTTCTCCTGAACCAGCCTATTGTGGTGCCTGCGGCTACTAGCGATTTGGAGGATTCCAAGTTGCTGGACGTTGTCAGGGCATTGAAAATATATATTTCAAGGACGGCTGGAGTCAGAAAATCTGACTCGCTGTTTATACTGTATGCACCCAACAAGCTGGGTGCTCCTGCTTCTAAGCAGACGATTGCTCGTTGGATTTGTAGCACAATTCAACTTGCACATTCTGTGGCAGGCCTGCCACAGCCTAAATCTATCAAGGCCCATTCCACAAGGAAGGTGGGCTCATCTTGGGCGGCTGCCCGAGGGGTCTCGGCATTACAACTCTGCCGAGCAGCTACGTGGTCGGGGGAGAACACGTTTGTAAAATTCTACAAATTTGATACCCTGGCTAAAGAGGACCTGGAGTTCTCTCATTCGGTGCTGCAGAGTCATCCGCACTCTCCCGCCCGTTTGGGAGCTTTGGTATAATCCCCATGGTCCTGACGGAGTCCCAGCATCCACTAGGACGTCAGAGAAAATAAGATTTTACTTACCGATAAATCTATTTCTCGTAGTCCGTAGTGGATGCTGGGCGCCCATCCCAAGTGCGGATTGTCTGCAATACTTGTACATAGTTATTGTTACAAAAAAATCGGGTTGTTATTGTTGTGAGCCGTCTGTTCAGAGGCTCCTACGTTTGTCATACTGTTAACTGGGTTCAGATCACAGGTTATACGGTGTGATTGGTGTGGCTGGTATGAGTCTTACCCGGGATTCAAAATCCTTCCTTATTGTGTACGCTCGTCCGGGCACAGTATCCTAACTGAGGCTTGGAGGAGGGTCATAGGGGGAGGAGCCAGTGCACACCACCTAGTCCTAAAGCTTTTATTTTTGTGCCCTGTCTCCTGCGGAGCCGCTAATCCCCATGGTCCTGACGGAGTCCCAGCATCCACTACGGACTACGAGAAATAGATTTATCGGTAAGTAAAATCTTATTTTTACGTGTGGCTGGGGGGCACCATTTCTATTTCTGGCACAGGGCACCAAAATGTCTACTTACGGCTCTGGCTGTGTATATAATGTAATGTATTATGGTGCTATATATATATCACACAATCGCACACCAGTGTAGTGTTCACTCTAGGCTGTTTTAGCAGGGCGCCCCGCCATGCCCGATTTTTTAAGGGCAAAACCCGCCCTGCCCTTTCTGCGGCGCCCTGCTAAAACAGCCGCCCGCTTTCTGCCCTCCCAGCGTGTAAAGATGCCACGCGCATGCGCGCGGCATCCATTCACGTTGTGGGAGAGCTTGGGGGAAGCCCAACACCCCCATAGGTGCTGTACACGCCCCCAAGAGTGACGCCGCCGGCCGCCCACGCCCTCCCGTCTGTGGGCTGAACCGCGCACTTGTAGGACGTAGTTTGGTCACGCCCCCTATTTGCATGGCCACGCCCCTTCACCGCGCGCACGCGCACTTCTGCCCCTCACACTCCGGCGCCCTGCCCTGCCCCACTGCTAGAGTGAACACTACCAGTGTATATACTTTAGGTTTTCTATTCGTTCCGTCTCTTCTCACCAGTGTACAGTACACACTACCTTAATATATAGTGCACCTATTATTACTCTAGTGTACCTATATTATTACTCTTTTTTTTTTTGGCTGGTTTTAGTACTATAGTTTTCATCAGGACACACCCCTGAGTGGCAATAAATCCCCTTATAGGTGGACATAGACACGCCCTTTGGGAGGAGCATGAGACCCCCCCTCCCCCAACGGAAAGCGCTGCGTGTTCTGCTGCCACCTGGAATCTCCCTGAAACTAGTTTTCAAAAGTGGGCAAGTATGATGTAGCCTTGACATTTCTTGTGCTAGATTCACTGTAGGAACATGCTGTTAAGTTAAGTGCTTTGCCGTTTTAGATATCTTTCTTTGTAAACCTTGTATTGCCAAACTACCATATTTAAATGGCAATTGTAATGAAGTGCATGAATAGAAGAGGACAAAGCAATAAATCAGAACATCAATACCACTACATTTGTCTTCCCGTAATCCCTGCCCCCTCCTCAATATCCCATCTGTAAGAGACAGTGGGGGAAATTTACTAAGCTCCCGATTTTGACCGAGATGCCGTTTTTTCATCAAAGTGTCATCTCGGTAATTTACTAAGCACTAATCACGGCAGTGATGAGGGCATTCGTAATTTTTTGCAAGTTCAGGTAAAAAATTACGAATGAATACACCATCGGTCAAAACGCGGCTGTTTAAGTATGAATCTCGGTCATTTACTAAGAAGTGCAAAGCAAAAAACAAACAAACACTGCCGTGAAAAATTACAACTCGTAAAAAAGTGCTAAAAAAAACCAGACCTTTTTTTTTTATTCGTGATTGGATAGGCATGCACGGATCCATGAGATCCGTGCATGTATATCAGTGGGAAGGGGTGGGAAAGTGCTTATTTGTTCAAAAAAAATTGCGTGGGGTCCCCCCTCCTAAGTATAACCAGCCTCGGGCTCTTTGAGCCGATCCTGGTTACAAAAATATGGAGAAAAAAATGACAGGGGTTCCCCCATATTTAAGCAACCAGCATCGGGCTCTGCGCCTGGTCCTGGTCCCAAAAATACGGGGGACAAAAAGAGTAGGGGTCCCCCGTATTTTTAAAACCAGCACCGGGCTCCACTAGCTGGACAGATAATGCCACAGCCGGGGGTCACTTTTATATAGTGCCCTGCGGCCGTGGCATCAAAAATCCAACTAGTCACTCCTGGCCGGGGTACCCTGGGGGAGTGGGGACCCCTTCAATCAAGGGGTCCCCCCCCCCCAGCCACCCAAGGGCCAGGGGTGAAGCCCGAGGCTGTCCCCCCCCATCCAATGGGCTGCGGATGGGGAGGCTGATAGCCTTTGTTGTAAAAGAAAAGATATTGTTTTTAGTAGCAGTACTACAAGGCCCAGCAAGCCTCCCCCGCATGCTGGTATTTGGAGAACCACAAGTACCAGCATGCGACGGAAAAACGGGCCCGCTGGTACCTGTAGTACTACTACTAAAAAAATACCCAAAAAAAGACAAGACACACACACCGTGAAAGTATAATTTTATTACATACATACACACATACATACATACTTACCTTAAGTTCCCACGCAGGTCGGTCCTCTTCTCCAGTAGAATCCAAGGGGTACCTGTTGAAGAAATTATACTCACGAGATCCAGGGGTCCAGGCTCCTCGGGAAATCCAGGGGTAATCCACGTACTTGACCAAAAAAACAAAACGGTGTCCCGACCACGAACTGAAAGGGGACCCATGTTTGCACATGGGTCACCTTTCCACGAATGCCAGAAACCCACTTTGACTTCTGTCTAAGTGGGTTTCTTCAGCCAATCAGGGAGCGCCACGTTGTAGCACTCTCCTGATCAGCTGTGTGGTCCTGTCCTCACTGACAGGCAGCACACGGCAGTGTTACAATGTAGCGCCTATGCGCTACATTGTAACCAATGATGGGAACTTTCTGCCCTGCGGTTGACCTAAAGTGACGTCACCGCTGAGCAGAAAGTTCCCATCATTGGTTACAATGTAGCGCATAGGCGCTACATTGTAACACTGCCGTGTGCTGCCTGTCAGTGAGGACAGGACCACACAGCTGATCAGGAGAGTGCTACAACGTGGCGCTCCCTGATTGGCTGAAGAAACCCACTTAGACAGAAGTCAAAGTGGGTTTCTGGCATTCGTGGAAAGGTGACCCATGTGCAAACATGGGTCCCCTTTCAGTTCGTGGTCGGGACACCGTTTTGTTTTTTTGGTCAAGTACGTGGATTACCCCTGGATTTCCCGAGGAGCCTGGACCCCTGGATCTCGTGAGTATAATTTCTTCAACAAGGTACCCCTTGGATTCTACTGGAGAAGAGGACCGACCTGCGTGGGAACTTAAGGTAAGTATGTATGTATGTATGTGTGTATGTATGTAATAAAATTATACTTTCACGGTGTGTGTGTCTTGTCTTTTTTTGGGTATTTTTTTAGTAGTAGTACTACAGGTACCAGCGGGCCCGTTTTTCCGTCGCATGCTGGTACTTGTGGTTCTCCAAGTACCAGCATGCGGGGGAGGCTTGCTGGGCCTTGTAGTACTGCTACTAAAAACAATATCTTTTCTTTTACAACAAAGGCTATCAGCCTCCCCATCCGCAGCCCATTGGATGGGGGGGGACAGCCTCGGGCTTCACCCCTGGCCCTTGGGTGGCTGGGGGGGGGGACCCCTTGATTGAAGGGGTCCCCACTCCCCCAGGGTACCCCGGCCAGGAGTGACTAGTTGGATTTTTGATGCCACGGCCGCAGGGCACTATATAAAAGTGACCCCCGGCTGTGGCATTATCTGTCCAGCTAGTGGAGCCCGGTGCTGGTTTTAAAAATACGGGGGACCCCTACTCTTTTTGTCCCCCGTATTTTTGGGACCAGGACCAGGCGCAGAGCCCGATGCTGGTTGCTTAAATATGGGGGAACCCCTGTCATTTTTCCCCCCATATTTTTGCAACCAGGATCGGCTCAAAGAGCCCGAGGCTGGTTATGCTTAGGAGGGGGGACCCCACGCATTTTTTTTAATTATTTTACAGTGTTTAATTAAAAAAAAATAAAAAATAAACCCCAGCACGGATCACACAGATCCGGCCGAGATTGATTGTAAAAAAAGTCGGCAGTGTTTTGCTAATCACTGCCGTAAAAATAGGTAAAAAACCACGAATGACATCGACATCGGAACAAAAGAAAAACCCGAATACGACAGCTTAGTAAATCCATCGTAATCAATTCAAAAAGTTGCAATTTTACACTGTCGATGTCATTCGTGATTGAACTTGGACATGAATTTGGAAAATACGAATCTTAGTAAATGTACCCCAGTGTAAGAAATCAGCTGTCTGCTTTTGTCAAGTTTATTGACTAAGTATAATTTACACTATCAGCTTTGGTGTAATCTGGTGTAAGGCTAGAGTTGTATCACTCACAAATAGAGATGAGCGCCTGAAATTTTTCGGGTTTTGTGTTTTGGTTTTGGGTTCGGTTCCGCGGCCGTGTTTTGGGTTCGAACGCGTTTTGGCAAAACCTCACCGAATTTTTTTTGTCGGATTCGGGTGTGTTTTGGATTCGGGTGTTTTTTTCAAAAAACACTAAAAAACAGCTTAAATCATAGAATTTGGGGGTCATTTTGATCCCAAAGTATTATTAACCTCAAAAACCATAATTTACACTCATTTTCAGTCTATTCTGAATACCTCACACCTCACAATATTATTTTTAGTCCTAAAATTTGCACCGAGGTCGCTGTGTGAGTAAGATAAGCGACCCTAGTGGCCGACACAAACACCGGGCCCATCTAGGAGTGGCACTGCAGTGTCACGCAGGATGTCCCTTCCAAAAAACCCTCCCCAAACAGCACATGACGCAAAGAAAAAAAGAGGCGCAATGAGGTAGCTGTGTGAGTAAGATTAGCGACCCTAGTGGCCGACACAAACACCGGGCCCATCTAGGAGTGGCACTGCAGTGTCATGCAGGATGGCCCTTCCAAAAAACCCTCCCCAAACAGCACATGACGCAAAGAAAAAAAGAGGCGCAATGAGGTAGCTGTGTGAGTAAGATTAGCGACCCTAGTGGCCGACACAAACACCGGGCCCATCTAGGAGTGGCACTGCAGTGTCACGCAGGATGTCCCTTCCAAAAAACCCTCCCCAAATAGCACATGACGCAAAGAAAAAAAGAGGCGCAATGAGGTAGCTGTGTGAGTAAGATTAGCGACCCTAGTGGCCGACACAAACACCGGGCCCATCTAGGAGTGGCACTGCAGTGTCACGCAGGATGTCCCTTCCAAAAAACCCTCCCCAAACAGCACATGACGCAAAGAAAAAAAGAGGCGCAATGAGGTAGCTGACTGTGTGAGTAAGATTAGCGACCCTAGTGGCCGACACAAACACCGGGCCCATTTAGGAGTGGCACTGCAGTGTCACGCAGGATGTCCCTTCCAAAAAAACCCTCCCCAATCAGCACATGATGCAAAGAAAAAGAAAAGAAAAAAGAGGTGCAAGATGGAATTGTCCTTGGGCCCTCCCACCCACCCTTATGTTGTATAAACAAAACAGGACATGCACACTTTAACCAACCCATCATTTCAGTGACAGGGTCTGCCACACGACTGTGACTGATATGACGGGTTGGTTTGGACCCCCCCCAAAAAAGAAGCAATTAATCTCTCCTTGCACAAACTGGCTCTACAGAGGCAAGATGTCCACCTCATCATCACCCTCCGATATATCACCGTGTACATCCCCCTCCTCACAGATTATCAATTCGTCCCCACTGGAATCCACCATCTCAGCTCCCTGTGTACTTTGTGGAGGCAATTGCTGCTGGTCAATGTCTCCGCGGAGGAATTGATTATAATTCATTTTAATGAACATCATCTTCTCCACATTTTCTGGATGTAACCTCGTACGCCGATTGCTGACAAGGTGAGCGGCGGCACTAAACACTCTTTCGGAGTACACACTTGTGGGAGGGCAACTTAGGTAGAATAAAGCCAGTTTGTGCAAGGGCCTCCAAATTGCCTCTTTTTCCTGCCAGTATAAGTACGGACTGTGTGACGTGCCTACTTGGATGCGGTCACTCATATAATCCTCCACCATTCTATCAATGTTGAGAGAATCATATGCAGTGACAGTAGACGACATGTCCGTAATCGTTGTCAGGTCCTTCAGTCCGGACCAGATGTCAGCATCAGCAGTCGCTCCAGACTGCCCTGCATCACCGCCAGCGGGTGGGCTCGGAATTCTGAGCCTTTTCCTCGCACCCCCAGTTGCGGGAGAATGTGAAGGAGGAGATGTTGACAGGTCGCGTTCCGCTTGACTTGACAATTTTGTCACCAGCAGGTCTTTCAACCCCAGCAGACTTGTGTCTGCCGGAAAGAGAGATCCAAGGTAGGCTTTAAATCTAGGATCGAGCACGGTGGCCAAAATGTAGTGCTCTGATTTCAACAGATTGACCACCCGTGAATCCTTGTTAAGCGAATTAAGGGCTCCATCCACAAGTCCCACATGCCTAGCGGAATCGCTCCGTGTTAGCTCCTCCTTCAATGTCTCCAGCTTCTTCTGCAAAAGCCTGATGAGGGGAATGACCTGACTCAGGCTGGCAGTGTCTGAACTGACTTCACGTGTGGCAAGTTCAAAGGGCATCAGAACCTTGCACAACGTTGAAATCATTCTCCACTGCGCTTGAGACAGGTGCATTCCACCTCCTATATCGTGCTCAATTGTATAGGCTTGAATGGCCTTTTGCTGCTCCTCCAACCTCTGAAGCATATAGAGGGTTGAATTCCACCTCGTTACCACTTCTTGCTTCAGATGATGGCAGGGCAGGTTCAGTAGTTTTTGGTGGTGCTCCAGTCTTCTGTACGTGGTGCCTGTACGCCGAAAGTGTCCCGCAATTCTTCTGGCCACCGACAGCATCTCTTGCACGCCCCTGTCGTTTTTTAAAAAATTCTGCACCACCAAATTCAAGGTATGTGCAAAACATGGGACGTGCTGGAATTTGCCCATATTTAATGCACACACAATATTGCTGGCGTTGTCCGATGCCACAAATCCACAGGAGAGTCCAATTGGGGTAAGCCATTCCGCGATGATCTTCCTCAGTTGCCGTAAGAGGTTTTCAGCTGTGTGCGTATTCTGGAAAGCGGTGATACAAAGCGTAGCCTGCCTAGGAAAGAGTTGGCGTTTGCGAGATGCTGCTACTGGTGCCGCCGCTGCTGTTCTTGCGGCGGGAGTCCATACATCTACCCAGTGGGCTGTCACAGTCATATAGTCCTGACCCTGCCCTGCTCCACTTGTCCACATGTCCGTGGTTAAGTGGACATTGGGTACAGCTGCATTTTTTAGGACACTGGTGACTCTTTTTCTGAGGTCTGTGTACATTTTCGGTATCGCCTGCCTAGAGAAATGGAACCTAGATGGTATTTGGTACCGGGGACACAGTACCTCCAACAAGTCTCTAGTTGGCTCTGCAGTAATGATGGATACCGGAACCACGTTTCTCACCACCCAGGATGCCAAGGCCTCAGTTATCCGCTTTGCAGTAGGATGACTGCTGTGATATTTCATCTTCCTCGCAAAGGACTGTTGAACAGTCAATTGCTTACTGGAAGTAGTACAAGTGGGCTTACGACTTCCCCTCTGGGATGACCATCGACTCCCAGCGGCAACAACAGCAGCGCCAGCAGCAGTAGGCGTTACACGCAAGGATGCATCGGAGGAATCCCAGGCAGGAGAGGACTCGTCAGAATTGCCAGTGACATGGCCTGCAGGACTATTGGCATTCCTGGGGAAGGAGGAAATTGACACTGAGGGAGTTGGTGGGGTGGTTTGCGTGAGCTTGGTTACAAGAGGAAGGGATTTACTGGTCAGTGGACTGCTTCCGCTGTCACCCAAAGTTTTTGAACTTGTCACTGACTTATTATGAATGCGCTGCAGGTGACGTATAAGGGAGGATGTTCCGAGGTGGTTAACGTCCTTACCCCTACTTATTACAGCTTGACAAAGGGAACACACGGCTTGACACCTGTTGTCCGCATTTCTGGTGAAATACCTCCACACCGAAGAGCTGATTTTTTTGGTATTTTCACCTGGCATGTCAACGGCCATATTCCTCCCACGGACAACAGGTGTCTCCCCGGGTGCCTGACTTAAACAAACCACCTCACCATCAGAATCCTCCTGGTCAATTTCCTCCCCAGCGCCAGCAACACCCATATCCTCCTCATCCTGGTGTACTTCAACACTGACATCTTCAATCTGACTATCAGGAACTGGACTGCGGGTGCTCCTTCCAGCACTTGCAGGGGGCGTGCAAATGGTGGAAGGCGCATGCTCTTCACGTCCAGTGTTGGGAAGGTCAGGCATCGCAACCGACACAATTGGACTCTCCTTGTGGATTTGGGATTTCGAAGAATGCACAGTTCTTTGCTGTGCTGCTTTTGCCAGCTTGAGTCTTTTCATTTTTCTAGCGAGAGGCTGAGTGCTTCCATCCTCATGTGAAGCTGAACCACTAGCCATGAACATAGGCCAGGGCCTCAGCCGTTCCTTGCCACTCCGTGTCGTAAATGGCATATTGGCAAGTTTACGCTTCTCCTCCGACAATTTTATTTTAGGTTTTGGAGTCCTTTTTTTTCTGATATTTGGTGTTTTGGATTTGACATGCTCTGTACTATGACATTGGGCATCGGCCTTGGCAGACGACGTTGCTGGCATTTCATCGTCTCGGCCATGACTAGTGGCAGCAGCTTCAGCACGAGGTGGAAGTGGATCTTGATCTTTCCCTAATTTTGGAACCTCAACATTTTTGTTCTCCATATTTTAATAGGCACAACTAAAAGGCACCTCAGGTAAACAATGGAGATGGATACTAGTATACAATTATGGACTGCCTGCCGAGTGCAGACACAGAGGTAGCCACAGCCGTGAACTACCGTACTGTACTGTGTCTGCTGCTAATATAGACTGGTTGATAAAGAGATGTCTATGTAACTATGTATGTATAAAGAAGAAAGAAAAAAAAACCACGGTTAGGTGGTATACAATTATGGACGGACTGCCTGCCGAGTGCAGACACAGAGGTAGCCACAGCCGTGAACTACCGTACTGTACTGTGTCTGCTGCTAATAATATAGACTGGTTGATAAAGAGATGTCGTAGTAGTATGTATGTATAAAGAAGAAAGAAAAAAAAACCACGGTTAGGTGGTATACAATTATGGACGGACTGCCTGCCGAGTGCAGACACAGAGGTAGCCACAGCCGTGAACTACCGTACTGTACTGTGTCTGCTGCTAATATAGACTGGTTGATAAAGAGATGTCTATGTAACTATGTATGTATAAAGAAGAAAGAAAAAAAAACCACGGTTAGGTGGTATACAATTATGGACGGACTGCCTGCCGAGTGCAGACACAGAGGTAGCCACAGCCGTGAACTACCGTACTGTACTGTGTCTGCTGCTAATATAGACTGGTTGATAAAGAGATGTCTATGTAACTATGTATGTATAAAGAAGAAAGAAAAAAAAACCACGGTTAGGTGGTATACAATTATGGACGGACTGCCTGCCGAGTGCAGACACAGAGGTAGCCACAGCCGTGAACTACCGTACTGTACTGTGTCTGCTGCTAATATAGACTGGTTGATAAAGAGATGTCTATGTAACTATGTATGTATAAAGAAGAAAGAAAAAAAAACCACGGTTAGGTGGTATACAATTATGGACGGACTGCCTGCCGAGTGCAGACACAGAGGTAGCCACAGCCGTGAACTACCGTACTGTACTGTGTCTGCTGCTAATATAGACTGGTTGATAAAGAGATGTCGTAGTAGTATGTATGTATAAAGAAGAAAAAAAAACCACGGTTAGGTGGTATACAATTATGGACGGACTGCCTGCCGAGTGCAGACACAGAGGTAGCCACAGCCGTGAACTACCGTACTGTGTCTGCTGCGACTGGATGATAAATGATATAAAAAATATATATATATCACTACTGCAGCCGGACAGGTATATATTATATATTATATAATGACGGACCTGCTGGACACTGTCTGTCAGCAGAATGAGTTTTATTTTTATAGAATAAAAAAAAAAAAACACACAAGTGAAGTCACACGACGAGTGTTTAACTTTTTCAGGCAATCACAATATAAGTATACTACTAACTATACTGGTGGTCAGTGTGGTCAGGTCACTGGTCAGTCACACTGGCAGTGGCACTCCTGCAGCAAAAGTGTGCACTGTTTAATTTTAATATAATATTATGTACTCCTGGCTCCTGCTATAACCTATAACTGGCACTGCAGTGCTCCCCAGTCTCCCCCACAATTATAAGCTGTGTGAGCTGAGCAGTCAGACAGATATATAATATATATAGATGATGCAGCACACTGGGCTGAGCCTGAGCAGTGCACACAGATATGGTATGTGACTGAGTCACTGTGTGTATCGCTTTTTTCAGGCAGAGAACGGATATATTAAATAAACTGCACTGTCTGGTGGTCACTCACTATATAATATTATGTACTCCTGGCTCCTGCTATAACCTATAACTGGCACTGCAGTGCTCCCCAGTCTCCCCCACAATTATAAGCTGTGTGAGCTGAGCAGTCAGACAGATATATAATATATATAGATGATGCAGCACACTGGGCTGAGCCTGAGCAGTGCACACAGATATGGTATGTGACTGAGTCACTGTGTGTATCGCTTTTTTCAGGCAGAGAACGGATATATTAAATAAACTGCACTGTCTGGTGGTCACTCACTAGTAAACTCTCTGCACTCTCTACACTTCTACAGTACTCCTCCTAGTCCTAAGCTCTAGTAAATCTCTCTCTCTTATAATCTAAATGGAGAGGACGCCAGCCACGTCCTCTCCCTATCAATCTCAATGCACGTGTGAAAATGGCGGCGACGCGCGGCTCCTTATATAGAATCCGAGTCTCGCGATAGAATCCGAGCCTCGCGAGAATCCGACAGCGTCATGATGACGTTCGGGCGCGCTCGGGTTAACCGAGCAAGGCGGGAAGATCCGAGTCGCTCGGATCCGTGTAAAAAAAGCTGAAGTTCGGGCGGGTTCGGATTCCGAGGAACCGAACCCGCTCATCTCTACTCACAAACTCTGTCACCCCTCTATAGTGGCAAAGGCAGCGGCTGTAAAATCACGTTGTAAAAATAAAAGCGTCTGGTTTGTTATTTTTTTGGAAAGTTATACATGTTTTTCTTATTTTTTCCCCCCTTTCAAGCATAACATAAACACAGCCCAAATAAAATAGCTTTTGTCATTGATATTGAATAACATAAAATGTAAAGGAAACACCATGGCTATGATTTTTATGGCGTGTGGTTGTAGACAACGGTAGTTATTCAGGTTTGTTAGCAAACCAAAAAGAGCACACTAATGAGCAAAACCATGTGCACTGCAGGTGGGGCAGATGTAACATGTGCAGAGAGAGTTCGATTTGGGTGGGTTATATTGTTTCTGTGCAGGGTAAATACTGGCTGCTTTATTTTTACACTGCAATTTAGATTTCAATTTGAACACGCCCCACCCAAATCTAACTCTCTCTGCATACCGTGCATGTGCAGTAGTGCTGTGGGGGTCCACATTAGTGATCACTTAATTTCTTACACATCTTAGGGACGGGCTCTGTTCAAAGGTCGACATGAGTTTTTCATATATTTTTTTCTTTTTTTAAAACTTTTTTATACTTTACGATTCACGTGGACTATGATTGGGAACGGTAATCTGTACCGAGCACAGCAGTAGCGGAGCGAAGCACCTTGCCTGAAGCATGGCGAACTAAGCAAGCCATGCGAGGGGACACGGTGCACTAATTGGGGTTCCCGGTCACTGTATGGCGAAAACGACAACAAAAAATATTTAAAAAAAAACACATGTCGACCTTTTGACCTGTCGACCTAGACCATGTCGTCCTAGAGGCCCTGTCGACCTAGAGACCCTGTCAACCTAGTTACTGTTGACCAATAGTGGTCGACCTAGACACTGTCGACCTAAGTGTGGTCGACCTTTAATACCACACCCATTCAGAGACCCTGTCCCTGCATGTTTTTTTTTATACATCCCAGCAAATGTTATTTTCTTTTTGATGCGAATAGCGCCAATAAGAAATTACAATTATTGGGTCTAATTGATACAAATAATCCTTAGAGCTTGGTCTAAATAAATTAAATCCCATTACACAATGGTAAAGAAACAATGGGGGTAATTCTGAGTTGATCGCAGCAGAAATTCTGTTAGCAACTGGGCAAAACCATGTGCACTGCAGGGGAGGCAGATATAACATGTGCAGAGAGAGTTAGATTTGGGTGTGGTGAGTTCAATCTGCAATCTAATTTGCAATGTAAAAATAAAGCAGCCAGTATTACCCTGCACAGAAATAAAATAACCCACCCAAATCTAACTCTCTCTGCAAATGTTATATCTGCCACACCTGCAGTGCACATGGTTTTGCCCAGTTGCTAACAGAATTCCTGCTGCGATCAACTTGGAATTACCCCCAATGTTTCTTGATAAGTCTTCAGACTACACAGCTACATTCTTGATTTTGTCATTGCTCTGTATATTTCTGGTTAAGCACTTTAAATATTTGCTGAATATTAAATATGTGTGACCATGTTTCTAATCTTTTCTGGGTAATTATTGTTAAACTGTAATTATCTACTGTATAAGTGTGTTTCCAAACTCAGTCCTCATGGAGGACTATGGTCCAGGTTTTAAGTATATCCATGGCTCAGCACAGATGGTTAATTATATTGAATGAGGCAGAGGTGCTTTAAGAGAGGAGTGGGCCCATGTGCAAGCTCCGATCAGGCCCCTCTTCTCCGGCGGTGCGCATGCGTAGGTATCTGGGAGCATGCCGCCCACATTCACATGCATGAATCACCGGCGGCCATTTTCCCAGTGATTTCTGCAGCTCTACAGCCAGTGCCGGGCCGATGGAGAGGTAAGTATAATTAAATGGGTATAGGGTGTGCAGTATGGTGGCCCCCCCTGGACCCAGGGGCCCATGTGCACCGCACACCTTTCACCCATTAGAGATATGCCAGTGGAATGAGGTACTAATTAACTCTCCTGTGGCCAAACATGGATATACTTAAAACTGGAATGTTTGGGAACCACTGATCTATGACAATGTAAATTAGTTTGGATTTGTTTGAAGTCTTATTTGAATGTGCAGTATATTGGCCCTCATTCAGATGTAGACAGAGGTGCTATCTCTGCTGCCTACACAGAAGCGACAGCGATAGCACTAATATAGTAATGCAGCAGGAGACGTCACGCCTTACATCATGCAGTACTGATCAAACTGCATCCTAGGCCGCAGTATCGGATTTTCCCCGGCACCATAGGCCAGCTGTGTGACCCATGGCAGCTGCTATCTAGAGGCCAGGAAAGTTCCATCATTCTTGACTCTTCTCTCCCCTGCAACTGCGGTGACATTCCTCTGTTTGGAGAAACGGAGGTCGTCGCTGCCTCCACCTCGGACCAATTGGCATCAGACTGCCAATCATACTGTCGAAGCTGTACTTTGCAACAGATGCCTGAATCACTCCCCCTTGTCACAGGGAGTCTGAATCACTCCCCCCCCCCTTGTGTTTCAATAAAAATAGATATTTGTGGTGGAGTTTCATAGCTTGTATGTAGGGATGGGATGGCTGACCGAGGATCCGCTGCCAGGCTGTATATGTTGGGATAATGTTTAGAGGCACCTGGCTCTATGCACCCTTTCCTGCACATACAATCGGCATCGCTGACATCACAATCAGTCAGCGATGCCAACTACATGTGCGAGTGCAGATAGTCTGGTGCCTCTAAACATTGTCCAGGCATACACTGGCAACAGATCTCTGGGGCAACCAGTATGACTCTGGCTCTTTATCTTGTATATTTGCTATGGGCTTGTTAACTGGTATTTTGCCAATGCACTACAGGAGAGGCTGGAAACACTGGATGACCTAATCTGTATAAAATTGTGGTGGTAAGGACCGCATATGCCGTGGCTTGATTGCTGAAATTTAGGCCTGGACTTGCTCATGAGCATCTGTCTCGCCTAATGCTTCTCCAGTCTCTTGTGACCTCCTTCCAACCTGCAGAACAGCAGCCCAAGCTTGCTGTAGATTCCATTTCTCTAGCTATACCTTATCCCAAACTGTAAGTGCCCAGGATAAGTACCTGATTTCAAGAGCCATGTATCAGCTGTAGCTCTTTCCCTGTCCTCCTCTGCTTCATTGGTGTCTCTTCTAGTCTACCCACATTATGTATATCAGATGCGTCCCTCCACCTGCTCCATTGAAGTAATTCTCCCACATCCTCCAGTTCCTCCACCCTGAAGCATGTTCGCAAATTGCCCACTTGGTCAATTTATCTCTTTTCACACCTTCCCTTCATACTTCAAGAATTATCTGGCTTCCCCCCACCTCCCTCTCTAATTGGCTCCAATCTCTCCTCTCCTTTTTGCCTGCCAGCTCATTTCAAGGGTGGTGCGCAAAGAGGTCAATAGGCCCAGGAAAAAGGGAATGCAGAAAATAGCTATCAGCATACAAATGACAGGGGACGTCAAACAATAAGAATAAATAACAAACAATTTGAAAATAATTACCACTATGCCATCCAGTGTGACACAAATGAGATGATAATAATATGCACTAGTGTCTTATCAATAGTATAATGAATTACCAATAAGCAGGGGTTTAGGAACCAATGGGGCAGTTGACTGTTGCCAAAGACTGAACCCCCCCCCCCCCCACAATGAACTTCTACACAAAAGTGAATGGAGATGAATGGAATGAAAATGGGAATGAAGTGATATAATAGCTTTGTTTTAACTCACCAACTGTTGTCATTTGTATTTACCAAAAACTAAGCTGCAGTGGTTTGGATGAGAAGCTCAGTAAGGAGTCTAGCACAATGGAAGCCCTTCTCCAGCAGGTGGTATTGATCTTTGTGCTCATCATGAATGTGCCCACTTCAGCTGCACCATCGAAGAGCACCTTTAGTGCACTTTGCCATCTGAAAACATATCTGAGGTCTATCATGACGCAGAAATGTCTAACACAGATGTTCATCATGAACACACAGCTACGTTGAACTTGTTCAACGTGTTGAGGGAGTTTGTAACCAGAAGTGAAGAGAGGAAATATATTTTTGGAAAAGTGTAAGAGAAGGTCCTTCATGCTACTATCTGAAGGCATGGGGCCGGATGTAATAACGTCTGAGATCACCGGAGGTGCGAGATGCCTGCTGATCTCTGACTTTTTTTAAAGGGGCAATCACTTACAAGGCAAAATCATGCCTTGTAAGTTTTGCCAACAACTCGCACCTTCAGGTTCAAAAAAGACAATTTGTCCATCGTGTTCAACCTATATTTAGTCTCATTATTAAAGGTTGTATATTTGGATTTCTTTTTCTGCCAAAAATTTGATTAAACCTTTCTTAAACTTATCAATTGAGTCAGCTAGAACAACCTTCTCCGGCAGTGAATTCCATATATTTACTGCCCTCACTGTGAAGAAACCCTTCCGTTGCGGGGTATGAAAGGTGCTCTCCTCTAACCTTAGGGGGTGTCCACATATTCTGTATACACATCTCTTGATGAGCAATTTGCCTGATAATTCACAATATTGCCCCTTAATGTATTTGTAAATATTAATCATATCTCCTCTTAAGGTGCATACACACGATGCAATGTAACTTTATGATTTTGACTATATAGTTCAAATCGTAAGGAAAGTTAGTGCAAATTACTTCGTGTGTACACAGCTTGCGATACTGATGCGTGCTCCCGTGGGGTCGGTATCACAAGAACAGATAGACTGTGCAGGCGAGGCAATTTTGACTATATAGTGTACAATCTAGTATATTGTATAAGTATATAGTATAAGCCACATCCCTATACAATACTTCCCTTACTTCTGCTCTCAACACCTGAACCCTGGCACACCAAATGCACCAGATATTTGCAAAAATGCTCACGTACTGCTGAGCGACAGTGGATGAAATCGCGCTCTAAGGCAGACTTCCTCCATTTCAAACTTATGCTCTCATCATTCAGTGCTGCCCTTTCCCCCGCTAAACAGTCATACTTCAAGAACCTCATATCCTCTCAGTCTTCCAACCCGCGGCGCCTCTTTGCCACTCCCAACTCCCTCCTCTGCCCACTCCCACCTCATTTTCCCCCTCACTCTCTGCTCTTGACTTTGCCACTTACTTCACATCCAAAATTGACTCCATACATCGGGACATCACGTCCCACCAAACAAACTGCAACCAGCCACCTCCTATTCCTTACCGCCCCTCTCCTTCCCTCTTACCAACTCTGACGTCTTTCTCCCATGTATCTGGTGAGGAAGTCATGGCCCTCATTCGTTCCTCACCCCTTTCAACCTCCCTACTTGACCCTATCCCCTCCCGCCTCCTCCGCTACCTCTCTCTCTCTGCCTGCTCCCATCTTGCCCACCTCCTCAATCTCTCCCTCTCATCAGGCAGTGTCCCCTCTTCCTTCAAGCATGCACTTGTCTCCCCTATTCTTAAAAAACCTACCCTTGATCCACACACTCTCTCCAACTATCGACCCATCTCTCTCCTTCCTTTTGCCTCCAAACTCCTTGAGCGTATTGTCTATAACCACTTGACTACCTTTCTTTCCTCCCACTTACTACTTGACCCATTCCAGTCTGGCTTCTGTCCTCTCCACGCCACTGAAACTGCCCTCACAAAAGTCTGCAATGATCTCCTACTTGCTAAATCCAAGGGTCACTACTCGTTGCTTATTCTTCTTGACCTCTCTGCTGCTTTTGACACTGTGGACCACTCTCTCCTTCTGAAAATCCTTCAATCCCTTGGTCTGCGTGATACTGCCCTCTCCTGGCTGTCCTCCTACCTCTCTGACCGTTCCTTCTCTGTCTCCTCTCATGGCTCCACCTCCGCCCCACTTCCACTAACTGTAGGTATCCCCCGAGGCTTTGTTCTTGGCCCTCTCCTTTTCTCCCTCCATACATCCTTCTTAGGAGATCTCATTAGCTCTTCTGACTTACAATATCATCTCTATGCTGATGATACTCAAATCTACCTTTCCTCCCCTGACCTCTCTCCTGCTCTCCTCATTCATGTATCCAACTGTCTCTCTGCTATCTCTTCCTGGATGTCTCAGCGCTTTCTTAAACTTAACATATCTAAGACTGAGCTGATCATCTCCCCACCCTCCTGCACAACCTCACCTCCCACAATTTCACTATCTCCTCTAGCCCTCAAGTGCGCTGTAATCCTTGACTCCTCCCTCTCCTTCAAACCACACATTCAGCACCTATCACAAACTTGTAATTTTCATCTCAAAAATATTTTCAGGATCAGACCCTTTCTCACCCAGGATGCCACTAAGACCCTTATCCACTCACTGGTCATCTCCAGACTGGACTACTGTAATCTCCTCCTGACTGGCATCCCTAACACATACATCTCTCCACTTCAATCTATCCTCAATGCTGCTGCCCAGATCATCTTCCTCACCGAACACACTACATCCACCTCACCTCTCTTAGCCCTTCACTGGCTCCCCTTCCCCTTCAGAATCCATTTCAAGCTTCTCACACTCACTTACAAAGCCCTCACTCCTCTGCCAGTTACATCTCTGACCTTATCTCCCATTACATTCCCGCCCATCCTCTTCGCTCTGCTAATGCACGCCGCCTCTCCTGCCCTCTGATTACCTCCTCCCACTCCTACCTCCAAGATTTTGCACGTGCTGCTCCCTTTTTCTGGAATTCTCTACCTCTCCCCTTCAGACTCTCCACCTCTCTACAAAACTTCAAGCAGGCTCTCAAGACACACTTCTTCACCAAGCCCAGCCGTCTCTCACCCTCAGCCTTCTGTGGCCCATGCTCACTTTCGCACAGCGTCTATTCACGGGAGACAGAGGGAGGGAGGGCATTCCAGCAGCTCAACAGAACGCTGGCCATGCCCTCTCAGTGCCGAAAACGGGGGAGTGGCTCGCAATCACGGCACTACCACAAAGTCACGCCCCCTTTCCTGAGACCACGCCCCTTTCCCCGGCAGGGCATCCCTCTTTAGCCAGCCATAAGGTTGGACGGTATGATATATGTTCCAGGGTCAGTGCTGTTTCTTCTACTGTTCCCTCAGACTCCTGCACTAGCTCCAATGTTTTGCAGAGTGGGAGACTGTAGATTGCATTTGGAAACCCCCCTCTAGAAATCCTGCGTTTGCCCCTGGATTGATGCGGGGATGTAGCACTGAGAGGCAGCCCTGTTTAGGCAGGTGTGTTGTGTATAGTGAAATTACCTATATTACAGATGATTGGTTAGATTTGGTATTTAATTCTGTGAAGGAGATGAGGCTAGCACAGTGTGCTTGACGCATCTTCTCTTGGAGAGTGATAAAATGGAGAGAGACAAAGTGCCAGCCAATCAGCAATCAGCTTCTGTCATGTTACAGGCTGTGTTTAAAAAATGACAGTTAGGTGCTGACTGGCTGGTACTTATCCGCTCTCCATTTTATCACTCTCCAAGCGATGATGGATCTCACACACTATTCCTGGCCTTGAAAAAGATCCCAGAAATGCGTTGGTATTTGTGTGGACTATCTGGTAGATGGTGCCTGGCCTTGAAAAAGATCCCAGAAACGCGTTGGAATTTGTGTGGACTATCCGGTAGATGGTGAAGGATTCTCGAGCCATTGCCTGACTGGGAACTGTGCCGTGGTTGTGATCCGGGACACCCGCTGGTATTTCTTTAAACAGCTATACAGAGAGCTAATTTACATTGGTTTTCATGCATAGTCAGTAATTGTACCTTTATTCACACCATCTTGTGGAATGCTTATCTTTTATGTGTGTTTTTTTTATACCTTTATACTTTGTACAACACTATGGACCCTATTCAGTATGTCGCATACTGACGATTTTTGGGCCAATGCGCACGTGCAGCACTTGTTCTGCATGTGTGTGGGCCGGGAGATGCGTTCGCATCTCAGTGATGCGAATGCCTCTGCATGATTGACAGGCAGAGGCGTTCGCAGGGTGGTCGGGGGTGGTAAAGCGGCATTGCGGGGGTGGTGCAGCGTAAACAGGGGCAGGTCTAAGCCATTTTCAGGATAACCGTGTGATGCCACACGTGGCCGCTGCAACGAGAAACATGGCCGCTCTGCGCCTGCCTTTGCGCCAGGCTGCACAGGCAGGGGGCATCCCTAATTCAGCAGTGCGATTGCAATTGAATTGCGAATGCATTGCTGGTGGCCATTTGCATGCTGGGCGGTCTTGCCCTGTACTAATTTAGCAAAACTGCAATTGAAGCTGAATAAGATCCAAAATACGTTTTTGCCTCTCACCTATTTTATGCATCTGCCTATAACGTCTTGTGGGAGATTGTGAAGAAGAAGAGATTAACAGGCTCCATATGCTCTGACAAACCCACAATTGCACTGTGGTCGGAGAAGAGGAGGTGTGCTTATACAATAAGGGCTGTATCATTCTGTTATATATTGAGTGATTCCAATAATAAGTGCCAAAAGAAAGGACATTACAAATTTTGGTTGCATTAGTTTAGTTAAGGACTGAGGTTCTTTACAGGCAGCTTTGGCAGTGTGCGCATTTGATGGTACCTACCTATTGTTATTTTTTTGCATATTATACTGTATCATTAAGGTGGCAGTGTTTGATGGGGAGGCCTGGAGCTGCAGCTCCATCCGCCCCATTATTAATCCGGCCCTGGGCACAGGAGCTGTAGCTATGTGACTGATCAGCAAAAATGAGATTCATTTTGCAGGAGAAGATGCATCAATTATAGGAAAGCATCTTGCGGTGCACAGTAGCGGATCTTGCCACGGGCAAGCAGGACTTTTGCCCGGGGCGCCGCCTTCCGGAGGGCGCAGGGCGCCATCCGGAGGGCGCCACACCAGGGCAAGATCCGCTGCTGCTGTGTGCCCCCCGCTGCCCCCCTGCTGCCGCTGGCCGTTGCCCCCCGCTGCCGCTGTGAAGGGAAACTAGACGCGTACGCATCTAGTTTCCCTTCGTGGAGAGGTCCTTTACTGTGCGGTGCGCGATGACGTCATCGCGCACCGCACAGCAAAGGTCCTCTCCACGAAGGGAACTAGACGCTACTTCGTGGAGAGGACCTTTGCTGTGCGGTGCGCGATGACGTCATCGCGCGCCGCACATCATTTCAGTCTGTACAGGGGGCGTAAATGACCACGCCCCCTGTATGAAGCCACGCCCCTATTGCCGCCCGGGGTGCACAGAGCGCCAGAAACGGCCCTGGAGGTGCACCCTGTACCTATACTTATCAGGGGATTTGGTTAGCATACTGGCGTTATGGATGCCGGCAGTCAGAATACCGATGCTGGAATCCTGACACTGGTCACAATACCGACACAAGGATACCGACATCGTTAACTATGATGGTGACGGAATCCTGAGTGCTGGCAACCCGATCATAACAATGCAAAGGAGGGGCAAGGTTAGGCTGCGAGGCGGGTGGAGATTAGGTTTAGGTACAGAGGGAGGGTTAGGGTTAGGAAGCAGAGGGGGTTAAGGTTAGGCCCAAAAAAGGAAGGTTTAGGCATTAAGGAGAGGGGGTTATGCTGCAGAGAGTGAGGGTTATGTACTAAGCAGGGAGAGAGACCACTGTGCCTCTGTGTGACTATAATTGTTGGATGCAGATTAGATGTCACAGTAAGGTCAGGGCAGGCTGTAGACTGGGGCAGATTGGCTATAGGGCTCACCAGGAAGACCTCTGGTAGGCTGACGTGTTTGTGGGGCCTGTTTTATGTGTTCTCATGTGTTCCCACCCCCCACATGACAGGCAAGGCAACCCATTGCACTCAGTACACTGCATTGTCCCCATTCATTCTGTTATTCCATCTCTGCAGTACAGCAACTCTGCCATCCAATGATACTGCTGCGCTGGCTACACGGTATATCTCCTGTACTGCCCATGTCGGGCCACGTCTACGAAATTTTACAGGGCCACTTTTAGTTCCCAATACACCCCTGGTCTCAGACACAATTGCATCAAGAGACACAAGGTAGGCTGCAACTGGGTACAATCAGGTCCACTGAGGAGGGACCCCGTACCCTCAATAGTCCACACCCATTCATCAGACCACATCCCCATTAGGGCTGCTTCCCAGTGATGCAAGTAGAAATATTTTTATTTTCTTAGTGGTACTGAGTGCCAAAAAATGGGCATGGTCATGTGTTGTGGGGGAGGGGTGGCCACATGTCACTAGTGGGAGTGGCTACATGACACTGACTGCGTGGCCACACAACACAGCCCCTTTTTTTGGCATTCTGGAGGCAAGGTTAGAAATATATAGTAATGCCACCAGTATGATAGAAATATATAGTGATACCCCCAGTATCATTCAAATATATAGTAATTCTCCCAGTATAATAAATATATATATATATATATATATATATATATATAGTAATGCCCCCAATGTAGTAACAATATATAGAAATGCCTCTATTATAACAAAAAAATATGCTGTAGTAGTGCCCCTGGTATAATAGAAATATATAGTATTGCCCTCATATTAATAAAAATATTTAGAAGTGTCCACATTACAATAGCAATATATAGTAAAACCCCATAATAATAGAAATATATAGTATTGCCCTCATATTAATAGAAATATTTAGAAGTGTCCACATTACAATAGAAATATATAGTAAAACCCCATAATAATAGAAATATATACTACAGGTTGAGTATCCCATATCCAAATATTCCGAAATACGGAATATTCCGAAATACGGAATTTTTTGAGTGAGAGTGAGGTAGTGAAACCTTTGTTTTCTGATTGCTCAAAGTAACACAAACTTTAATACACAAAGTTATTAAACATATTGTATTAAATTACCTTCAGGCTGTGTGTATAAGGTGTATATGAAACATAAATGAATTGTGTGTATGTACACACACTTTGTTTAATGCACAGAGTTATTACAAAAATTGGCTAAAATGACCTTCAGGCTGTGTGTATAAGGTGTATATGAAACATAAATGCATTCTGTGCTTAGATTTGGGTCCCATCGCCATGATATCTCATTATGGTATGCAATTATTCCAAAATACGGAAAAATCCGATATCCAAAATACTTCTGGTCCCAAGCATTTTGGATAAGGGATACTCAACCTGTATTGCCCTCATATTAATAGAAATATTTAGAAGTGTCCACATTACAATAGAAATATATAGTAAAACCCCATAATAATAGAAATATATAGTATTGCCCTCATATTAATAGAAATATAAAGAAGTGTCCACATTACAATAGAAATATATAGTAAAACCCCATAATAATAGAAATATTTAGAAGTGTCCACATTACAATAGAAATATATAGTAAAACTCCATAATAATAGAAATATATAGTATTGCCCTCATATTAATAGAAATATTTAGAAGTGTCCACATTACAATAGAAATATATAGTAAAACCCCATAATAATAGAAATATATAGAAGTGTCCACACTACAACAGAAATATATAGTAAAACCCCATAATAATAGAAATATATAGAAGTGTCCACATTACAATAGAAATATATAGTGAAACCCCCATAACAATAGAAATATATAGTAGTGTCCACATTAGATCACACATTAATTCCCCCACACATTGACGCCAGAGACATGCCCAGCAGCCCAGCCTATGAAGAACAAAAGCCGCTCAGTGCCAATGCATTACACGAGCCAAGTGAATTGAAACAGCTGCACTGCTGCTCCCAGCAAGGGATGCTGCGGGAAAGTGCAATCAGGCTCCTCTCTTCATGCCAGCCATGGCCGCCACAGGAGGAAGCGTGATGTGACGTCATGATGTCACCATCGGGCTCCCAGTAACCGTGATAAAGTGGGCGCATTATAATTGTGGTAATGGTAAAGTGTGTGGCAGGTGGTACTGCGTACCCACTGCCAAATTCTTAAGGGTACTCCGTACCCAAGCATACCCGCATACTTGCACCAGTGCCACTTCCATAAATTTCCCAGGCTGGTTTTCCACTCCAATTCGCCCTTGGCTCTGACAGTAAATGACGGCCTACACGGGAGATTTCTAACTTGTCAGCAGTGGGATCGACAGTACAGAGAAGCAGCAGCAGCCTGGAACTGCTCGCCATCAGCCGGGGGAAAGATCTGTGTGCTGGCCCCCGCATACCACCGCAGCCCAGTGTCTGTACCCTGGGGATCAGCGCAGATATAGTGCAACACACTACTGTCCAGCCTCACCCACTGTACACCTGCCATTATATATATCCCCAGCCAGGGCCGGTGCTAGGGTGTTCGGCGCCCCCCTGCAAACTATAAATTTCCGCCCTCCCATATTCCTTTGGCGCGCGCCGGGAAAAGGGGTGTGGTCTCACAAGTAAGGGGCATGGCCACACAATAGTACCCCCATTTAAAATTACGCCACAATGTAGCACAATCTTATTCATCTTATACGTAATGCCCCACCCGTAGTAGTAGCGTCCTTATATCTAATGCACCCCAGTAATAGTAGCATCCTTATACATAATGCCCCCCAGTAGTAGTAGTGTCCTTATACATAATGCCCCCCCAGTAGTAGATGCGTCCTTATACGTAGTGCACCCCCAGTAGTAGACGCGTCCTTATACGTAATACCCCCAGTAGTAGTAGCATCCTTATACGTAGTGCCCCCCTCAGTAGTAGAAGCGTCCTTATACGTAATTCCCCCCTAGAAGTAGTAGCGTCCTTATACGTAATGCCCCCCCCAGTAGTAGTAGTGTCCTTATACGTAATGCCCTCCCAGTAGTAGTAGCGTTCTTATACGTTATGCGCCCCTGGTAGTAGTACCATCCTTATACATAATGCTCCGCACAGTAGTAGCATCCTTATACGTAATGCCCTCCCCCCAGTAGTAGTAGCATTGTTATACGTAATGCCCTCCCAGTAATAGTAGCGTCCTTATACATAATGCGCCCAAGTAGTAGCATCGTCCTTTTACGTAATGCCGCCCCCAGTAGTAGTAGCGTCCTTATACGTAGTGCACCCCAGTAGTAGTATCGTCCTTATACGTAATGCCCCCCCCCCAGTAGTAGTAGCGTCCTTATACGTAGTGCACCCCAGTAGTAGCGTTGCTACACGTAATGCCCCCCTGTAGTAATAGCGTCCTTATACGTAATGCCCCCCCCAGTAGTAGTAGCGTCCTTATACGTAGTGCACCCCAGTAGTAGTATCGTCCTTATACGTAATGCCCCCTTCCAGTAGTAGCGTCCTTATATGTAGTGCACCCCTGTAGTAATAGCGTCCTTATACGTAATGCCCCCCACAGTAGTAGTAGCGTCCTTATACGTAATGCTCCGCACAGTAGTAGTAGCGTCCTTATACCTAATGCCCCCCCCAGTAGTAGTAGCGTCCTTATACCTAATGCCCCCCCCAGTAGTAGTAGCGTCCTTATACGTAATGCCCCCCCCAGTAGTAGTAGCGTTCTTACATGTAATGCCCCCCCCCAGTAGTAGCGTCGTTATACCTAATGCCCCCCCCAGTAGTAGTAGCGTCCTTATACGTAATGCCCCCCCCAGTAGTAGTAGCGTTCTTACATGTAATGCCCCCCCCCCCAGTAGTAGCGTCGTTATACGTAATGCCCCCCCAGTAGTAGCATCCATAAAGCGCGCGCACAGACATAACACACACACACACAATTCACACATATATACACACACATACACACCCACCATATACACACACACACACACTTCTCTCTCACCCTCCACTTACCTAAGCCAGTCTCCCTCTGTACAGCAGCCTGGTCCGTGTAGCTCCGCCCCATCTGGTCCGTTTAGTCACGCCCCCTTCCGTCCCGTGTAGCTCCGGCCCCTTCTGTCCCGTACTCGGCGCTGTCACAGTCACACAGCACAGGTGAGGGGAAGGGAGGGAGGAGGCTTTTCATGCTGCAGGTGCCCGCTGCCAGTGCCTGTCATACAGTGACAGACACAGCACTGGCAGCAGCTGCAGCAGGAGGGGGGACAGGACGGCGCAGCAGGGAAGGGATGCAGACCAGGGGAAGCGCCTCTCCGTCCCAGCGCCTCCCTGCACTGCATCCCTTCGCTGAGCGGGTAGCGCCGGGCCTGTCCCCAGCATCAATGAGAATCCCGACATTGTGACGGAGCTGTCCCCCTTCACAGTTCTGTTAAGCTCCATTACTGAAATTATTCTGCATTAGTAGTTGTTCCCCCCCCCTCTCTCTCTCTCTCTCTCTCTCTCATTCTCACTTATTCTTTTCTCTCTCTTGTCCTCACCTCTCACTCTTTAGTGTCCTCATCTCTCTCTCTCTTTCTCATCACCATCTCTCTTTTTTCGCAATCTCTCTCTTGCTCTGTCTTTTTCCCACCCCTCTCTCCTATCTATTTATATTATTGTATTGTTTTTCTGGATACGATTTTCTTTTTAGAGTTATTTTCTGCATTTATGTTTGTTGCATTTTTCATTGAATATTTTAACCTCCTGTGTGCAAAGGCAGTGGTGGCCCCATACCAACACACCCCGTGCTATAATCCCAACACCCAGTGCAGCCCCTGGCCATTATACAGTACAGGCAGTTATTCTTCTTTTCTTTGGTCCTTCTGGTGTCTGGCACACACCTCTGTAGCTTTGTGCTGCCACCCAAGGCCGGATTAAGCCCGGGCACTTAAGACAGAGGGGCCCCGATGGAAGGTGGGGGATGTATTTTAAATTTTGCATACCTCCCAACATGTGCCATTCAAGGAGGGACAACATGCTCTCTACCTGCACTTCCCACAATGTATGATTTATGTCACCTGTATTGAACTATTCAATTGATAAAAAAAGATATTTCAACACAGGTGATTGCAATCATAAAATAAGAAGGAAGTCCAGGTAGAGAGCATGTTGTCGCTACTGGAATGGGTCATGGTGAGAGGTATAGATTGCGTATACTAAATTTAAACTAAATACTAAATTTAAACCAATGGTGTATATTAGTTTTAACTAATAGTTTAATAAGGCCTTTCAAATAGCTCCACCTAATTGAAAGACAACTATTTTATAAACTTTTCTTGTAGTGGAACAAAGACAACGTAACCTTAAAATACAAATAGAAAAATAAAATAATGTATCTTGTCACATGCAAGAATAGCAGCAGCCTCTGTACTACTTACACACTGGGACAGGACTCAGGAGGACTCTCTGTATGTCTCTAATGGTTTAGTTGCATAACAGTTTACAGAGGACTCAGACACCCAGGCGGGGAGGAGGAGAAGCTGGGATTCCTGTGAAACTTAAAGCTCTCTCCACCCTCCTATCTCTCCTCTGGTCAGAAAGCTCTATCGGTAGCTCATGAAACATGATATTCCTGTGTCTCTGCCTGCACTGCATACTGTCCTGCTCACATTCGAGCTGATGGTTCAGCAGCTGCTTAATAGGGAAAGCTAGTGATGTCAGTGTGCTCTGGCCGGGGGGCCCCCTGACAAAGGGGGGCCTGGGGTACAGTATGCCCTGCATCCCCCCCTTTATCTGGCTATGCTGCCACCCTACTATTGTATCCCCCTGTGGGCACTTCATGCCCCAGTCTGACACTGTATATATATTGGTATATCACTTTGACAATTATATTGATAGGGACCCCCCCACAAGTTTGTCCTGGGGCCCCAACAAATCTTAATCCGGCCCTGACACTAGCACTGGCAGATACAACTAGGCAGTATAAACTTCTGCCGCTACCAATTAGCAGTGGAATCAGTATCATTACAGCTCTTGGGAACAGCTGCTTTTTGGAGCGTCTGTCACCGCACTGGAGCAATATTGAATTGCTCTGGCAGTATTGTCAGATACTTAATTTGCATGGGGCAATACAATATAATAACGATTAGCCACGACGTGGCTGATTCTGAGTCGGCGCAGTCTTTTGCAGCAATCGCCTCTGTGCCTTATGCTAATTCTGCAATGAATTGACACAATTGAGACGCTCACTTGCAGCGTCTTGAGAAAGTGCATGTCTGTCACTGTTTTTCTTCCATCGTGCGCCATTGGTTGCACCATCGAAACCTACATCAGTCCTATGGCAGGTGCAGTTTCTATGGTCTCTTATGTGAGCGCATGCGCAACATCAACACCGCATCCAACTCAGAATCAGGCCCATAAACTTACACAATGCTTACCTGATAAATGCAGGAATGTGATGTTTTAATTAATATTTATCAAACTCCTTATCTATATAAGAATTTCAGATCTATAAACAGATGAATATTGAAAAAGTCTCATTTTAAAAGCCAATGTGATACTTGAGGGTGAAGTTAAATTGGTCAAATATAGTCCCTGTTATGCGTGCCATCCATCTACGGGTTTTATCTGCCAATCAGTGATCCAATCCTCAGATGATCGGCGATTTGGCAGGGGAGCAGCTATCTCAGACTCGCTGAGTTTGATCATGTTTTATGGTCGGAATCTGCAAATTGAGGATTTTCAACATGTTGGATTGTGTGGACCCCCGTCCCTGGCATGGAGACGACACCAAGCCCGATACACTCCTGATTTATGGGCCCCTTTAGAATAAGTTGGCCATGGCTCACTGATGTAGTCAGTTTATGGAAACGATAATTATGTGATGAATCTGTATCGCAGTGTTGGAGTTAATTTATGAGACACGGCTCACTGTGGGCCTGATTCAGAGTTGGACGCAATGGCGATGTTTGCGCAGTTGAGTCTTCAGGGACATCCCTGGACCACGGCCACGCCTCCTCCCAGCGTCTGTGAGGAGACACAAGGTGGAGTAATCCACGGGGGATGGGGGGGGGGGGGGGGCAGATGGAGCGGCGGGCCTGTTCCTCGGCATGGAAGTGTGCTATGGAGCCCCATCTGGCATAGCTACGCCCCTGCATGCAGATATGAGGGCAGTATAGATATGGTGGATTTTAGGGTGGCAAAGGTGATTGCATGCAGGGCTGGCAACAGAAATCTTGGGTCCCGGTACACCAGTGACGTGCAGTAGGGTGAGGCCTTTCCTGTCATACTTCTGTCTGTGCCAGAGTTTTGACTGTATAAAGTATATTAAAAATTCAAACAATATGTTAGAAATATCTTATTTGTATTATTCTAATAATTTTTATATTAAAAACCCTGACGTAAAAAGTCTATGACAGGTGAGGCAGTGCTTCCCCACCTACCTTGTCCGCACATCTCTGATCAAACCTCACCAAATTTCCAGGAGTTTATACTGCTGCACCTGTGTATAATGCCCATATGTACCCTTGGGCTCATATATTGTGTGTAAATCTGGCTCTGGTACTAGCCATTGCCTCCTGAGCAATTTACCTTAACGCACATCCCTGCGGTACACTGATGTCTGTGCCCTTCCCCCCACTGCCCCCACCAGCAGACATACCGTGGTACTGCAGCTTGCTTCTTGACTTGCAGTCAAATCACACCACATACTTGCTCTCCTTCTTACTCGTACTAGGTGCTAATGGCTGTGGCAGCAGGGAGTGGGGCAGTAGCCTCACTCTTATTCACTCAGGGCCGGATGGCACTGGGGTTGTTGACCAGGGGGCCCATACACATGGAAGGGCTAAGACAGGATTTTAACTAGGACAAATGTGGAGGGGCATAGTGGGTGACAGCTCTCCCCCTCAGCGTCACTGGACTCTGCAAACGCTTGTTGCCTATTTCACTGCCGACTGCATGCATGGCATAGAGGGGTAAATTCTCTCCACAACTAGGACAAGGGGGGCATATCATGCTTACTTCAGATGTCCCTGTACAACAATGTTGCTTTCCCATAAAGTGAAAAAAGTTGCCCCCGCTGCCATCTGCTACTATAGAGTTGGCATGACACTGTACCCTCACAACTCACTGCGTCTATGAAGTGTGGCTGGGGTCATGCCACTGGACCCAGTACTAGTCAGCACACAAGAAGTACCAGCATGAGAAGAAGCTTGGACAAATGACAAGATTATTTATTTAAAAATTCGACTGCAGAACATGTACACATAGCGATGTGTCCTGCTCCTGCGGGTGCCCCAGGGGTAGGTATGGTGTCTGCAGTCAGCGATTTGGACAGTGGTGTTGCAGTTGCAACTTGCTTCTGTGGGCTTGCAGCCAGGTTATGCTTCCTTCTGCTCTTCCTAGGTGCCGGCGACCAGTGGCCACGGTTGCAGGGAGGCAATAAGTGGGAGAGAAGAGCGGGGGCAGCATTGCAGCATCATTCATTACAATGATGCATGCACAGCACGCACCAACCAGGTGGAGACGGAGAGGGTCGTTGGGGGAGGGAGGGGGGGCCAAGTTACTGTGACCGACTATATTGTTTATTGGCTAGATGACTGGCCGTTGCAGGCAGTTTGTAAATCAAATTAGGTGCAATGACCCTGTTTTGTGCCCCTCTATACGTCGGGGCCCTTCTGGTCCTCGGTGCCCCTTGTACCCTCGTGTTGCCAGGCCTGATTGCACGCCATTAACTTCCCTAAAAGAACCTGAGTTTTCCACTGTCCTGAGATGGTAAAAATCACACCTTGTCCTATACCTTTAATGGGCTGCACACACGTCTAAGCACATTGAGCAAAGTAATAAATAACAGGCTTCAAACACACAAAACGACACCCATAATGCAGTGTGCTTAATACTCAATAACAATAGAGCCAAAATGAAAACAGTGCCATATTTCTCAAACAACAGATTATTTGTAATTTAAGTCCTTATTAAACATGAACATGAATAAATCGGATAATTATAATGCATTGTTTCATACAGGTATATTGTATCTTTTCATTAGTATTGTAGTGTTAACGCTGCCACAGGCTATTCCATAAATCCCCTTACTGAAATACGGCCCTAATCCAAATACTACACTGTTTTCACTCCTGACCTTCAGTAAAGCAATTACCCCACCCAAAGCCATCAGTTCCAGAAATGTAGGAGTCATTTGCAGGTATAAATAGTGTAATATGGGAAACAGGAAAAGGACACTTACATTTGGCTTTCATCTGCAAGGAATGTTTTTATGGTGCGTGATGAGAACATCCCTTACACCCAATCAGCTAAGAGCAAATTGCTTTGGAGCTCTGGGAAGGTATAGACAAAGTATATTGCTGTAAAGATATACCGTAAAGTGTTATAGAGATCACAATCCAGACAAAGGATTTGTCTAATCTAGTAATAAAAGCCTCTGATGATTTAGTTAAACAACAACCACAAAGAACTGAATTTATCAATGGGGAAGACATTCAGTCTTATTATGCAGTGATGTGAAGCCAGTTATGATAAAGAACAGTAATCTCTGTAATTACTTACAATAAAAGAGAAGATCATTAATGTACTTACACAACGCCTGCATTTCAAAAAGTAAAGATATCCAGTCACTTCCATTTAGATTTCAGATTAATGGTGACCTGTCACAACTGAGGGCCTGAGCTGACGGGAGGCAGCCTCAGTTGTAGGGGCTGAGATGTACCGGAACCTGGGAGGTTGTATCAGACCCCTGGACATGTAAGTAACATGAATAATAACTGCCCGAAGGCGTGACCACGACAACTTGGATAAAAGTCAATGATGTTTATTATGACAACTCCGCAACACAGCAGCAGTAAAAGAAAACGTAAAAGTCAGCAAAGAATAAATACAGTTCCTGGGTACTACAGGATGGCAGGAGCCACAGGGCACTTGTAGTGTGAGATAGTTCTTATGATCTTCTAGATGGAAAGTCCTTACCAGGCCCGACTGTAGCAATGGAGATAACCCAGGATTGTGCCAGCTGGTGTTCCAGGAAAAGCTGGGTTGCTGAAGATAAAACAGCTGCTGTGGATACTGGCTGGAACCAGACTGTTGTTAGCACGGAGTGGATACTGGCTGGAACCAGTTAAATAATAAATGAACTTGGGAGCGATGAAATATGAACTGAAATGTAGAACTTGAGAGCGGAGAAATAATAATACCGGTGGAGAGTGGTAAAGTGTAGAAAGGACACCGGCCCTTTAAGGGAAGCTGTACTCTGCTGGAAGCTGAGCTGGAAGCAGGTAATGTTGTAGCTGGAAACAGATGAATCCACAATGGATTGGAGAGTCAGGCTACACCGCAGGTGGAATGCTGGTGCGGGTCTCTATGGTGGAAGTCTTGAGACAGGAGCTGGAACCTGGAAGACAATCACAGGAGAGAGACAAACAGGAACTAGGTTTGACAACCAAAGCACTGACGCCTTCCTTGCTCAGGCACAGTGTATTTATACCTGCAGCAAGGAAGGGATTGGCTAGGCAATTATGCAGATTATCAATACTGAGAACAGATTGGTGGAAATGATCAGCTGACAGAATCCAAGATGGCTGCGCCCATGCAGACACTTGGAGGGAAGTTTGGTTTGTAATCC
The DNA here is from genome assembly GCF_028390025.1 of Pseudophryne corroboree. Lineage (NCBI taxonomy): Eukaryota > Metazoa > Chordata > Amphibia > Anura > Myobatrachidae > Pseudophryne > Pseudophryne corroboree. Next base: position 608,597,386 of record NC_086446.1, read on the forward strand.
ATGTGGTAATGAAAACAGTAATGGCGGCGCCGGCCACCGGAGACAGGAGGCGCCAGGCTGACAGATGCACATCCAACCACGCGGACACAGCGGAGGCCGCGGCTGACGTAATCGCCACTCAGACACTCTGCATGCAGAAGTTCAGGGACGGCGGCGGAGGCCGCGGGAGACGCCATGCCAGGTGTAATATGGCGTTTACTGTGACAGCGTCCCAGAGTGACAGGAGAGGATACAGGAATGTACACATCAGGATAACAGATGGGATCCGGTCCTGGAGCGCTGAGCCAGCCTTAGGAGGCATCTGATGGGTAAGAAATGGCGTCCAGATACCCGGATCGTGACAGCACCCCCCCTTTAGGAGTGGCCCCAGGACACTTCTTTGGCTTTTGAGGAAACTTGGAATGGAATCTCCGGACCAAGGCAGGAGCATGGACATCAGAAGCATTGGTCCATGAACGTTCCTCAGGACCATAACCCTTCCAGTCAATAAGATATTGTAGTTGACCGTAACGGTGACGTGAGTCCAGGATCTTGGCCACTTCATACTCAACGCCTCGTTGAGTTTGGACTTTCGGAGTTGGAGGAAGTGAGGAATGAAACCGATTCAAGATCAGCGGTTTCAACAGGGAAACATGGAATGTCCTGGGTATTTTTAAGAAGGGAGGCAACTGGAGTCTGTAAGCAACAGGATTGATGACTTGTTCAATCTTGAAAGGACCGATATAGCGAGGTGCAAACTTCATACTGGGAACTCTTAACCTCAAATTCTTCGTGGATATCCATACCCGATCACCCACCTTGAGAGCAGGAACTGCTCGACGCTTCTTATCCGCAAACTTCTTGTACCTGAACGATGCCTTGAGCAGAGCTGATCGTACGCTCTTCCAGATATTGGCAAACTGATGCAAGGTGATATCCACTGCGGGAACAGAAGTTGCTGGAAGCGGTTGGAACTCAGGGACTTTAGGGTGGAATCCAAAGTTAGTGAAGAATGGTGTTGAAGCAGATGAAGAATGATACTGGTTGTTATGACAGAACTCGGCCCAGGGAAGTAATTGAACCCAGTCATCTTGAGAGGAGGACACATAGATGCGGAGGAAGGCCTCCAAGTCCTGATTCACCCTCTCGGTTTGACCATTGGTCTGAGGATGGTAAGCCGTGGAAAACTTTAGCTTGACTTGGAGGACTTGACATAAACTTCGCCAGAATTTGGCTGTGAATTGAACTCCTCGATCTGAGATAATTTCTTCAGGAAGACCGTGGAGTCGGAAGATCTCTTGTATGAATACTTGAGCCAACTTGGAAGCTGACGGAAGACCGGTGAGAGGAATGAAGTGTGCCATCTTGGTGAACCGGTCAACTACCACCCAGATGGTATTGAACTTGTTGCACATGGGTAAGTCTGTAATGAAATCCATCGACAAGTGGGTCCATGGTCGACGGGGAACGGATAGTGGAACCAGTTGCCCCGCAGGCGACTGGCGGGATACTTTATGTTGGGCACACTTTGGGCAAGATGCAATAAACTCCAAGACGTCCTTTTTCAGAGTTGGCCACCAATAGGACCTAGAGATAAACTCCAGGGTTTTTTGGATACCTGTATGTCCGGCAAAACGGGAAGCATGGGCCCAATGCATGAGCTTCTTCCTTAGCATCGGCTTCACAAAACTTTTCCCTGATGGGGGCGTAGAGTCCATCCCTACCGTGGAGAATGCCAACGGATTTATAATAGGATGCTTGTCTGAAGACTCTGACTCATTTTCTTGCTCCCATGAGCGGGAAAGGGCATCGGCCTTGCGATTCTGAGAGCCCGGACAGAACTGGAGTTTAAAGTCGAACCTGGAAAAGAAAAGTGCCCATCTGGCCTGACGAGGGTTGAGACATTGTGCGCCCTTCAGGTATAAAAGGTTCTTGTGGTCTGTAAGTATGGTGATTGAATGAGAAGCTCCCTCCAACAGATACCTCCACTCTTCTAGAACGAGCTTGATGGCTAGCAACTCCTGGTCGCCAATGGCATAGTTGCGCTCAGCTGGGGAGAACTTCCGGGAGAAGAAACTGCAAGGGTGTAAATGGCCATCTTTAGCCCTCTGAGATAACACCGCTCCTACTCCAACGGAGGAGGCATCTACCTCTAAGATGAAAGGAGAGTCGATGTCAGGCTGTTTCAGAACAGGCGCAGAGATGAACCTTTGTTTTAAAAGATGAAATGCTTGCATGGCTTCTTCAGACCACTTGGACGGGTTAGCACCCTTCTTAGTGAAAGCAGTAATAGGCGCCACAATGGTGGAAAAGTCTCGTATAAACTTTCGGTAATAGTTGGCGAACCCTAAGAACCTCTGGACCCCTTTGAGGGTTAAGGGTACCGGCCAATTTTGGATTGCTTGTAGTTTCTCAGGATCCATCTCTAGTCCGGAACCGGACACAATGTACCCTAGAAACGGAATGGACTTGACTTCAAAGACGCATTTTTCTAATTTGCAATAGAGATGATTGACACGGAGACGGGACAGAACCTCTTTAACCCAAAAACGATGTTCCTCTAAATCGTTGGCAAAAATGAGGATATCGTCTAGATAGACCACGACATGACGGTATAGAATGTCTCTGAAGATCTCATTGACAAAATGCTGGAAGACAGCTGGAGCATTGCTCAATCCGAAGGGCATGACGAGGTACTCATAATGTCCGTCACGGGTGTTAAAGGCGGTCTTCCACTCGTCACCCTCACGGATCCGGATGAGATTGTATGCACCTCGCAAGTCCAGCTTTGTAAAGATGGTAGCTCCGCTAACTCTGTCAAAGAGCTCAGTAATCAGGGGTAAAGGATAACGGTTCTTGATGGTAATGTCGTTCAAACCTCTGTAGTCGATGCACGGCCGCAGACCACCATCTTTCTTTTTTACAAAAAAGAAGCCTGCGCCGGCTGGAGAAGAAGAAGGTCGAATGAACCCCTTTGCTAGGTTCTCTTTAATATATTCCTCCATAGAATGCGTCTCAGGCAGAGACAACGGATAAGTTCGGCCTCGAGGTGGAACCTTCCCTGGAACGAGATCAATCGGACAGTCCCATTCTCTATGAGGAGGAAGAATATCAGCAGAAGCTTTACTGAACACATCCGTGAAATCTTGATATGGAGGAGGTGGAACATCAGATGACCTGGGGGAGGAAGAACAGACAGGCAATACTTTAAACAAACATGTCTCAGCACAGGAGGAACCCCATGCCAGGATTTGCGTAGTCGTCCAATCAATTGTAGGATTGTGAAGACGGAGCCATGGAAGGCCCAGGACCACAGGATGTGTGGCTCTTGGAATCACTAAAAAAGAAATAAGCTCGGAATGAAGAACTCCCACTCTCAGACGAACTGGTAGAGTCCTTAAAGAAATAACTGCATCAAAAATTTTGCTGCCATCCACGGCAGTTAAAGAAATGGACGAAGGAAGTCTCTCGGTGGGTAGGGACCACCGTTTAACATAGGCTTCGGTAATAAAGTTCCCAGCTGCTCCGGAATCAAGGAGGGCAATGACGTTCCGATAACGTTGAGCAACTTGAAGCGAGACTGGGAGATTACAATCTTGAGGAGATGGAGAGGAGATCATTACTCCTAGCCGGCCCTCTCCTTGGCGAGCTAGGATTTGGAGTTTCCCGGACGTTTGGGACAGGTATTAATGGTGTGAGACGGAGCTGCACAATAGAGACAGAGAAACTCGGAGAGGCGTCTTCGGCGCTCAGCAGGAGTTAAACGGGAACGGCCAAGTTGCATGGGCTCATCTTTAGATGGTGACAGTTGACGAGGAGGAGGAGCAGAAGATTTTGGAGCAGATGATCTTCCACGCTCAGTTGCTCTCTCTCTGAAACGTAAATCAACTTTCGTGCAGAGTGAGATTAGCTCATCTAACTTAGAAGGTAAGTCTCTGGTAGCTAACTCATCTTTAATACGCTCAGATAAGCCATGCCAGAATGCAGCATACAGGGCCTCGTCGTTCCATGCCAGTTCGGATGCCAGGATATGGAACTGTATCAGATATTGTCCTACAGTACGTGACCCCTGGCGTAAACGTAGAATCTCGGATGAAGCTGAGGTTACCCGGCCTGGCTCGTCGAAGATGCGCCTGAATGTTGACACGAAGGCAGTGTAGGAAGATAGCAGGGTGTCGGACCTCTCCCATAACGGTGATGCCCAATCAAGGGCTGAGCCACTGAGAAGAGAAATAATGTAGGCAATTTTTGTACGGTCACTGGGAAAATTGCCAGGTTGTAGCTCAAACTGAATCTCACACTGGTTGAGAAATCCCCTGCAGAATCTTGGAGATCCGTCAAATTTTGCTGGCGTTGGAAGATGAAGACGTGGAGCAGAAATGGGTAAGGTGGGTGGGGTTATAGCTGGAGTCACTGTGGTTGACGCACCAGACGCGCCTGATCCACGGAGAGTTGTCTGAATCCCATCCAGCCGAGTAGAGAGATCCTGGAGACAGCGGATGATGTGGCCCTGTGCAGCCTCCTGATGTTCTAGTCGGGCTGCCAGTTCTTGCATCGGCCTGGCCGCTTGATCCTGGTCTCCGGCTGGATTCATTAGGTCAGTGCTTACTGTCACAACTGAGGGCCTGAGCTGACCGGAGGCAGCCTCAGTTGTAGGGGCTGAGATGTACCGGAACCTGGGAGGTTGTATCAGACCCCTGGACATGTAAGTAACATGAATAATAACTGCCCGAAGGCGTGACCACGACAACTTGGATAAAAGTCAATGATGTTTATTATGACAACTCCGCAACACAGCAGCAGTAAAAGAAAACGTAAAAGTCAGCAAAGAATAAATACAGTTCCTGGGTACTACAGGATGGCAGGAGCCACAGGGCACTTGTAGTGTGAGATAGTTCTTATGATCTTCTAGATGGAAAGTCCTTACCAGGCCCGACTGTAGCAATGGAGATAACCCAGGATTGTGCCAGCTGGTGTTCCAGGAAAAGCTGGGTTGCTGAAGATAAAACAGCTGCTGTGGATACTGGCTGGAACCAGACTGTTGTTAGCACGGAGTGGATACTGGCTGGAACCAGTTAAATAATAAATGAACTTGGGAGCGATGAAATATGAACTGAAATGTAGAACTTGAGAGCGGAGAAATAATAATACCGGTGGAGAGTGGTAAAGTGTAGAAAGGACACCGGCCCTTTAAGGGAAGCTGTACTCTGCTGGAAGCTGAGCTGGAAGCAGGTAATGTTGTAGCTGGAAACAGATGAATCCACAATGGATTGGAGAGTCAGGCTACACCGCAGGTGGAATGCTGGTGCGGGTCTCTATGGTGGAAGTCTTGAGACAGGAGCTGGAACCTGGAAGACAATCACAGGAGAGAGACAAACAGGAACTAGGTTTGACAACCAAAGCACTGACGCCTTCCTTGCTCAGGCACAGTGTATTTATACCTGCAGCAAGGAAGGGATTGGCTAGGCAATTATGCAGATTATCAATACTGAGGACAGATTGGTGGAAATGATCAGCTGACAGAATCCAAGATGGCTGCGCCCATGCAGACACTTGGAGGGAAGTTTGGTTTGTAATCCATGTGGTAATGAAAACAGTAATGGCGGCGCCGGCCACCGGAGACAGGAGGCGCCAGGCTGACAGATGCACATCCAACCACGCGGACACAGCGGAGGCCGCGGCTGACGTAATCGCCACTCAGACACTCTGCATGCAGAAGTTCAGGGACGGCGGCGGAGGCCGCGGGAGACGCCATGCCAGGTGTAATATGGCGTTTACTGTGACAGCGTCCCAGAATGACAGGAGAGGATACAGGAATGTACACATCAGGATAACAGATGGGATCCGGTCCTGGAGCGCTGAGCCAGCCTTAGGAGGCATCTGATGGGTAAGAAATGGCGTCCAGATACCCGGATCGTGACATGACCGACATAGCACTTGGAATAAAAGTACTATGGGGCTGAATCATCAGGCTTCAGGCATTTTGGAAAAGTGACTGAAAGCATTCCAGAAAAAGGGGGCAGTGTCTGTCTGGCAAAGTTTAGCCTGGGGGCATGCACAAAGCACTAGCACGTGACTGGAAGCCCATCCTCAGAGTAACCCCTTGGGAAATACCTAATTTTTAACTATCAAGGTGGTGCTCCCAGTTCTGGTAATACCATCCGCAAATATGTCACCAGAATTAAAAATAAATAAATGCTTTGATCTTTGAAGAAGACCTCTAGCGTCTGTCTCCCTGCTCTCCTCTAGACGCTAGAGGTCAACTGGGACCTCTAGCATCTGACTGTCTCCCTCAATGGTGTCGACTGCAGCTGGCGCCCACGAAGCCCACAGCGCCTGCTACAGTCGGTTTGCAGTGTGCACCCCGCTAGCGGTTGGCAGGAGATGCATGAACCCCGTGGCAACGAGCATGAACCCTGTGGCAACAAGCATGAGCCCCTGGTAATGAGCATGAAACCCCTGGCACTGAGCATGAAATCTCTGGAAGGAGCATGGAACCCAGAGCATTATTCTTCTTTATCCTATTCTTTATTTCTATTTTGTTTGGAATAGAGACAAATTAGTCATTAATGGAACAATAGTGGGACAGTCTGTTTCTGCAGTATGCTGCCACGTAATACATTACTCCATAATATACAGGACTGTGAAATGATAAGTGAGTAGAAGGCCCAAAGCACAGAAAACCTGATAATGCCCAGCTGCCAATAAAAAGTGTAGCAATGCTATTTGGGACAGAATAAAATTATTTTAAGATATTGTGGCAGGAGAGGTACTTTGCCACCTGTAAGCTACACACAGGGTCCTGGGGGTGGATGGGAAGTGCGAATGGATCAGGTTCCCATCCATTTGGCCCAGACCAGGTCTTATAGGCTTCTTAGCCCAAGAAGCTGCTTCATCAGCCAGCACCTGGGTGCTGGATTTAAAGCAGAGTCTCTCCCATGAGTCAGGGCTCCTGAAGGTAGTTAGTGTCGAGGTGATAGGCCTGCTAGGGACAGTGGGATCCGGAGGGCTGGGCCACTAGTGTCAGGATGCTGGGACCTGGAGGGTTCCTTATTGAGTAAGAGGGAGTGAGGCAGGGCCTAACCTCCCTGGTAGTTTGTACTAAAGACAGTGATCTTTGTTTTATGTCAGGGGTGGGGAACCTTTTTTCTACCGAGGGCCATTTGGATATTTATAAAATCCTTCGGGGGCCATACAAAAATTATCAACTTAAAAATGAGCCTGCCCCCAGTAGATATGCCCCCAGTAGTTATGCCCCCAGTCAGTAGTTATGCCCCCAGTAGATATACCCGCAGTCGGTTGTTATGCCCCAGTAGATATGCCCCCAGTCACTTGTTATGCCCCATTAGATATGCCCCATCACTTGTTATGCCCCATTAGATATGCCACCAGTCAGTTGTTATGCCCCATTAGATATGCCCACTAGTAGCGATGCTTACACACACAAACACATTAAAAGAAAAAACAACACAATACTCACCAGCCCCGCTCCTGCTTCCGGACTGTTGCCCTGCGCCTATCCGCTCGCTCCTCAGAACTATGGGAGAGAAGTCATGACATCTCTCCCATAACACCGCAAAGCAGCACACACACACTGCCAGAGCCGGAAGCCGGAGCTCAGGAGTGAGATCCTGCCTCCGGCTGTTACTGAGGGTAAGAAGCCAGGCGCCCACTAGTAATAAAACCTCAGCGGGCGCCCTGCTAGGTGAGCCTGGCCGGGCCGGATCAAGTGGCCCTGTGGGCCTTATACGGCCCTCGGGCCTGAGGTTCCCCACCCCTGTTTTATGTATATCTTGGTTTTTGAGCTACCTGAATAAAAGGTATTTGTTGTTTTTTGCACAAGCCTGGAGTCGGTCGTTGGTGGATTTTTGTAGCAGAGCACATTCTAGCAAGTCTCCTGTTACAATATATTATATTTATAAATAACTTTAGGGTTTGTTTTTTTAGCTGTGTAAGGGTTTTTACATATTTCAAAATATTTTTCTTTATTACTTTTAAACTTTACATTATTTCATTTTAGCAAGTGGAACCTAAAACTCAAACCAGACTTTCAGTCTCGATGCACATGTGTAAGCCTATAAGTCAGCACAAGCATGAAAAGGGGGGAATGTGATTGTGGTGTATATAGTTCCCATTGCTTTGTATGTATTCCTGTGGAAGGTTACACTGGATCTTATTTTGTCTTCTGTATTAGATGATGTATGAATCTCTTATCTGTGTTTTTAGTTTTGCTGCAGTCTACATGTGGCGGTTTTAGGTGCGGGCTAGCAGGATGGGCGCCTGGGGTGCTGCAGCCTGAGGGTACAGCCGCAGTCACCCCAACAGCTCCATCTGAATTGCCCCTGCCCACTGCCTGCACAGTTTCCTGTATGTATCCTTATGTGTAATTACTGACAGCAGCCCTGCTCCCTATGCACCCACTCTCGCATCTCTTCCAATGAGGGTTGGGGCTCCTGGACATCTGAGTGATGACATCGCCGCAGTGCACCCGTGCTGTGTGACAGATTCTGGCAGGTTCCCCGTTCAGTCTCCACCCCTCTGAGCCGGTCCCAGCAGCCAGGTGCTTCACTTCCTGTTGCCGCTGAGTGTCTCCTGGACCCGTAGAGTGTGTTGCCGCTGAGGGCTCATTGTGGCCATCGCCATTTTGTTGGTGGGTTATGGGGTAGATGCGGGTGATTTGTCTACCTGTGCGTTCCTACTGGCTGTCCCTGCTTGGGGCAGTGCCCCCATCTCTGCTGGGGCCACAGCCCTTTGTCCCAGATGCTACACTTTGTCTATGGGCCCCAAATGCCTCTCACCTAGTGTCTCCCAAACTAGGTTCTCAAAGCACCCTAACAGGTCAGATGTGAGGGATGTCCATGCTTGGGCACAGGTCACTTAATTAGTAGTAGTTAAGTCATTTTTATATAACTATCTGTGCTCAGCCAAGGATAACCTTAAAACCTGGACTGTTTGGCTGCCGGGGGATGTGTAAATCGAGCTACCTGGTGCAATGTGTATAAGGGGCTACCTGGTCGCAATGTGTATAAGAGGCTGTACTTTGTGCAATGTGTATAAGGGGCTCTACCTGGCGTAATGTGTATAAAAGGGGCACAACCTATAGTAATGTGTATAAGGGTCTCTACCTGGCATAATGTGTATAAGGGGCTCTACCTGGCATGTATAAGGGGTGTAATGTGACTGACGGGCATTAATGTGCAGTGTTATGTGATTTGGTACTATTCTGTGGCTGCACCCCTTCCCATGAAGCCATGCCCCTTTATTTTTTACGTGTACCTTCGGTGCGCACTGTCCCTGTTTTTAATGGGGAAGAGGGGACACCAAAGGAAATGTTCGTGCTGGGTGCCACAAGGTCTAGATCCAGCCCAGAGTCTACAGTAAAGAAGCATGCAACAACCACTATGTCCTGATTACTAATGAATTTTTTTAAACTTAAGTCACAGGCTTAACGCTGGAGTCGAGAATTAAACTCTTCAGCTTGCTCCGGTGATCTGTGGAGCACCAGCAAGCTGTCACATAAGGATGGCCATTGGTTTGGCCCTCATCGATGGTGATAGTGACCATCGATTGTGATGGTGGCCCAACCCATCGATGGTAAGTAACTATTCTATGTGGTACCATTGATTGTTTTGCCTTTGGTGTTTTTTGCAAACGCGCATGTGTTGCGTCTACTGTGCAAGAGCCAGGGGCGGGGCTGGGGGTGTGAATGACAGCTTTGCCTGTCAAGGAGCTGGGCCATCCCATTCCCACACAGCATACTGTGTGTGAGCTGTGGGTGGCACAGGGCAGAGCCGGATTCAGACCTCATGGGGCCCTAGGCAAGATACTGGCTTGGAGCCCCCTCCCTCAAACAATCCATAGCACTATAACATTGTTACGTCGTTTTTCCTCCTTATAGTGGTGCCCCTTATACATTACGCCACACACCATAATGCCATACATTGCACCACACACCATAATGCCACTTACACAATATGGCACACACCATAATACCCCTTATACATTACGCCATACCCCTTATACATTACGCTACACACCATAATGCCACTTACAAAACATGGCACAGGAAGCGGTTAAGATTCCGCTGCACGGGATCCCGGCAATCACAATGCCGACACTGGAATCCCGCACAGCGGTACAATGCCAACGCCGGAATACTGTCGATGTAGGTTGTTCTCCCTCTATCGGTGTTCAAGACAACCATAGAGGGAGAATATAACCTATGGCGAGCGCAGTGAGCCACTGTGCCTGCAGCGCGGCGAGTCCACAAGGGGCTTACTAGCGCTCACCCCGCTGCCAGCATAATGGTGGTCGGGATGCCACTGTCGGTATACTGAAGGTTGGCATCCCGGCCATCAGTATTTCATACTGAACCCCATGGCACACATCATAATACTCCTTATACATTACGCCACACACCATAATTTCCTTACACAACATGGCACACACCATAATGCCCCTTACACATTATGCCACACTTTGTAATGCCCCTTACACTTTAGGCACCATACAATAATACCCCTTACATATTATGCACCATACAATAATGCCCCTTACACATTATGCAACATACAATAATGCCCTTTACACATTTTGCAACATACAATTGTTATGAATCACAAGCAGTGGTTCATTCCTGTTCATGTATTTTATGTTATAGTTCTCTTGCAGGCCAGGATTTCCCTTTGCTCTGGTTTAGAAGACTCTTGTTTGCCGCCGGTGGTGAGTCTGTGTAATTGCAGCCTGTTTCCATGTGTTTAGCCTCACCTGTCTGTTAATTGCACCTGTCAGTTTGGAGTCGTGCAGCAGGGCAGCTGCACAACATAATTAATTAGGGTCCCTGCTGTAATTGGAAGAAATCCTTGTTATAGTCTGTCTCAGTGCATTACACAGATGCCTGTGATAGCTTCTGTCTAGCTGCTTCCAGCCTTGAAACATTCCTGTCCAGGAGTCCGGTGTCTGATCTGGTGTCTGATCTGGTGTCTGATCCGGTGTCTGATCCGGTGTCTGATCCGGTGTCTGATCCGGTGTCTGATCCAGTGTCTGATCCAGTGTCTGGCTTCTTGGTGTCCACCGGTCTGTCGTTTGGGATTCTGCCTGTCCTCCGGTCCTGAGAGCCTATGTCAGCTACCTTGGGGGTTCCTGTCCTTTTGCCAGTATTCGTACCGGTTTCGTGAGTAGCAGCTCTGCCGCATCCCTCGGCCTAGGCCGCAGCGTCTTGTTATATTCGTTTTGGAGTTTCTGCAGAGGTTCTGCGTTGGCTGTCCTCGCCGGTATACGACAGTGTTGTGTGGACAGCATTGCCTTTGTTGTTAGTCTTGGCGGCTGAGCCGCGCATACTTTCATTTAGTTCTGTAGCGCCCCTAACTCTGTATTTCTGTCTTTAGTTAGAGATTCCCCTTGTCATCATCCCGTCTCAGTTTACACCTTGTCTCCAACTAAGACCGGGGGGCATCGGAGTTGGGCAGACATAATCCGCCCTTCAAACGCAGCTGCCGTGGGCCCAAGAAACCATAGTCTTGCAGGCGTAAGCGGACAACGAGGGTGAGACAACGGAGTCAGGTTTCCGTAGGGGTTGCTGCCGAGCTCTGTATCTATTGCAGCATTACGTTCCTGTACTTGGGGCTCATCCGCCCAGTTTCAGGAGTACCAAGTACAGTGAACATAACAACAATAATGCCCTTTACACATTATGCAATATACAATAATGCCCTTTATACATTATACAATAATTCCCCTTTCACATTATGTGGGTAATTCAGATCTGATCGTAGATATGCTACAGCGATCCAGTCTGAATTACCCCCTGTGTACCATACACTAATGCCCCTTACACATTATGCATCATACAGTAATGCACCTTACACATTATGAAAAAAACTGTAGTGCCCCTATTACACCACACACAGTAATCAGGGGCAAATGCAGGATATATATATATATATATATATATATATATATATATATATATATATTTTTTTTTTTGGGGGGGGGGGGGGGGTTAAGATATATGAGATATATATATGTTTATGCGTGTGTGTGTGTGTGTGTGTTTATTGCACATATATGGAACCCCCTGCAAGTTTATGTGTATGTATGTATGTATGCATATATATATATATATATTTATATATATATATAGCTATACACAAGGCGGCACTCCGGTCAATGAAAAGTCAGTCACGACCGGAGTGCCGCCGTGTGTATAGCTGTGATGTGGACGCGTCCGTGCAGGACATCCGTTATGGAGGGCACCCGGTAAAGCTGATATTTTGTGACCCTGAGGAGTGCCGGATTTCTGGTCTATTATATATATATATATATATATATTCTAAATACAGAAACATAGTGCAAATCACTTTTATTTGTAACAGGTAAAATCCCTTTAACAAAGGATCCACAGTAACACATAATATCACTGTGACATACTGTAGAATCCAAATTAAATGAATGAGACTCGTACCGAGGTTCTCACCTGTGTGGACTGGTTACCAAATGATGTATACAGAATGAAAGCTCCAACCTCTCCTTGCCGGTGAGAGCTGTGCTGCACTGGGAAACGGGACCACACACCACGCCAGCGGCTTACGGGACAATGCCGCGGCTCGTCGGGACACCAACACAGGCAGAAGGCACAGACCGGTGATCAGCTTGGAGGCAGATATATAAAACCAATATTAATCAGCACACTATGCAGTCGCCAAAAGAAGAAGACCAGCACACCACCTTGAATTTCAAAAGTGCTTGTATTAAAAAGTGCTTCATGCTCAGAATCAAAGCAGCATATGTGTAACAATAAAACGTCATTCATGTTTGGGTTAAACATGTTACTTATCAAGACCAGGGATCTCAGAATAACGATATTGTCCCCTTCACCCCGACAGCTGTTTTGGTGTTCCACCACCTTCTTTAAATGGAATAGATGCGCAATGCTAAATGTGAGTGATTACAAATGTCGTTTGCAGGGATTCCTTTGCAAAAAACATCAGTAGCACTCCGTACTTATACAGGTAAACAGGGGTGTAGTATGTTATGCCGGCGCTTGGGCTCCAGGCGCCCAGCATACCGGTGCCGGGATCCCGACCGCTGGCATGCAGGCAGTGAGGTGAGCGCAAAAGAGCGCCTTGCGGGCTCGCTGCGCTCGCCACGCTGCATGCTATTTAGTCTCCCTCCAGGGGTGTCATGGACACCCCAAGAGGGAGAATAGTTGTCGGTATCCCGGCTGTCAGGATTCCAGCGTCGGTATGGTGAGCGCCGGGATCCCAACAGCCAGCATATCAAATGCCTCCCGGTAAACAGGTGTCCCCATTGGGAAAAATAAAAGAGATGATGAAGTACAAAGGCCATACGCATAAGCTGTATTTATACAGTATGTCCTTCCACAGGTGGGGGCAGGGCCGGAGCTTCCACTAGGCAGCTTTAGGCAGCTGCCTAGGGGCACCAGGACCTGAGGGGGCGCCCAGCTACCTGAAAAAGTTAGTGTGGTCCTACCTTTCACAGCCGCCACAATTCCCCCGACACTCGTATCTTACAGTAGCTGCGACTGCCAAGCTCCCGTATTGCAGCCTCCAGCTCTGCCTTCACCCGGCACAGACAGTAACTTTGACAGCTCCTGGAGTCCTGGCTGGGGGTGACATGCGGTGCTGCTCTTCATTCCAGGCTTTTTCACAGACTACTCAGTCCCAGCTCTACATCGCAGCATGCAGGTAAGGTGGCTGCACAGTGCACTGCGTGCATTTGATAAGGAAAGTGGAGGAGAGCAGCAGTGTGTGTGTGTGTGTGTGTGTGTGTGTGTGTGTGTGTGTGTGTGTGTGTGTGGGATATGAGCAGCAGGCATGCACACAGATGGTGGGGGGAATAGAACAGCACACATTTAACAGAGATGGGGGAAAGGGTATGAGCAGCAGGCACCCACACAGACTGGGGAGAAGAGAGCAACCATGCAACAGCCTGGGGGTGGGGGGAGACCAGCAGCATGCCATTCATCTGAACGGCAGTAGACAGAAGTTTTGCCTAGGGTGCCGAGACACCTTGCACCGGCCCTGGGTGGGGGGCCACCAGCGATATTGAGTTGCAAATGGATAAAGAAAATGTAACTTGACTGGTGGTCCATTCACATGTTTCATGGGTTGTGCGGCAGCTAACAATTTAGAAAGTCCTTACATGGCTGCATCACTTGTTTTGAATACATTATATGTGGTAGACATCTTATGTATCCAAAACAAGTGATGCCGACACGGAAGGACTTTTGAAATTGTTAGCTGCCGCACAACCCATTTTCCAATGAGGGATAAGCATGTTAAAGGGCAAGAAGGCCAGTTTAGAGTTGGATTCACAGGCTATTCTAAAATGTCATAAAGCTTGTCCTGTACCCTATGCTATCTGACCAGGGGTTGAGGAGAAATTACAGAAACTGGAAGACTCTGGTATACTTTGTCAAAGTCAGAAAAATATCCCCATACACACTGCCATATTTGCACCGCACACTGGTCCGCGCTGCGCATGCGTACGCTCTCCCGTGAAGGCGCATACCCGCAATAGCGTGCACCCGCGGGCGCACGGTATGCGTATTTACGGTAGAGTGTATGTAGTCGTAGCGTGCGACTCATTCGTTACATATTTTCACAATTAATGTAGTTTGTAGATCATGGTCCCTTTGATAGATTCTGAAAGTTTGGTTAATATAGAATGTCCCTGAGCTGAGGAATCCCTCTTTGTATCGTAGGAAGGGTCTAACAGGAGTCATGCAGTAGTGTTTGGTACCCATCGGAAGAGTATTTAAATAGCAATATTCCGGTGTTGGTTTGGAGCGTATTAATCGCTCGTGCGAATAGTTATGGACATAAGAAGTTTATGTCCATTTCTATTATTTACTCATACTCAGGTATGCGGCGGGAAACCTAGTTCCCCACCCACCTGAGCTGTTTGAAATCGTCACAGCCCACCTGTATGAATCAACCTATGACCTTTTGTTATGATGCAGGGCCGAATTCCGACGTCCAATGGACAATGGGATTGCATTGTGTGTGGGGCATAAATAGGCAGGCCGACCATATCCAACTTCACTCTCTCATCAACGGTTGTCTTGCTGATAATCGGGAGCTGGATATCGAGGCGCATGCGATCATACCCTTTGTGCGTAAGTTTCTCTCCGTAATCATTGTCTTACTGTGAGCCAATTTCTCTCATCTCTCTTCATTTCTCTCTCTCTATTCTCTTTTCTCTCATATCTCCCCTAGACTAGTATTGTATTGTATTAGATAGTATTGTATTTTGGTTAGGAAGTCTCTGTTATATTGTAGTGTATCATTTGTACTGTTATTCTCTTTTACAAGTATATTAGATATAATACAGTTGATAGGCTTTGGACCCTAAACCAGTATCTGTGTATTTTCTATAGTTTTAAGTGTTCACTTGAGCGTCGGTGACGCTCAAGCAGCTTTGTAGTTAGTTAGGTTACACAAGGTTGCACATACACCCTGTATTCACATTAAGGTATTCTGTGTATTTCATTGATAAAAGGTTTAGACATAAAGGTATAGCGTTGTGAGCGTCTGCGCCGCTGGTGATCTCCTCGTGGTCTCGAGCGTACGCTACGCCATAGCGAATCATTACTCTAGACATAACCAATAACGTGCTGTCCTGTGGTCACTGGGCCGTGAGCGAACGTGGCGCTTGAGCGTCTCGCCTACGGCTGAGCGATCGTTACGCAACTAGCGTACCCTTACGGTACTTCTTAAGTAAACAGCGTACAGTGTTCTTAGACTTCATTAAGGGTTATTTATACGACAAAGGAATTTAGCATTGTCAATTGGGGGCTCGTCCTGTCCTTCTCACATCTGCACTAGGTAGATAAGCAGACATTATCCCCCAGCAAAGGGTGGGAGGTTGTCTCGCAGTGCTGACGGGATAAGCGTCTGCTTCGCTTAGATAAAGAGTGCTGAAGGAATCCGGGAACCGGAAGTAAGAACAAAACGCTTGTGTCTTTTAAAACTGTTTATTTCTCTTCTGTCTTGCGTATACACGCACGCATACATATATATCTGCATTTCTTTTTCAATTTCGTATATCACTATTCCTGTTTGCCAATTTTTATAGTTGATAGAAAGTGCTAAAAGAGATTTGCTGTTATTTCATAGTAGAGGTAATAGTTAAAGTATAGACCAACACACGGCTTGTCTGGGAGATAAGGCAGTCAGTGTGGTGTGCGGTAGATGATCAGGGATCATCTACATTGATAAAGGTAGAAATTGTGTTACGGTGGATCTTTGCTTTGCGTACACGTGTCTCTAACAAAGACTAGCGTACGCAATCCAGAGGCAGACGCACGCAGCGTACATTACGCAACGTAGCGTCCGGTTACGCCCACGTAGCTCGTCACGAAAAGTTGGATTTTAGCGCAAAGCGATAATTAACGCAAAGGCGATAAATAACGCACAGCGGTAGATAACGCGACGCGGTAAATAACGCAAATCTATTTTTGGAAAAATCTGAAATTTAGTTTAACAGATCCTGCTCCTAATTGGTAACACAGCTGGGCTGAAGAAAATTTCTGCGCAGAAATAGATATAGAAACAAAGTGTACATGTGTTGAGTGAGTGTGTTTTTATCACATAAGTTTATATAACTTAGAGGTTGAACCAAAAGGAAAGTCGGGTACTCGTCGAGGAACATACGTGTAAGTGACATATACGGTGGCTAGGGAGGCATCCCTGGTTAAATAATATTTGAGCATTAGAGTATAGCGGACCATAAGGTAACAGACCAGGAGGTCATAAGGTAACAGACCAGGAGGTCATAAGGTAACAGGTAAAATAGACAAAGAGGTCCGCTATAAAGGTACAAGAGGCACAACGCCAGGGGTGTTGGTGCAGAACCCATATAGGCCATACAAGCTCATGCTGAAGGAATTCGCAGCCGAAATTTTCGATTCCATTGATCTTTCAGTACATGACAAGTAGTGCTTATGTACTGAACGATTGTACCGCACGTAATTGTGTGCAGTAGTTAGTAATCTGACCTAATACCATTAGAGTAAAGTGGTCACAAACGCTATTTGTACATTCTGACGTGATTTGTGTAATTTATTATTTTTGGAAGGGAGGTTCGCTGGTCACTCAGGAACTATCCAACAACCAATACTTGCTGGGGAACGCGCCCCAGTAAATAAAGGTTCACAGGGGCCCTGAGTTGGGTACAGCAGCTCTGGATACAGTGATTGCAGTACTGGCCAACGTGGGCGAGAAGTGAGTGGGGTACTTGGTAAACCGCCACCGCCAGCCTGCCCAGGACACCTTGGTTTGTTTGTAAGGGTTCGCTGAAAACCTTGATATAAAGATCCAAGGAGGAATAAGCAACACCTGCAGATTATGGGGGCCAGTTGTTCAGGTAGGGGGCGATCAACCTCGGTTCGGGTTGATTCAGAGAACCGACCAGTCGGGTCGGCAAGATACATCATGTGTGAAAAATACGGAAGTCACACAGAGGTTTTATGTGATGAATGGGAGAGAATGACTGTACAAGACAGGGAGAAATTCCCAAGAATAGGTAGCTTCAGTCCAGAAGTGTTACAAAATTTAAGGAGGAGGATATGTCTCATAAAATCAACAAAGAGACGAATTCAGCATCATGATTATTTACAGTTGTGGCAGCAGGAAGGTGAGATACAGAGAGGTTTGGCTCTGGCGGCGGGATCTGGGGCAGTCAGGAAGCTGATAGCCACAGCCCCTCCTCCACCATACATTGCAGGAGAGAAGTTGATTGCGGAGAGAAACGCACTGGGTTGTAAAACACAAACTCTTAGTAACCCTGTAAATGTTAATGATGTTAACCAAGTAACCCAGGCAATTATTAACCCGTGCAAGTTGTACCCTGTTTTGAACTTTCCTCAGGAGTGTGATCAAGAAGACGATTCGGCAACAATTTCAGCGCTCTCTCTAGCGGCCACCATATCAGAAACCACAGTAGGCACAGCAACACCCACGAGATTAGCAAAGGCCCCTAGCGGAGGGATAGGTGAGGTCGTGTCAACGGGTAAGTACGGCACCATGCACTACACTGAAACAATTGTACCACAACAAGCTGTAGAATCTACACAGGAAGAGGCTGTTAGAATTGCTCCTGTAAGGGTAATAGCAGTTCCCAATGGAAAAACAGATGTGTCTGGAGCCACTCCCATAAGGAACATTGCCATGTACACTCCATTCTCCCGAATGGAATTAAGAACAATAGTGTCTGAATTTCCTGACCCCAGGAAAGACTTAGTTGCTAGCCAAAAATACATCAGGGATCTAGGTAACACTGTAGAACCCAACAACAAGGATTGGCAGATACTGCTAAGAGCTTTTTTACCTTCCAATGTCGACTCAACTCAATTCTTAGCTGACTGTGCATTGGATAAAGATGTACCGCTTACAGACGTGTACAACAAGGATAATGTAAAAAGGATAAATTTGCAGCTAAAAGAGTATTTCCCAGCCGTTGCTAAATGGAATAAAATATTTTCCATTAAGCAAAAGGAGTCCGAAACGGCAACAGAATATTTTCACCGGGCACTATTAGAAATGGCAAAATACACTGGTATAGAAGACATTAGGACCAACCCAAACCATCAAGAAGTAGCAGTATCTGTACTGATGGATGGTTTAAAGGAAACATTAAAAGCTAGGGTACAGACCACGCAACCATGTTGGCGAGGTCTGTCAGTGTCCACCTTGAGAGAGGCTGCTATTGATCACGACAGAAACATCACCAGGCACAGAGAGTCGCAAAGTGATAAATTAATGTCAGTAAGTATACAGGCGCTGACCACAAAGCAGCCTGCGTATGTACCATCGAATCCTGTAAGTAAGTCAACTGTAATAACTTGTTATTCCTGTAACAGACCGGGACACTATGCACGAGAATGTAGAGTAAGAAATGTACCAAAATCTTTTCAACCCCCTAGACAACGACACGACACACGACATTGGGAGCAGGGTCCACAGAGGCGGAGTTTTGAGCCACATACAGGGGAAACAAAAAGATATCCCCCGAACAGAGATTGGCATGCCTCTGGTAGTTCCCAGCTAACCCCCTCACAAGTAGTCGCTGCCAGCGGGATCCAGGGAGGTCAGCATACCCACTAGGGGTGTGGCCATACCTGTAATCTGCAGCCAGTTAAGTTGATTGCCAGTCTTGGAAGTGAACCAGAGATTGCAATCAATGTAGCTGGTAAAACTTTAAACTTTCTTGTAGACACAGGGGCGGCCAAGTCAGTGATAAATTCGACAGTGGGCATGAGAACCACTGGTAGGACAATTCCAGCCATGGGAGTAACAGGAGTAGTCCAGCACTACCCTGTTAGCAAACCAGCCGAGATTACAATAGGGCCTTTGCACACCAAGCATTCCTTTTTGCTGGCTGCATCTGCACCAACTAATCTCCTGGGTAGAGACTTACTATGTAAAATGGGTTGCGTCATTTATTGTACTCCTGAAGGTGTATTCTTGGACATTCCTGAGAATCACGCTCAGGAGGTACGAGACATGTTAGACTCCCCATCAAAATTAATGTCACATTCCATTATGACAAATAGGAATCCATCCCAAATAGAAGAGATGACATCTCAGATACCAGAGTCACTTTGGACAAAAGATGGACAGGACACTGGATTAATGGCAAACGTAGCTCCAGTAGTTGTACAAGTAAAAGATGGTAGGATAGCTCCAAAAATCCCACAGTATCCTCTGAAGCCAGAGGTGGAGTTAGGAGTTTTCCCAGTAATAGAACGCTTGCTGCAACAGGGCATTCTGGTAAGAACGTCCAGCACAGCCAATAGTCCCATCTTCCCTGTTAAAAAGAGTGGGGGGAGGGGTTACAGGCTAGTGCAGGATCTAAGGGGGATTAACAAAATAGTTGAGAGTCAGTTCCCCGTAGTGCCAAATCCAGCTGTCATCCTAATGCAAATTCCTCCCACTGCCAAATTTTTCACTGTTATTGACCTCTGCTCCGCTTTCTTTTCGGTACCTCTGCATCCTGACAGCCAATATTTGTTTGCATTCACATACAGAGGAGTCCAATACACATGGACTCGGTTACCCCAAGGTTTCATAGATAGTCCAAGTATATTTTCTCAGGCTTTGCATGATTGTTTACAGTCTTTCCAACCAGAGAGTGGATCAGTATTGATACAGTACGTGGACGATTTACTGCTGTGTTCAGATTCACTGGAAGCCTCTCTGAAGGATACGAAACAGCTCCTGTTTCATCTTTCAGACACAGGTCACAAGGTTTCCAAAGACAAGTTACAATTATGCCAGACTAAGGTAAAATATTTGGGACACTGTCTAACACAAGGACTGAGACACCTGACCGCTGATAGAATCCAAGCAATTAGAGACATGACCCTGCCACAAACCCAGCAACAGATCAGAACGTTTTTAGGAATGTGTGGGTATTGCCGTAATTGGATCCCAGGGTTTTCCATATTGGCGCTACCTTTGCAGGAAATGGTCTCCTCAAACAAACCTGATCGGATTTCGCATACCGACGAATCCGAAACAGCATTTGAGAGACTTAAGCAATGCCTAACGCAGGCACCAGCACTAGGTATGCCAGACTATGGGAAACCCTTTGAACTATACGGAACAGAAAGTGCTGGGTGCGCAGCAGGTGTACTAACCCAAAAACACGGTGACGCCAGCAGGCCAGTTGCATACTACAGCGCTCAGCTAGATACGGTAGCGCGATCCCTCCCCACATGCTTGCGAAGCGTTGCTGCGATAGCATTGCTAGTGACAAAAAGCGAAGATGTCGTGCTAGGCCACAACCTCACAATCCATACACCACATGCGGTATCTGCCTTATTGAATTCTGCCCAAACCAGACACGTCTCATCAGCAAGGTTTACAAGATGGGAATTGGCATTAATGGCCCCAGTAAACATCACCATAAGGAGATGCAGCGCATTAAATCCTGCAACATTTCTCCCAGGTGTGCCTGGTCAGACACAAAGGGTGGAAGGTGAGAGTGATGGGGAAGGAGGATTTAATGCAAAGGAAGATACACATGATTGTATGGAATATTTGACCCAAAATTTTACCGCAAGGCCTGACATCAGTGACAATCCACTGGAAGATGCAGAACTCACGTTCTACACTGACGGTAGTTGTCATAGACAGTCAGACTCGGGAGACTTGTGTACTGGATACGCAGTCGTAGATGACCAAGACACCATAGAAGCGGAACCGCTAGGCCCACCTCACTCAGCCCAGGTTGCTGAACTGGTCGCCCTAACCAGAGCATGTGAATTGGCTAAGGGCAAGTCAGCCAATATCTACACCGATTCTAGATACGCCTTCGGGGTAGTACATGATTTCGGAGCCCTATGGCGCCTCAGAAATTTCATGACGGCAGCTGGTACACCGATAGCGCATGCAGCTCACATAAAAAGGCTTCTAACAGCAATACAGGAACCCGACAGAGTGGCTGTTATCAAATGTAAAGCACATACATATAGTCAAGACCCAGTGTCACTTGGTAACAGCCGAGCAGACGAAGCAGCTAAGCTTGCAGCTGCTACCCCCATACAGACAGACACCACACAACTGATGGCATTTAATACCATCAACACACAAAAGTTGTGTGAGATGCAGAATTTGTGTTCCACACAGGAAAGAGCAGTCTGGAAGGCAAAGGGATATGGCCAGGAGTCCTCAGGGCTCTGGACGGATGGACATGGTAAACCAGTGGCCCCCAGAGCATATCTTCCATGTCTGGCTGAAGCAGCTCATGGGTTGACTCATCTAGGCAAGGAGGGAATGTGCAAATTGGTAAGAGCATACTGGTGCGCCCCAGGATTCTCCTCTCATGCGAGTAAAAGAGCAATGTCATGCCTTACCTGTCTGAGAAAGAATATTGGAAAGGCAATACCTACAGAACCATCCCATATCCCACCTGCCGGCGGCCCTTTCCAGGTAATACAAATTGACTTCATTCAATTACCCCCATGTCGAAATTTGAAATATGTACTTGTTTGTATAGATGTTTTCTCAAATTGGGTCGAAGCTTTTCCAGCAGCTACAAATACCGCTATGTTTACAGCTAAGAAAATTGTGCAGGAATTTGTATGTAGATATGGTATCCCTAGAATCATTGAAAGTGATAGGGGTACCCATTTTACAGGTGATGTCTTTCAAGGAATGTGTAAATTAATGGGTATTGATAGCAAGCTGCACACTCCGTACCGTCCACAGGCGAGTGCGAAGGTCGAAAGAGTGAACAGCACTATTAAAAATAAATTGAGTAAAGTAATGGCAGAGACAGGATTGACGTGGCCAGAAGCTTTACCCATTGTTTTGTATAGCATCAGAACCACTCCCAGGTCCCCTCTTAATCTGTCCCCTTTTGAAATCTTGTTTGGTCGACAACCGCATGTCATGATTAACCCTCAGGATGATTTGAAATGTAACAATGAAGTAACTGTAAAGTACTTGATTAACATGAGTAAACAGTTGAGGAATCAAAATGATAATCTGAGATTGGTGATTCCTGATTTACCAGATAGTAATTGTCATGACATTGAACCTGGGGATTATGTAATGATACGAAATTTTCTACGCTCAGGTTGTCTTATTGATAGATGGGAAGGACCATACCAGGTCTTATTGACTAGCACCACAGCATTGAAGGTTGCTGAGAGAGAGACTTGGGTCCATTCATCCCACTGCAAAAAGGTTGCTGATCCAGAGAAGTCCCGTGATAAGGAACAGACGGTAGAGGTTGTATCACTGGAGTGTCTGTTCCAGGAGGACTGAGGCGGCACCTGAGCCTTGAAGACCGAAAGCAGCTGTCGACTCCCCACTCCCTTTTATTGTTTTCCTCCACTTCCCATCCCCTCTCCCTTAAAATTTCTTTTTCCCCCTTCTTATTCTTCTCTATTTCCTCCTCAAAGATGGACTTGCCCCAAGAGACTGTGATCCGGATTTTGATGTTAACCATGATGTTGACCAGAGCAGTCTGTTCCGGCGAGAGTACCATAGAGGTCGAGAGAGGTTCTGGAATGGGTTCCGATTATGATAATGGAGGCGTAGTTTTCCAAGATCAACCAAACCAACAAGCAAAGGCGAGTATCAGAAAACGATCCGATAGAAGAAATTGTGATGGATTGTTAGCTGAAGAAAATTGTATCTGTAGGCTTTGTGACAATTTGGTTGAAGATGGATGCATAAAGAAATGCCAATCCAGTTTTAATATCCATATGGACCGGCATCCATTGAGTGACTATCACTCCTTAGTGGGTAACGTGTTAAACCAAACAGATTGTTGGGTATGCTCTCAAGTACCTCAGGGTCATAGCAAATCAGGGCTAGTACCATTTCCTTTAACGTTAGGGGAGGTACTTGAGCTAAGTGGTGGGAGACCGGTGGACCGGAGGTTTAACATCTCCAGCCCTCCTAGTTTGAAGCTCCACCAATACCATGTGGATAGGTCCCTCTTATGTTTTAATATCTCCAATCCCCGTAAGCCGGGAAATTGGGAAGTGTCATGGAGCAACCTTACCATGACCTTTTCACACAGAGCAGATAGAATGCCTACAGATACAGAGCTTGTACACCACATAGCCAGTAGAGGAAAATCTTTCCGGTATCGATATACCTTAGGAAATAGGATTACTAGAGTTGGAGAGGTATCACCAGGATACTGTACACATATCGTACAAACCGATACGTGCATTAAACAGATGGAAGAATTAGGGTCAGGAGATTTCACCTGGAAGGTTTGTAACATGGTCATGTCCTTCTCCGTCCCATATGTTCTCCCCGATGACGCATATTTCATATGCGGGAGAAAGGCGTACAAGTGGCTTGCCCCAAACTCTGAAGGATTGTGTTATATTGGAAAGGTATTGCCTGAAGTGATGACTGTTACACATGACAAAATGAAGGACATACACCGTGGTGCCCAAGCTCCTTATACTCACACTCATTACGAGCACCGAGTTAAAAGACAACTGTCAGAAAGGTTAGAGCATCCGGCCTCTGATCTTATCCATGAATCCACCGGGATTCAGGTTCTGGTAGCGTTAGATTTCACTCGCACCGCTCGAGGAGTGATGAATTATAGATACATTTCCGCACTCGCCAATTTGTTAGATAATATCACTGAAATGTATGATGACACGTTTAGATACACTGGAAGAGAACTTCAAGCTTACAAAACAGAACTAGTTCAGCATAGGATGGTTCTTAATTATCTTACAGCAGTAACAGGCGGATATTGTGTTACATTGGCAACACAGTACGGTATAAAGTGTTGCACGTATATCACAAATAGCACAGAGGATCCGGTAGAGGTCATAGACCAAAAGATGGACGATATTCTCCAATTGAAGTGGGAATTTCGTCGAAAACACAATCTCACCCTTGCTGCTATAGGTAATGAGCTGACTGGTTGGGTGTCATGGTTGAACCCGCGAAATTGGTTCTCCGGTTTAGGAGACTGGGCTCAAGGAGTCATAATGGATGTTGGAAAGTTCCTCCTATGTATCTTAGGTGTTGTTATATCCATTGGATTGATATTTAGATGCGGGCAGGCTTTAATGAGGTGCAAACAAAGTACAAAAGTGATGAGTTTGAGGAGTGAGGAAACTGTAATTAACCTGGATTTGATTTATGACCCAATGATAGAAACCATGATGTGATGAAAATGCGATTATACGGTCCGTTTCTTTCACCTGTTTTTCTGCTTTTCTCCAAGATACAAAGACCCCCTTGGACGAGGAAGTTGACGAGACGCTATACAGACAACAGACAAGCACCAAAGATGAAGTTTTGACCACTTGAGAAATGGACATTTGATGAACTTTGCCATGGATCCCCAGTTTCCCTAGTATTCTTAAACTCACGCTAGCCCAACATTTTTGTAAATCTGATGGCACTGACAAAGCTATTTGCTCATGCCCAAGGAGCAATACAGCGCAAAGAAGACGACTCTCAACAGATACCGAACAAAACTTCAACAACAGATGTACATTTCCCTGACATAGAATATCATTGCATTTTTCATAAGTGTTCTTTATCTTCATCTCTACAACCCTCAGGTAATCTCACACATAGTCGATAGGGAATACAGGCACAGATATCAGCAACCACATACCTCCCCCATTCATGTATCATCAACTAAAATGTGCATCCCCATTTTGTTACAACCACAGCCGAAATGAGCTCGGTAGAGTTTGACAGCCCATCCACAGACCCTTAGTACGGGATAAGAAGGAATTCAAATGTATACTTCGCAATACCTCGAAGCTTGATTTACCACACGTACGGCACGATGATACATGACCCTCCAAACATGGACTCATACACACATGCTTCTGCTTTCTCACTAGGTCATACCCTCTTCACACCTACTCCTCTCTCCTCCCCTACCCAACCATGGAAATCAATTAACCCCTGACTTATATTTTTCTCCTTTTGAAATGTTTTGAAGGTGGCAGTTATTATTGACTGCCAAAGGGTGGACTGTCAAAGTCAGAAAAATATCCCCATACACACTGCCATATTTGCACCGCACACTGGTCCGCGCTGCGCATGCGTACGCTCTCCCGTGAAGGCGCATACCCGCAATAGCGTGCACCCGCGGGCGCACGGTATGCGTATTTACGGTAGAGTGTATGTAGTCGTAGCGTGCGACTCATTCGTTACATATTTTCACAATTAATGTAGTTTGTAGATCATGGTCCCTTTGATAGATTCTGAAAGTTTGGTTAATATAGAATGTCCCTGAGCTGAGGAATCCCTCTTTGTATCGTAGGAAGGGTCTAACAGGAGTCATGCAGTAGTGTTTGGTACCCATCGGAAGAGTATTTAAATAGCAATATTCCGGTGTTGGTTTGGAGCGTATTAATCGCTCGTGCGAATAGTTATGGACATAAGAAGTTTATGTCCATTTCTATTATTTACTCATACTCAGGTATGCGGCGGGAAACCTAGTTCCCCACCCACCTGAGCTGTTTGAAATCGTCACAGCCCACCTGTATGAATCAACCTATGACCTTTTGTTATGATGCAGGGCCGAATTCCGACGTCCAATGGACAATGGGATTGTAGGGACTATGAGATTGCATTGTGTGTGGGGCATAAATAGGCAGGCCGACCATATCCAACTTCACTCTCTCATCAACGGTTGTCTTGCTGATAATCGGGAGCTGGATATCGAGGCGCATGCGATCATACCCTTTGTGCGTAAGTTTCTCTCCGTAATCATTGTCTTACTGTGAGCCAATTTCTCTCATCTCTCTTCATTTCTCTCTCTCTATTCTCTTTTCTCTCATATCTCCCCTAGACTAGTATTGTATTGTATTAGATAGTATTGTATTTTGGTTAGGAAGTCTCTGTTATATTGTAGTGTATCATTTGTACTGTTATTCTCTTTTACAAGTATATTAGATATAATACAGTTGATAGGCTTTGGACCCTAAACCAGTATCTGTGTATTTTCTATAGTTTTAAGTGTTCACTTGAGCGTCGGTGACGCTCAAGCAGCTTTGTAGTTAGTTAGGTTACACAAGGTTGCACATACACCCTGTATTCACATTAAGGTATTCTGTGTATTTCATTGATAAAAGGTTTAGACATAAAGGTATAGCGTTGTGAGCGTCTGCGCCGCTGGTGATCTCCTCGTGGTCTCGAGCGTACGCTACGCCATAGCGAATCATTACTCTAGACATAACCAATAACGTGCTGTCCTGTGGTCACTGGGCCGTGAGCGAACGTGGCGCTTGAGCGTCTCGCCTACGGCTGAGCGATCGTTACGCAACTAGCGTACCCTTACGGTACTTCTTAAGTAAACAGCGTACAGTGTTCTTAGACTTCATTAAGGGTTATTTATACGACAAAGGAATTTAGCATTGTCAACTTTCACCTGTAGAATGGAGTGAATGGGCTACACCTTTAGTTCTGGTGGTTAAGAAGGACAAGGCAGGGAGTATTCACATTTGCAGAGATTTAAAAACAATAAATACAGTACCTCACACTGTACAAGGGACCTGGGGCGTAATTTAGAGGCATTCGCTGCCATTACAGCGATCGCACTCTGAAGCCCTTTACACAGTGCGCACGTGCGGAGGGCGATCGCCTCTGCCTGATTGAGGGGGCATGCTAACGGCGTTAGAATGCCATTGGTGGGGCGCAGTCTGGACAATGCAGGCGTGTCTGGACCACTGCGGGGGCAGGCTGCGGTGGCTGCTTGACGTCACACGCAGCCGCTGCAACCCAGAAAGATTTTTCCTATCTGCGCCAAGCAAGGTCATACACAATTCTTGCGACAAAAGAGGATGGAAGTGATCATCACTGATGTCAGAGGCCTTCTTTAAAAATGTCTTAAAATAAATGTCAGTTTTACGCCCAGAAACGCCAGCTTTCTGTCAGTCAAACAGCGTCTGCATTGAGATCACGATGTGTATGCATGTTCTGTTGCTATTATTACACGCACATGTGCAATGCAAACGGTGTGCATGTGCAGTTGTTCGATAATCGGCCAGATTGCGATTCACAATTTTTGCAATCCTTACTGAATAAGGTCCAATATCCTTTGCCTAAAATAGAGGACATTGTTTTGTCTCACTCAAGAGGTGACCATTTCTCCAAAATTGACCTTGCTCAAGAGTACTTACAGATGGAAATAGAGGAGGCATCCAAGAAATTCTTAAACATTAACACACATAAAGGCTTATTTCATTATAACCATCTTGTGTTTAGACTGTTTTCCATCGCACCACTGTGATCAAGTCCTACAAGGGATACCAGGTAGACAATGTTACCTAAATGTATACAAGTGCGCTGTCAGCAGCCACTGGTAAAGGGATGGTCAAATTCCCTTAGATAAATATAGCAAAAACAATAAAGGAACCAGCGCTGGCTGTAATAATCTACAAACAAATTACAATACAAATTAGAATAGTTGATTCTCAGCTGATCCACTAATTGTCTCCTATAATTAAATCCTCATTAGGCTAGGATAGAGGTTCCCAAACTGTGTGCCGTGGCTCCCTGGGGTGCCTCTGGACACTTGCAGGGGTGCCCTGGGTTGGTTGTCCAGGACCAATTAAAATTATTTATGGTCAATGCAATAGGCAAAATCAGTGCTGGTGGCTGCCAATCATAAAATATGTGGGCAAACAGAAGCAAATCTTTTCCCTCACCACACAACTGACCCTAAGGATGACATATAATCGCGATCTACTTAATGTAATATTTATTTCTAAATTTCTCAATAAGAAACTTTTGGCCTAGGGGTGCCGTGAAAAAAATTCTGATATTCTAGGGTGCCGTGATTCAAAAAAGTTTGGAAACCACTGGGCTAGGACATAATCGATTTCTGGTAATATCCATTGCTTATATGCTGACTGTGATCCTTTGGAGGAGGTCCTAGCCTAATGAGGATTTAATTATAGGAGCCAATTTAGTGGATCGGCTGAGAATCAACTATTCTAATTTGATGACATTACTAATCTTTTCAATTTGGTGACATTGTCTATTTTACTAAAAGTGTTTATTTAAAACATATGCCCTTTTATATATATTCTTTTGAATGTATATTGATAAATAAATTGTCTAATATTTATTTTACAACAAACCGTCCAGATTGTTTATATATTTTTACAGCCAGCGCTGGTTCCTCTATTGTTTTAGACAATGTTACCTGGATGACATAATTGTTGGCAAAGCTGTAGACCATTTAAATAATTTGGAGAGAGTATTAACCCACCTATACATATGGTTACACATGTAGTCACACAGCAATGTTGGCTTGGGGCCAGCCCATTAAGAACCTTTGCAATCTGGCAGGACCATTATTATTAGCTTGCAGCCAGGGCCAGTGCCGTAACTAGACATTTTAGTGCTGTGTGCAGGAAACAGCATTGGCGGCCCCCCCCCCATATTTAAAATAGGACCAGTGCACGACATAGGTGCGCGTCAAAAATATAGTGGCATGGCTTCATGGTGAAGGGGAGTGGCCACAAAATAATACCAATTCATATTACGCTACACAGTAGTCTCCATTATTCAAATTACACCACACAGTAGCACCACTACACACATTACACCAGGTAGAGCCCCTTTTACACATTATGCCAGGTAGAGACCCATTTTACACATTATTCCAGGTAGAGCCACCTTTTACATATTATACCAGGTAGAGTCCCCTTTTACACATTACGGCAGTCAGAGTCCCCTTTTACACATTATGTCAGACATAGTCCCCTTTTTACAGATTACGCCAGGCAGAGTCCCCTTTTTACAGATTACGCCAGGCAGAGTCCCCTTTTTACAGATTACACCAGGCAGAGTCCCCTTTTTACACATTACAGCAGGCAGAGTCCCCTTTTTACACATTATGGCAGACACTCACCTAGGTCCTAAGCAGGTGGCCGGGCAGGTACATGTCCGCTACAGGGGTAAAAATCTGAGATTCCGTTCTCAGGCAGCGTGTGCTGTGCAACATGGAGCAGTGAGATCCGGGGAGAGCTGGTGGGGCTTAAAGCCCAGTACTGGAAGACACTACAGGTGTCTGGGTGCAGGGGAGCGGCGGGACCTGTAAACAGTCCAGGCCCCATAGCAGCTGCATCCCCTGTCAGGCTGAACTGAAAATTCCAGGATTCTCAAGCTGTATGGTAAGGGTGAGTGGTGGAATCGGGCACTGCTGCCCGTGCTGCGACTCACAGAGTGGGGGTGATCAGGGCTTGCTGCTGGGGTGAGATTGGACATTGCTTACTGTTACCTCCGCTGGAGGAGGTGGGGGGGGAGTGGATATTCAGGTGGTAGAGGGATGGCACAGAAAGAGTAGCACAGACTGCGGCCGCTGTACAGTGCTTGCCAGCTGTACCCTGCGGACACACTGTGGCACATAACTAAGATGTTGCCGGTGGTACTGCGCCCCCAGTGCAGATGCACTGTGTGCCAGGTACCGCTGGCACACACCTAGTTACGGCCCTGCACAGGGCCATAGAGAGGTTTGCCATGCCCAGGTACTGAGAGGGGGTGTGGCATAATTGGGGGACATTGTCACAATCCCCACTTGAGGAAACAAATAAAAAACATATAAATTTCTAAGTGCACAGAGCCACGTGCTGCATGTCAGGGTTCACATGGGATTTTTCCTCTATGGATATACTGACAGAAAACAACCTATGGCCCTCATTCCGAGTTGTTCACTCGGTAATTTTCTTCGTATCGCAGCGATTTTCCGCTAATTGCGCATGCGCAATGTTTGCACTGCGACTGCGCCAAGTAAATTTGCTATGAAGATTGGTATTTTACTCACGGCATTACGAGGTTTTTTCTTCGTTCTGGTGATCGTAATGTGATTGACAGGAAGTGGGTGTTTCTGGGCGGAAACTGGCCGTTTTATGGATGTGTGTGAAAAAACGCTACAGTTTCTGGGAAAAACGCGGGAGTGGCTGGAGATACGGAGGAGTGTCTGGGCGAACGCTGGGTGTGTTTGTGACGTCAAACCAGCAACGACAAGCACTGAACTGATCGCACTGGAAGAGTAAGTCTCGAGCTACTCAGAAACTGCACAGAGAAGTCTTTTCGCAATATTGCGAATCTTTCGTTCGCAATTTTGATAAGCTAAGATTCACTCCCAGTAGGCGGCGGCTTGGCGTGTGCAAAGCTGCTAAAAGCAGCTTGCGAGCGAACAACTCGGAATGACCACCTATGTTCAAGGTGGAACAGCTGGTTTATTGCATACATGGAAATGCAGTATTCAGAAGGCAACAACAGCAGGTATCAAAAGTCCAGTCACAACTATGGGTATGAGTATCAATGTCCAAATACAGTAGCTTAAAGATTATGTATGGGAATACCACAGTTTGAAGACACTGATAAGAAACATGTAGAGGAAATAATGTTCAGGAGATTATTACTTAGAAGACAAGATACTTGATTACTGTGGCTGAAGATAACTGTAGCTGAAGAACACTGATTGACAATGGGGGTCATTCCGACCCGATCGCTTGCTGCAGTTTGTCGCAGCACAGCGATCGGCTCGGAACTGCACATGCGTCGGCGCCGCAGTGCGCCACGCATGGCAGCTTTCGTTACCTAGCAATCGCCTCTGAGACAGAGGCAGTCGCTAGGCGGGAGGGGGCTGAAGTGGGAGCGGTCCGGCCAACGCAGGCGTGGCCGGACCATTGGGGGGGGGGGGGGGGGGGGCGGGCCGCGGCGGCTGCGTGACGTCTCACACAGCCACTGCGGCCAGCCAGCCGCAGGAGCTGCGCTGGCCGGGAGTTACTCCTCAAATACAAAGGCATCGCCTCTATGCGATGCTTTTGTATTTGTGCGGGGGGCCGGCACTGACATGCGGGGCGGACTAGCCCTGTGCTGGGCGTCCCCCCGCATGTCTGAGTTAATGATCGTAGCTGTGTTAAATTTAGCACAGCTACGATCAACTCGGAATGACCCCCAATGTTCGGATAGAACTGGCAAGTGAAGGGTTACAAATCCAGGAAGTTGTAGACAATAATGACCATGATATAGGGGTTAATTGAGATCTGATCGCTGCTGTGCGTTTTCGAACAGCGTGCGATCAGACCTGAACTGCGCATGCCTGTGAGCCACAATGCGCTGGCACGTTGCACAACCAGGGACGGATCTAGACTTTTCTTTAGGGGGGGCGGTTTACTGTTTAATCTTGACTCCTCCCTCTACAGTCCCAACTCCTCCCATCTGCAATCCTAACTCCTCCTCTCTCAATTCTGACTGAACTTTTTGATTGAGACTGAGATAGAGCTTTGTGATTGTTCTATGTACTGTATGTGACTGTGCTATGGGGTAATTGTATTTATTAGCCCTTGCTCTCCTGGCTCCTCTGTGCTGCTGTGGTATAAGCTGCAGTACATCGTTCTGCCTCAGGCTCTCCCAGTAGAGCTCTCTTCTGCTCAAAAGTGGGCGTGGCTATGACTGTGTTAGGGGGGGGCGGTCCCCCCCCCCCCCCCTAGATCCGGCCCTGTGCACAACAGCGACAGGCTTCAGCGCCTAGCGACGGAATGGGGTGAAAAATCCAAATGCACGGGCGTTTTCAAAGTGATTGACAGGAAGAGGCCGTTTGTGGGTGGCAAGTGACCGTTTTACAGGAGTGTCCGGAAAAACGCAGACGGGATCAGGTGTTTTCAGGGTGGGTGTCTGACGTCAGCTCCGGGCCTAATCAGCAGGATTCCATCGCAGCGGCTGAGTAAGTCCTGGGCTGCGCAGAGACTGCACAAACTGATTTTTGTGCAGCTCTGCTACAAAAGCAAATGCACACCTACGCAGAGCTTAAACCCTCCCCCTGTAGGCGGCAACTATCTGATCGCAGGGCAGCAAAAAACGCAGCCCAGCGATCAGATCTGAATTACCCCCAGAGTTCCAAATAGAAACTTAATTGTAGAATGCAGTGAGTAAGTGATTACTGGTAGCAAGGTGAAGACCAGACAAACTAATATAAACTTGAATGAAGACAAACTAACGAAGTCCTGAATAGCAAGTATCAGGGACGTGCAGTCAGGGGAGGCAGGGGAGGCAGTGCCTCCCCTGTCATTAATGATTAAAATAATATAAAGAAGATACTTATGACACATATTCTGTGTCATAAGTATCTCCTTTATATTAATGTAATCATTATCCCTGTCTAAATGGGGTTGGGAGGCACCGATCGTGGTGCCTCCCGGTCAGATAGGGAAAGGTATGGGGAGCGGGGGGCGGGAGCGGGCGGGGCCTAGCAATGGGCATTAAAAGCCCATTGAAATAACATAGGAAAGCGGCACCATTAGTGGTGCCGCTTTCACACAGGGACGTGCTTTCAACCTATGAAAGCACGTCCCCTGTCAGTCAGGCCACAGTGATTGGCCAGCGGATCCGTCACTGGATCCGCTGTCAATCACTGTTGTGGGGGCGGCGGAGGTGCGGGTGTCGGCGGAGGTGCTGGCGGCGGAGGTGC
Source organism: Pseudophryne corroboree (assembly GCF_028390025.1). NCBI lineage: Eukaryota > Metazoa > Chordata > Amphibia > Anura > Myobatrachidae > Pseudophryne > Pseudophryne corroboree. Next base: position 608,630,329 of record NC_086446.1, read on the forward strand.
GGGTGTCGGCGGAGGTGCTGGCGGCGGAGGTGCAGGCGGCGGCGGTGTAGGCGGCGGAGGGTGGGTGACGGCGGAGGTGCGGGCGGCGGCGATGCAGAGTTTGGCAGCGGAGCGGTAACCCATTTCAAAAATGGCTCCTCAGCGTCATTTTTTAAATTGAAGATGGCCGCCGCGAGCCAATCATGGCTCGCCGCGTCATCGCTCCGCCCCCTCTGGCTGACTTATATAAGTCAGCGCGAGGGAGCGGCTGTCAGTCCGACGGCAGAGGAGGAGCGGAGAAGAGCTCCTGAAGGCTGAAGACGCCGGAAGTCCTGGATGGGCGGCGGCTATGCAAAAGAGCTTAGCAGCCGCCGCCCACCAGGTGAAGACGCTGGAAGTCCTGGGGAAGGCGGCGGCCATGCAAAAGAGCTTAATGGCCGCCACCTCCCTGGTGAAGACGCCGGAGGAAGACGCTGGAAGCCCTGGGGAGGCGCCCCCCAGGTGAAGACGCCGGAAGCCCTGGGGAGGCGGCGGCCATGCAAAAGAGCTTAAAGGCCGCCACCCCCAGGTGAAGACCCTGTCAAATAAACTATTTTTTTTTTAAAGAGACTGGTGTTTTTATTTTAATATTTTCTTTACAGGTGGAGAACAGGTGCCAGCAGGCCATTTATGTCCAGGCATGCTGTCACTTGTGGTTCTCCATGTGCCAGCATGCTGGGGCAGGCTTGCTGGGACCTGTTGGCCACCTGTAAAGAACAATATTACTGTTCTTTACAGGTGGACCACAGGTGCCAGCGGGCCATTTATGTCCGGGCATGCTGGCACTTGTGGTTCTTCAAGTGCCGGCATGCTGGGGCAGGCTTGCTGGGACCTGTAGGGCACCTGTCAAGAACAATATTAACAATGAACCCCGCACCCACCGCCACCAGGGGTGCGGGGCATAGCACTGGGCTATCAGCCCAGTACTGGTTGTTGCTCGGGAGAGGGACCCCATTTTTATTTTTTGGGGTCCCCACTTCCGAGGAATTCCAGCCCTGGGCTGACTGGTTTTGGAGGGGCAGATTAATGTTATGGCAGGGGGACCCCATACCGAGTGTCTCCCCTGCTATGGCATTAGACTTTTTTTACCCCACTCTATGGGGGGGGGGGGGGGGGTTGGCTGCTTGAGCCTCCCCAGCCACCGACCTCACCGCACGACACTGGCAAGTATACTATATGCAGTTGTTAGCAGGATACTGGAAGTGATACTAATGCTAAGGTAAAGTCCAGGCAAACGGATATTGGGCCCAGTGACACACGCAGGGGGGGGGGGGGGGAGTACCTGGAGCCCCCCCCCCCCCCACCCCTGATGGACCACGCATGTTTTTCAGAAACAGAGACAGCCTTGTCTCTGCACCAACTGCGGGTCACCCGCTGGTGTAATCAGAGGGAGCTGCCGCGATCAAAAGGGGCTGTAGGGCAGATGGAGCTGCGCAGAGGGAGCCGATCAGAGGGAGCCGTAGTGCAGACAGCGAGCTCTGAACTGTAGAGCTGCGCTTTAGTCTGCTGCTCTGGATACAGAAAGCAAGGGAGCTGCGCATGCCCAGCACGAACGCAGCTCTGCTCAAAATTCGTCTGCTAAAGAACCTACTTCTTACCTGTGGTATAGAGAAAGTGAATACCTTTGGTTTGTGTAAGTATGTTTTGCTATATGTGTATGCTATACAGTGTGTGTGTGTGTGCGTGTGTGTGTAAGTATGCTAAATATGTGTGTGTGTGCGTGTAAGTATGCTATGTGTGTGTAAGTGTGCTATATATGTATGTGTATTTGTAAGTATGCTACAATATATGTGTGTACGTGTGTTTGTGTGTGTATGCATGCTACATGTGTATTTGTGTGTATGTTGAGTGTGTGTTTGTAAATATTTCACGTGTATTTAGTCTATACTATGTGTGAGTGTATGTTTGTAAGTAAGTATTGTGTGTATGTATGTGTGTATATGTATATGTGTGTATATGTATATGTGTGTGTGTATATATATATATATATATATATATATTATACGGAAACCCCCCTAGGAAAATCCTGCATTTGCCCCTGGTGCCTAATTCAGACCTGATCGCTAGCAGGCGATTTTTGCGCAGCTGCTATCAGATAGTCGCCGCCTACAGGGGGAGTGTATTTTAGCTGTGCAAGTGTGCGAACGCATTCGTTGCACAAACCCATCGCTGAGCGGCAATCCGCTTTGTACCTGTGCAACGCGCCTGTGCATTGCGGTGCATACGCATATGCAGTTTGGACCTGATTGCCCACTGTGCGAAAACGCAGCCTAGCGATCAGGTCTGAATTACCCCTATAGACTTGTGAGTAGGCAATAAACAAAGGGGGTAATTCAGAGTTGATAGCAGCAGAAAATTTGTTAGCAGTTGGGCAAAACCCGATTTCAGCGGGACAGTCCCGCTATTCGGACAATGTCCGACTGTCCCTCCCGCGGATCGCAGTGTCCCGCGTGCGGGGGGGGCAGTTGGGGGAGGCTTTGATCACCCGCTGCTTTGCTCTGCAAAGCAGCTGGTGATCACTGAATAGATGCCGTGCACACCCGCTATGGGGGAAGCAGGGGGCTGCCCAGCTGCTCGGGGAGCGCTGGGCACGCCCTCAAATTGCCAAAACAAATATGTCCGTGACGCTCGGTCACGCCCACTCGACCAAGGCCACGCCCTCTCCGAATAAGGCTGAGGCCACGCCCCTCTCACATTAAGCCACACCCCTTTTCAGGGCGCATGCGGTTTTCCCGCCAGGGGTCCCGGTTTCTCTTTCATTAAAGTTGGGAGGTATGGTTTGAATGTTATTACTCAGTTTTGTTCTATTACCGATTTTCAGTTGTACATATAAGAAACTGTTAATAAATAAATAGAACTGTGACCTGTGTTGAACTGGGGCATGAAGGGCCCACCGGGGAAATCCAGTGGTAGGGGCCCATGTTTAGGGGCTTGGCTACTCATTAGTGCATGGACTGGGCCCCTTAATAAATATATAGAGTAAATTCTGCTAGTGCATGCAGGATAATGTACCACCTTAATAACAGGAATGCACTGTACAAGATACACCATAGCCCTGTGCAGTATAAGGTAACATATGCATAAAGTATAATTCAAGTGCATAATCTGGAAACTGATCCCTACAGGAGGGGGTGGGACCCCCAGGCAGAGGGGCCCAAGTGACTTATAATGAACGATGGCCCTGGGGATCAGCAGCGCTGTGTGATGCGGGAGTGATACAGAAGATAGACATTAAAAAGGTAGGCAGTCATTAGGTCGACAGTCAAAAGATCAACAGGGTCAACAGTGAAAAGGCTGACAGGGTCAAAAGGTCAAGAGTTAAAAGACTGGGGTCAAAAGGTCGACATACAATAGATCGACAGGGTAAAAAGGTCGACACACAGAAAATGTTTGGGTGTTGTTTTGTGTTTTTACATTTGTTTTTTTTTTTACCCCAATTTGTTGAAAAGCGGCCCCTCGCGGGCTCGCAGCGCTTCGGGCTCGGTGGCTTGCTCCGCTTCGCTTGCCACGTGGTTACTGAAGGTAATAGTTTGTGACATGGATAGTAAATGCAGCACAAGTTGTAAAAATGTAAAAAGCAAGTGTCCATCATACGTCAACCTTTTGACCCTGTCAACCTTTTGATTGTCGACCTTTTGACTTTCGACTTTATGGTGTTGACCTTTTGACTGTCTATCAACCAACCACCTCCCGTGTGATGCACTCAGGATGCAGCAGTACTCAGCTTCTCTTTCCTGTATAAGCCTGTCCCCAGACTCCTGTGTAATTAGCCAGTGAAAGTCTGGTGGCGGGCTTATACAGGACAAGAGAACTGAAACTGAGTGCTGCGTCCCAAGTGCAGACGCAGCTGTGAAATATAGAGCTGCCGATCCAAGGTGTCAGACAGTAGTCACACATATTACATGTGACATTAAAAGCAGAGCCGTAACTAGACATTTTAGTGCCCTGTGCCAGAAAGAGAATTGGTGCCCCCTCGCCCCATATCAAAAAGAGGGACAGTGCATACCAGAGGCGCACATAAAAAACATAGGGATGCGGCTTCATGGGGAAGGGATGTGGACACAGAATAGTACCAATTTACTGTACATTACACCACACAGTAGTGTCCGTTATTCACATTATATCAGACAGAAATACCCCTTATACATGTTGGGTTATGGTCGTTAGGTCGACACAACTTCGGTCAACACTCATTATGTCGACCACTGAAGGTCAACAATGCCATTATGTCGACATGCATTAGGTCGACGTGGCTGTTAGGTTGAAATGTACTAGGTCGACAGGTGAAAAGGTCGATATGAGTTTTTCACTTTTTATTCCTTAATTTTTTCTTATTTTTTTTCATACTTAACAAACTATGTGGACTACGACTGGAATGGTAACCTGTGCCGAGCGAAGCGAGCCATGCGAGGGCACACGGTGCACTAATTTGGGATCCCCATCACTTTACGGAGAAAACTACACCAAAAACAGTGAAAAACCTCATGTCGATCTTTTGACCTGTCGACCAAGTACATGCCGACCTAACGTCCATGTCGACCTAATGGCAATGTCGACCTTCAGTGGTCAACCTAATGAGTGTCGACCTAAGTTGGGTCGACCCAACGACCCATACATGTTATAGGCCCTACACATAAGGCGATTTCACTGGACGATATGAACGTTCTCGTTCATTAATGAACGAGAACTCGTTCATATCGTTCAGTGTATAGGCACCAATGATGAATGATGCGTAGCCCCGCGCTCGTTCATCGTTGGTGCCGCGTCGCTTATGCATGCAGGCCAATATAGACAAATCTCGTCCATATTAGCATGCACTGCTATGGAGCCAGGTGACAGGGGGATTGAAGAAACTTCACTCCCCCCATCACCTTCCCCCCACCACCGGGTCGCCCATCGGCTGTATCTGCCGTCGGGCAGCACGGCGGCAGATCGCAGAGTGTGTAAGGCCCATTACACCACAGTTTAACCCCTTATACACATTATGCCAGGTCGAGCCACTTATACACATTATGCCATGTAGAGCCCCTTATACACATTATGCCATGTAGAGCTCCTCCACCTCATCCCTCCTTCTCATTATTCCTTTAGTACCTATGAGGCCGGCACAGATTTCTCAGCATGCACAGTGCAATGTCTGACTAAAGGCCCATATACACAGGAGAGATGTGTGCTGAGCGAACCGCTCAGCACACATCTCTCCCGCCGCTCAGCACAGCGCGATGTGTGCTGAGCGATGCGGGGGAAGACGGGGGGGTGCTCATTTCACTCAGCAGGTGAAATGAGCGACGTGCTAGATTGAGCCTCAATCTAGCACCGGCGATAGTGATATGCGGGACCGCGCATCACTATCGCTGAGGGGGGTACACACGAGTGATCTGTGTTTAAAATCTATGCAATCTAGTCAGATTGCTTAGATTTTAAGCATCGATCTCTCCGTGAGTAGCCCCCTTAACTGATTACAGATGAGTGCAGGGAGAGGCAGACCACGGAGGCTGTTCCGGGCCCTAGAGTAATCACACCCCACCCAGACATCCTCTGAATTAGATACCATCACTGACTTATTTGATAGCATTGATGCCCCAGCTCTGTGTATAAATTACAGTCTAGCACAGTGAAACAGAAGTGGGATGGGAACACTGTATTGTACATTTAAGCTACTGCTTGTACTTAGTAAATAGATAAAGAGGCAGATAAATATTCCATTGAGGGATAGATGGAAAAAAGTTACAATTCTGAATGCAATTTGTCCGTGAGGAAGTACATCGGGGGAGACATGGTGTCCTGGTGGCTTTCGCTCCATCTGACTTTCCTCATCCGTGTGGCAATGCTCCCCGACATCTGATCAGCAGATGTCCGTCCTATGGAACCTGCTCCCAACTTTCTCTTGCTGCCATCCGTGGGCGTCCGATACCCTCTCCCTATACTGTGCGAGACCCTTGCTGTCTTCACCATACTGCTGCCGCATCGGTAGTCACTCACACCACAGGCACTGCCCTGTTAATAGCCATGCCGCCACCATCAGTATCTTTCTCACAGTCCGACATAGCACCTGGCCCATAACCCCATTGAGCACTGCATGACCTGAATTGTGGGCGGTCCTAGGTGGAAGCGAACGGTGTGCCAAGGGGCAAACACAGGATTCGATTGAGGGGTGTTCCATATACATATGCGTGTCACGGCGAACGATGGGCGAATGCACCTAGATGGATGAATCCAATATGTTTTCTTTGGGATATGAACTGAGGATTACCTTATCAGTACCATATATATATATATATATATATATATATATATATATACTGCTCAAAAAAATAAAGGGAACACTAAAATAACACATCCTAGATCTGAATGAATGAAATATTCTTATTTACTACTTTGTTCTTTACATAGTTGAATGTGCTGACAACAAAATCACACAAAAATGATCAACGGAAATCAAATTTATTACCCCATGGAGGTCATCAGGAGCATGCCCAGGCATTGTAGGGAGGTCATACAGGCACGTGGAGGCCACACACTACTGAGCCTCATTATGACTTGTTTTAAGGACATTACATCAAAGTTGGATCAGCCTGTAGTGTGTTTTTCCTATTTAATATTGAGGGTGACTTCAAATCCAGACCTCCAGACCATGGGTTAATAAATTTGATTTCCATTGATAATTTTTGTGTGATCTTGTTGTCCGCACATTCAACTATGTAAAGAACAAAGTATTTAATAAGAATATTTCATTCATTCAGATCTAGGATGTGTTATTTTAGTGTTCCCTTTATTTTTTTGAGCAGTATGTATATTTATACAGCAGCTAGGAGTGTTACTTTCTGTGGAGAGGCACAATTGCAGTGGTTTGCCTTGTTCAAATTGATACCTGGACTATATCCAGAGATTAGCTGCTTCAATTGGCTTTATTTAATTGAATCGGCACTGTTGCAGTGATTTGCCCTGTTCAAATAAACACTGGGACGACACTCAGTGATCAGTCACTTTATGGGCTTGATGTAATCTAATTGGTACTATTACAGTGGTCCACTTTGTCTAAATTGACATCTGGAAGATATCCAGTGATTTGCCATCTTATGGGCTTAATTGAATTAAATTGATTCAGAATTACTCTAAATTTAAAAAAGATTATACCCAGTGGATAATCAGTGAAAAGGGTTACTTCCAATTCAATTTAAATTGATACCCCATATGGTGAAATTTGGACTGATACTAATTTAAGCATTGTTAAATTGCCTTTTTGAAGACACGATAAAGATGTATGTCCATATTGTGATTCTTTGATTAATACACCCCTGATGAGGTCTGTAGGACGAAACGCGTTGGGTTAGCACATTGTTCTCTGACATCTCTACAAAGAAGATCATTCTGATGTTTGAATTACCAACACAACTATCGTCTGTACAAACATTGTTTATTGTTATTCTGGGCAAATTGTAAACAGTTTTATGTACTGCTTTTAAAAAAAATAAACAATCTCTCTTTTTTAAGATTATTTTATTATACAAAACTTGTACATACCAAAGTACGACATCAGCTCCCGGTGGAAATCTCTTCTTTCACTATCTGTTGTTCATACCCCATCTAACAGGGGGTATCTTCCCTAAGTTGAAGCTTTCACATATTTAGCACGATAAAGGTCTTATATCTTTTCAAATAAATATATATATATATATATATATATATATATACACACACACCCAAATGTTAAAAACACATATTTTTATTAAAATATAAATGACATATTCAAAAATAAGTTTCTGTAATCGTTATTTTTACACAAAAGTGTTGATCACTAGGAAACCATATGTTTATACAGTTTTTGTTCATACAGTAAAAAAATATCAATATATTTTTGTTGATATTTTGGGGGTGAAACAAAATATTTATTGATATTTTTACTGTATGTGTGTGTGTATATATATGTGTGTGTGTATATATGTGTGTATATATATATATATATATATATATATATGAAAATATTTGACTGGCGCCCAAGATGGCTGCCTCACCTTTTGTATGCTCCTGATCATCTCCATAAAACAGCTTTAATTCACCACAACTGACCTATGAATCATCATAAATATCCATGGACTTACCTTTAACTTGTACTACTCTACGCGGACATTTCATCAAAACCAACGGATTGCATTCCTGCGCTGAGATACACACTGGATTGAATCCTGGACTGAATCCTCTGCATATCTCCACTGAGAAATCCTTCAGTTTAGCAGCTGCTGTACTCTGCATTGGACATTACCCAGATAAGGTACTGTGGATTACAACCTATCTTTGGCTACATCCAGCCCCTCACTTAGACATCATCCACCTCTGTTCTCTGAGCAACAAATAACTGACTTATTGCATTAATCTACTAATATCAGTATATTCAGGCTCTGAATTGCTGAAGGCTCACTGTTTAAAATCAGGATCCATTCCCAGGACACGTTATCACTACTACCCCCACAAAAAAAAAATCTACTTCAAAGGCCTCTCACACTGAGACTTTTCACACCTACACAGTAGGAATTGGCTTTTAACAACTTCCAAAAGACTGCCTATCCTAGGATAATTGACTAAATCAGCAGTTATTTTATTTATTACTTGCTTCAAACACACCCAATAGGTTATAGCAATAACTTTGTTCATATGCCATTATAATTTTGTATCACATACTGAATTGGGGGAAAACAAAACACAAAAAGGAAAAAAAAAAAAACACTGCTTTCTCTCCCTCTCTCATCATCATATGCAGCTCAATCTTATAGTAATCTGTCATTGATGACCAAATGTATACGTATTGCTCCAGCTTCATTCTTTCACTCCGCCCACCACGTTCTGCAGTTCCTATCACACCATCACAGGCTTCTATTCTCCAATCCCTTGGTATTTTAAAAAGAAAACACTGGCGCATTCGTGGGAAGCGAGCAGGCCGGAAATGTATTTCCCCCGGTAACCATCTAAGTCCTTTGCCCACCTGCTCACCCTCATACTCAAAGAACAATCAAATAGAAGTGATACCCAAAAGACGGCCCTGTGTTTGGAAGGACAGAACTGTCTACTCTCACTTTGTGACCCCCATACCCAGAGCTCCTGCACTTAACATAAAGAAAACTGAAGGCCCTCTGGTATGCCCAATCAGGTCAGTCCTTTGTAATGCCAGATCTATAAGAAACAAGACTGCAACAATTGCTGACCTTATTGAATCTGCAGATCTAGCCTGTATTACAGAGACCTGGCTAGATGAAAATGCAGCACCTATATTGGAGGCTGCAGTACCAACAAACTACTCTGTCATCCACAACCCAAGACTGGACCGCAGGGGTGGCGGGATGGCTATCTGCTTCAAAAAAGAACTTAAACTTAGAGTCCACCCTATTGAAACTACTCACTCATTCGAGTGCATTGCTGCCCGGAGTTCGACAGGATTAGGTTTCAGAGTACTTCTCATTTACCGGCCACCTGGAGATGGAAAGATATTTCTACAAGAAATTGCAGACACTGTTGCTGGCCTGGTTCTGGAACATCAAAGATGGCTCATCCTCGGGGATTTCAATGCATGGGTGGATGATGAGCTCTCACGCCTTGGCCAAGACCTCCTGTGCACAATGAATGGTCTGGGCTTCACACAGGTCGTTCCCTCTGCCACACATAAAAGTGGTCACACTCTCGACCTTGTCTTTCAGATTGGATTAGAAGTCACTGACCTAAAAATAAACCCAGTCATCTGGTCAGACCACTACTCCCTCTGGTTCTCAGTTGCAACCCCTCAAATAAGATCTCTGCCCGTGGAGTTGACCAGGTATCGTCCAAGGAGGGGTATGACTCCCCAGGCTCTTGCAGCAAATCTGGATCTCTCTGCTATACTGGGTGCCTGTGAAGATCCCTGTTCCCTAGTCCGTTATTATAATAGGGATGTTATGGCTGCAATTGATGTTATCGCCCCTGTGCGTTTAAGACCTCGTAAACCACAACGTCAAGCTCCATGGTTCGACAACAGTGTTAGTGAGCTCAAGAAAAGGGGGCGTAGACTGGAAAGACTATGGAGGAAGACTAACCTAGTGGATGACAAAATAAAACTAATAAAGCATAACGAAGAATATCAATCGACAATCACTCGTAAGAAGGCACAGTTCCTGTCAAATAAGATCACAGCAGCAAACAATAGGCCAGCTCAGCTTTTCCGCACAGTGGAGATGCTTTGCAAGCCAGCATGCCTGCAGACTGATGAGACTCTCTCCCAGGCAAGATGCAACGAGTTTGCAAACTTCTTTGCAGATAAAATATCCACCATCCGGGCTGGAATCTCCACAGTGCCATCAAAGGAGTGCCAAACTACAAAGCCTGCCAATATAAGCTACCTGCCTTCATGGACCAGCTTTGACCCAGTGGATGTAAAGGACACTGCTGAAATTGCTCGAATTTTGCGTCCCACCACCTGTGATCTGGACCCAGCCTCAACCAAGCTTCTAATAGGTTGTATGGATATAATTGGTCCTGTCTTTACAAAAATTGTTCAATGTTCTTTGCAGACAGGCATTTTTCCTGGACCCCTAAAGGAAGCAATTGTTAGACCGCTTCTTAAAAAACCTAATTTAGATCCCGACTGCATGACCAACTACAGACCGGTATCGAACCTTCCTTTCCTAGGAAAGGTTATTGAGAAAGTCGTTGCAAATCAACTGGAAACCCGCCTGACAACCCATGATATTTATGATCCATTTCAATCAGGATTCAGGAGAAGACATAGCACTGAAACAGCCCTGGTGTGTGTGTTAAATGATCTTCTGATGGCAAAAGACAGAGGTGACTGTTCAATATTAATCCTTCTGGATCTCTCGGCAGCATTTGATACCGTGGACCATGGGCTTCTGATTGAGCGACTGATACATTTCTGTGGTCTGGATGGCACAGTCCTAAGCTGGTTCAAATCATTTCTCACAGGCAGGTCACAGAGAGTATCATCTGGATTATACTCATCACCACCAGTGCCATTGCCATGTGGTGTCCCACAAGGTTCTATACTATCCCCCATGCTTTTTGCAGTATACATGCTCCCATTGGGCGAAATAATCAGGCGCCATGGCCTGGTCTACCACTGCTATGCAGATGATACACAACTGTACTTGTCCTTTGCTCCGGGCACTGATAACCCAATAGCAACCCTAAATGGCTGTCTAGCTGAACTACAGGAGTGGATGAGCGCCAGTTGGCTGCGACTGAACCCGGATAAAACAGAGGTCCTTTTGATACGACCGCAACATCAAAGGACAAGACTGCAGCATAGCCAACCAACTGGACTTACACTGGTGGATTCAGAATTACAGACCAGTGATCGTGTGCGGAATCTTGGCGTTGTCCTGGATGGTGGCTTGACACTTAAACATCAGATATCAGCCACAATCAAATCCTCATTCTTTCACCTGAAGAACATAGCCAGAATCAAGCACTTAATTCCCTCAGATGACATGCCAAAAGTCATACATGTATTTGTATCATCTCGTTTAGACTACTGTAATGCCCTCTACCTTGGTCTACCAGCAAAAGAATTGCAACGCTTACAGCTGGTGCAAAACACAGCTGCCAGGCTATTAACCAACCAGCCCCGTTCTAGCCACATAACACCCATCCTCTACTCCCTTCACTGGCTGCCTGTACGATGGCGAATCATCTTCAAGATCGGCTTACTGAGTTTCAAAGCATTACATGACCAAGGCCCAAGGTACCTGAAACAGCTTCTGACCCCATACTGCCCCACTCGATTACTGCGATCTGTAGATGAAGGACTTTTAGCAGTACCTAGAATCTACCGTAATTCATCTGGGGGTCGAGCTTTTAGTCATGCGGCTCCGACTCTATGGAACTCACTTCCCCGCACAGTGCGAGAGGCCCCAACTATAGAATCCTTCAAAAGTAGACTCAAGACTTTCCTGTTTACTCACGCATTTCCATAATGTCCCTTTTAGTATCTTCATGCTTCTGTATTTTATGAAAATGTACTTCATTATTTTCTGTACTATATTATGCAATGTATCTGTTAAGCGCCTTGAGTCCTATTGGAGAAAGAGCGCTATATAAATAAAATTATTATTATTATTATATACACACACATGCAGAATGGCGGCACTCGTAGACTCTCAGTAATGCAAAAGTGCTTTTATTTTCAAAATGTAAACTGTATAAACTTACTTTTGGCTTTGAGAGCAGATGCAGCACATGAGGTAATGTGAACGGGGACCAGGCACACTGCAGTATTAGGCTCCACCCCCTCGCAATCCCGGTCTGTGAAGGGGTGGGGCCAAAAATGGCATGATTCACATAGATTCGTGTCATATTAGCCCCTCCTCATCACCTTACACCCACTACTTGCGGCATTATACTTAGATCGGAGACTGCAGACAGCTATTTAAAAGAAAATCGGCCTGTCAGGGGAGTTTCTGGGTACTCAGAAACCCCCCTGGGTACTCAGAAACCCCTCCTAGGGGTGTGCCCACAGGTAAATGCGTTGTGGGCTGAGCACCATCTGTACCACCCTAGTTACGGCCCTGGTTAAAAATATATTTATATGTTTTAACTGGCCCCCATGCTATGTGCGGCCTGTACTGCAGCCCAGAGGCAGCAGCCACCACTGATTACGAGTAGCAGCTGGGTAATGACACTATCATGCCGCGGCTCCTCACATATTTCTAATATGCATGATACAGAAATTATTCAGATATGATAAAAACGTAAACATAAGGGTTTATAGAAACCAAACAGAAGGCCCTCCTTCATAGTTTGCCAGGAGCCTTTAAACCTCTAGTTACAATAAGCCACTGAAAGGCACCCAGGTATATTTAGCATTAGCAACTTCATGTACAGTATATCCATTCCCCACATAGGGTGATTGAAGAGGGACTTGCGTGTGAAAAAAACACACCCATGTGAGCCCTTACGCTTCTGTCATAAGATGCTTCACGCGCCCATTCTAGCACATCATCCATGTAAATGAAGACCATTATTCATCTATTGTGTTCTTGCTTACTGTATACAGTACATATAAATCCTGCATGCAGGACAACTTGGCACATCTTATTCCAGGATCTCACAGCTTGCTGACGACCATGAATCCCTTTCTGAAGTTTCTCCACTTTACTGCTCATTTAATGCCATGATAAAGAGCAAATCTGGCACATGCACTTTTGTGTCGATCCAGCCCTACTTTTTACACAAGATGTGGCTAATTAAACATAACTTCATATGGATATGATGGTGACATCAGTGTGGGTGCAGAGTTTTGTACTTGCTGATGAGAAGAGTTGGGTGCACTTGCTGATTATTATTATTACATTTTATTTATAAGGAGCCACAAGTGTTTTGCAGCGCCGTACATACGGCACACATTAGAACATTACAGGGTATACAGAACTTAAGATTACACTAACTGAAAAGCTAAACAAGTTAACAATTAGCACCACCGTTCTCAGTACACAATACAGGGTTCAATGGTGCATATAAAAAAAAAAAAACCCTCAAACGAACAGAGAATGGAGAAAACAATTAGGTGCTGTAAGGGCGGAAGTTCTCTCCTGCCCTCTCGTTATGTCACTTCCAGGTCCTGATCATGAAGGGAACATAGACACAACCTACAGCTGAGATGTCAGAAAGCAAAGGAGTAATTGGCATATTACTGGGGGCAGGCAGCCGTTGGCAGATATAAACTGTAACGAGCAAGAGGAGATGTGGGTATAGACAGTCGCTGAGTAGGAGAGAGCTGTAATTGAAGTGTGAAAGAAGAGGGCTGTGAGAACAGGAAGGAAGAGGGCCCTGCTCACAGTGTAGGGAGAGGGGTGAGACAAACCGGTGACACAAGGTGCAAGCATGCAGAAGGTGGCCTTATGGCAGAATGTAAGCAAGGCATAGATGGCCAAAGCGTGAGGCAGGGGGTTGGGAGAGTGGCCTTAAGACTGGGTTACGCGGAAGGGTATGCTTTGATGAATAGGTGGGTTTTCTGTGTCCGTTTGAAGCTTTGTAAGGTCAGGGAGAGTGGGGCAGCGCGGGCAAAATCTGATGAGAAGAGTTGGGTGCACTTGCTGATGAGAGGAGTTGGGTGCCTCGCCAAGTAAGACTATGGCAAGGCACACATGGCCTAGTCTTGACCTAAGTAGAAGGGGATTATTAAATGGGCTGCAGGGGTAGAGCGGGTGTATTTAGGGTGTCATTACCTGTGTTACGGGTGAGCGCTCAGCATTTTTCTACCCGCAAATGTGTCTGTTTTTAACTGTGGTCTCAGGTGGTATGAGCCAGGCCTAGTTCTACACCATTAATGGAGTGCAATCTGACAGGAATGCATATAACAAATTTTTAGAAGTTTCGGCTTTGAAGTGGCATTTGCACTGTGGGGGTCATTCCGACCCGATCGCTCGCTGCAGTTTCTCGCAGCGCAGCAATCGGGTTGGAACTGCGCATGCGCCGGCCGTCGTTGCCTAGCGATCGCCTCTGAGGCAGAGGCAGTCGCTGGGCGGGAGGGATCTGGACAGTGGCATTAAGCCGCCGTTTAGGGGGCGCAGTCCGGCCAACGCAGGTGTGGCCGGAACGTTGGGGGGGGGGGCGGGCCGCGGCGGCTGCGTGACGTCACACACAGCCGCTGCAGGCTACGGAGCGACGAGTAGCTCCCGGCCAGCACGCTAAAGCTGCGCTGGTTGGGAGCTACTCTGGAAGTGCAAAGGCATCGCCACTGTGCGATGCCTTTGCACTTCTGCTGAGGGGGCCGGCACTGACATTCAAGGTGGACTAGCCCTGTGCTGGGCGTCCCCCCGCATGTCAGTGTGAATGATCGTAGCTGTGCTAAATTTAGCACAGCTATGATCAACTCGGAATGACCCCCTATAATCACTATGCACATTCTCAGGCATATACACAAATCTACCATGCCAAGGACCTGGAAATGGTCATGAACACGAGATATGCTGGGCAACCAATTAGGCAAACTTGAAAAAAATAAAATAATGCATGTTGATGATGATGACAGCTGCTTTCACCAGTGGTTGGGCTGGGACAGTGCACTCACATAGATGTGACCGGCGTTGAATACAGACATCAGGCCCTTTTGTGAGCTGGTATTCCCTTTATCCAGTTCTTTTCCCTCTGCCGCTTTGCAGGTTTTAGGATTAAGAATTTTTTTTGTCTTTGCTAGGTTAATATATCTTACAAAAAATCACCTTCTGTTACCATTTCACTTTTCACTTCAGATGTACAATTGGCCACTTTCAGATAGTCTATTCTGGCTTTCTTACCATTCCGTAGCATGGAAGGTTTACCTGATTTTAGGTTTGGAGGCAGGGAATTTCATAAGTAGTTAGTCATTCTCCCAAAATTTTGCTTGGAATATTCGTTTTTTTTTTTCTGCAGCTCTGTCACTTTGTTCTGCAGTGTCAGGTGAAGTTATTTAGGGGGTAATTCCAAGTTGATCACAGCAGGAATTTTGTTAGCAGTTGGGGAAAACCATGTGCACTGCAGGGGAGGCAGATATAACATATGCAGAGAGAGTTAGATTTGGGTGGGGTGTGTCCAATCTGCAATCTAAATTGCAGTGTAAAAATAAAGCAGCCAGTATTTACCCTGCACAGAAACAATATAACCCACCCAAATCTAACTCTCTCTGCACATGTTATATCTGCCCCACCTGCAGTGCACATGGTTTTGCCCAACTGCTAAAAAAATTCCTGCTGCGATCAACTTGGAATTACTCCCAGAGTTAGATTTGGGTGGGTTATTTTGTTTCTGTGCAGGGTAAATACTGGCTGCTTTATTTTTACACTGCAAATTAGACTGCAGATTGAACACACCACACCCAAATCTAGGGGGTAATTCCAAGTTGATCGCAGCAGGAATTTGGTTAGCAGTTGGGCAAAACCATGGGGGTAATTCTGAGTTGATCGCAGCAGGATTTTTGATAGCAGTTGGGCAAAACCATGTGCACTGCAGGGGAGGCAGATATAACATGTGCAGAAAGAGTTAGATTTGGGTGGGTTATTTTATTTCTGTGCAGGGTAAATACTGGCTGCTTTATTTTTACACTGCAAATTAGATTGCAGATTGAACACACCACACCCAAATCTAACTCTCTCTGCACATGTTATATCTGCCTCCCCTGCAGTGCACATGGTTTTGCCCAATTGCTATCAAAAATCCGGCTGCGATCAACTTGGAATTACCCCCCATGTGCACTGCAGGGGGGGATGGGGGGCAGATATAACGTGCAGGGAGAGTTAGATTTGGATGTGGTATGTTCACTCTGTAATCTAAATTGCAGTGTAAAAATAAAGCAGCCAGTATTTACCCTGCACAGAAACAATATAACCCACCCAAATCTAACTCTCTCTGCACATGTTATATCTGCCCCACCTGCAGTGCACATGGTTTTGCCCAACTGCTAACAAAATTCCTGCTGCGATCAACTTGGAATTACCCCCTTAGTGTATAATGTCCTGCGGTCTAAAATGGTCTTTTCAATGTCTGCTAATAAAATCTCCTGTATTACGAGTTATGCTTAAATTGGGATTTATTGATGACCACTCAAGCATTATCTCACTCGGAATTTACCCATCCAAATTAATTCTCATGGCCATGTTTATCGAGTACCCAAACTCATGTTATTAATATGATCTGTATCAAAGTTTTTACAGTATCTGTACATTCATATCTTTCAAGGTTCAATCAGAATTGTATCCAATGAAGATCTTGTGTGACGGATGATGTATTGGGGTATACAGCTACCTTATCTCCACTTTTTATTTGTTTGTTGCCACTTGTTCCTGATGACGTTTGGGGAAACTGAACAAAACATGTTGAACCACACACAGCTACTGCAAACATCTGCACTAGAACTAACTATACCTACTGCACATTACAGTGGTCTCCAGTTCAAATGATGCCACATTACAGTGTCCTCTTACCATCCTCTACACACAACTCACTGAAAATGTAATGTCACACAATTCAGGCTGGGAAATGGATCAAACCAAGTTAATTAGCAGGCAAATCTGGGAAATTGGTATGCAACGTTATAACTTGGGTTCAGACTCCCCTAAGCCTCTGGGCCCCATAGTCAGGGCCTAGGGAGGGTGGCTCCGGTGGAGCTCAAGCTTCGGGCGCCTAAAATATTGGAAGGTGCGCCGCAGCCCGACTCCTCCGGCACCTGCCTCCCGTCCACCTGCAGCCCGCAGTTCGCAGCTCACAGCTGTTTAATAACAGCGCGAGCTGCTTCCTCCCTTCGTACTCCCGAGTCCCGAATGGTGCGTGTGATGTCATGATGTCACAGCGCACGTGCAATGGGAGGAGACGCTGGAGAGGAGACCTTGAGAGAGGAGCTGAGTGTCTGAACACACAGCAGCACCGTCACCGGGAGAGCAATAAAAATTTTTTTTAAAAGAGGTGCGTTCTGGCGCGCGGCTATGCCTGCCTGCCTGCCTGCTACTATTTGCTATATTTTAAGCTTTATAAAATATATATTATATAAAGGGAACACTTAAACAACACAATGTAACTCCAAGTCAATCACACTTCTGTGAAATCAAACTGTCCACTTAGTAAGCAACATTGATTGACAATCAATTTCACATGCTGTTGTGCAAATGGAATAGACAACAGGTGGGAATTATAGGCAATTAGCAAGACACTCCCAATAAAGGAGTTGTTCTGCAGGTGGTGACCACAGACCACTTCTCAGCTCCTATGCTTTCTGGCTGATGTTTTGGTCACTTTTGAAAGCTGGTGGTGCTTTCACTTTAGTGGTAGCATGAGACGGAGTCTACAATCCACACAAGTGGCTCAGTTAGTGCAGCTCATCCAGGATAGCACATCAATGCGAGCTGTGGCAAGAAGGTTTGCTGTGTCTGTCAGCGTAGTGTCCAGAGCATGGAGGCGTTACCAGGAGACAGGCCAGTACATCAGGAGATGTGGAGGAGGCCGTAGGAGGGCAACAACCCAGCAGCAAGACCACTACCTCCGCCTTTGTGCAAGGAGGAACAGGAGGAGCACTGCCAGAGCCCTGCAAAATGACCTCCAGCAAGCCACAAATGTGCATGTGTCTACTCAAACGATCAGAAACAGACTCCATGAGGGTGGTACGAGGGCCCGACGTCCACAGGTGGGGGTTGCGCTTACAGCCCAACACCGTGCAGGACATTTGGCATTTGCCAGAGAACACCAAGATTAGCAAATTTGCCACTGGCACCCTGTGCTCTTCACAGATGAAAGCAGGTTCTCACTGAGCACATGTGACAGAGAGAACGTTCTGCTGCCTGCAATATCCTCCAGCATGACCGGTTTGGCAGTGGGTCAGTAATGGTGTGGGGTGGCATTTCTTTGGGGGGCCGCACAGCCCTCCATGTGCTCGCCAGAGGTAGCCTAACTGCCATTAGGTACTGAGAGGAGATCCTCAGACCCCTTGTGAGACCATATGCTGGTGCGGTTGGCCTTGGGTTCCTCCTAATGCAAGACAATGCTAGACCTCATGTGGCTGGAGTGTGTCAGCAGTTCCTGCAAGATGAAGGCATTGATGCTATGGACTGGCCCGCCCGTTCCCCAGACCTGAATCCAATTGAGCACATCTGGGACATCATGTCTCGCTCCATCCACCAACGCCACGTTGCACCACAGACTGTCCAGGAGTTGACGGATGCTTTAGTCCAGGTCTGGGAGGAGATCCCACAGGAGACCATCCGCCACCTCATCAGGAGCATGACAGGCATTGTAGGGAGGTCCTACAGGCACGTGGAGGCCACACACACTACTGAGCCTCATTTTGACTTGCTTTAAGGACATTACATCAAAGTTGGATCAGCCTGTAGTGTGTTTTTCCACTTTAATTTTGAGTGTGACTTGTCAAAGTCGAAAAATATTGCAGTACACACATCACGTACAAACTACACACAGATGGTCTCCGCGCGTGTACTTGTTCTGCCGTGCGTGCGCATATCCGCAATTTGCGTATGGTCGCTCCCGCGGTCCTGCGCATTAGCACATGGTATGAGTATTTCCGGTAGAGTTTGTGAACGCATGGAAGGCTATCAAAACACATTACATATTTAATCCAAATAGTGCACAATGTACACATAGTCTCCCTGCACCACATCAGAAAGTAACAGCAGTTTAAATGGTAACAGAACAAAGGGATTCACCTTTACAGGATAGGAGGGGACAGAACAAGGTTATAAGGTGGTGTTTGGTATCCAGCTGAAGGGTATTTTAAGGGTAACATTCCGGTGTTGGTTTGAGAAAGATCGCATGTTCCTGCGGATAGTTATGTGCAGGAGCAGAATATAGATATAAACTGTATTTACTGTACATTATGTATGCGGCGGGAATCCAGAGGAGACCACCCACAAGAGCAGTTGGAACAGACATTGCCTACCTATTCAAACCGACCTATGACCTCTCCTGTACTGTAAATGACCATCCCTGTGTCCAATGGACAAAGAGATTACAGTCTCCATTGTGTTATGTTTTGGATGAATTGTATAAAGAGAGCCTGCAGCAGGCCTGGTCAGACACAAGTGTACATATAGTTTGTGTAATCCCGCACCAGTTTTTTAACTATAATTTTCTTGTGTATACAATTCAAATGTATTATGGTACTTTCTGCGTTACTGAAAATATTTTGGGTTTTCTCGACCCTGTATGACCCTGTACGCAGGTGCCCTCCAAATGCTTTTGAGTCCTGGACTCATATGAAGCTACCAAAGAAAAAAGAAGAAAGAAGCATTTTCTTGGATGCACTCTACCACTAATTGTTTACTTAAAATGTCTATTCTTTATTAGATATAAATTAAAATGTAAGGAATTGGTGAAATATTAAAATATAGTGCGAATAAGAAAAACAGAATGTGATAAATAAAAACTACTCGTTTCCGAATGGTGATCCCTCAAAGTATTATCTCAATAAAGGCTATATTGCCTATGACATAGTATCCGTGTCTTTTATTAGTGTTGTCCTGTAAACTGCTTTTTAATGAGTACAACAGGCTGCCAGTATTATTGCTTATCCTTTAGCAACAATTTCAAGTATGCTCTCATACAATGTAGCTACTATTGCTGTTCTTATAAATTGTAGCTAATAAATATTGCTGGCTTTATTCCAAGGATGTGTCACTGCTAGTCTTTCATGCAGGGGAGATATTTCCTCCACTAATTATCCTTGATAACCACAATTACTTGCAAATATATTCTTATATGCTACAGCTATTAGATATTAGCTTGATTTTATTATATATTGCCCAGTTATCTGTGATTAACACCCCATCCTTTCTATATTATTCAAAGGATGTCTTTCCCACCTTATCTAGTGTGTTATCTTATAAATTATTTAGTAATCCGTTGGCCTGTATATATTAACCATCACACTTCCATCCCATCTGAGTGATTGCATATGTTTTAAGCAACCGTGCACAACACTGTTATTTCATTATAATCTCTCAGTGTCAGTAATACTTTCAATTCATTTAATATTCTGTCTGATAGTACTGATTATTAGTAGAGAGTAATTAGATTTAATGTATTGCGATCACAGCACTATGTAACTTTATAGGCTGTGATCATAGAAGATACAGGTGAGCACTGAAAGCCGGCCGCCCGTCTTGATGCCGCTGGCCGCACTGAGCTCAGCGTGTGTGCGGGCTGACGCCGGGACTCCCCGCTCTCTCTCTCCGTCTGACGGCTTCACTCACGAAGCCGCTGCCGGCAGCGGAGATCGTGAGAGGGAGCGATCGCGGTCTATTGCTTAACTCAGAGGAGGACAACACAATTGCATTTACACTTATAGACACATTATTATCTTTTGTTTAACTTTGAGTTTTAACACCACCCAGAAGCAGCCCACGGCCGTTCCACCTTAGGCTTCCTCAGGGCGCTAACCAGAGCCAGGATTTCCGTCTCCTTATATCCCCCACATATTGTTTTGATTGGATCTAAAGGCTGTCAATCATTCAGATCCTGCTTGCACACTCATAGCATGAATCTTGACATTACTGCAATAGTAAAGCCATTGGTATTCCTGCTATTACTGTAATGGTGATACATTCCATTATATTATATCAATACAACTGTGATCCGAGGAATAAGAAATATGTCAGTAAAAATAAACATTATTTAGAATTTTATTGTTTTCAAAATCACCACATTAATACCAGTAATAATTACAGCAGTACATTTCTTCCTACAAAAATTATCAATATCAAAAAATTGTGAATTTTTGTTCTGACCTAAATTCCAGATAATTATATATCCTTTAATTTTAAGAATTCTCATATGTTTGGAATATCTTAATTTCAGTTTTACTCATCCAACCTTATTCTACTTTCTTTAATGCCAACTAATTATTTTTTATGTTATTTTCATTATCTTTCCATCACTCTATTGAATAACTATTCCTAATACATTACTATACATCAAAAGTTATTCCTTTGATTTCAATACTACATACTGGTGTCCTAATATTGGTCACTATCTTATATATGATCTCTTATTTTTATAGATCTTTTACACTGATGATCCCCTTTCATCATTACTGTGTGAAAATAGTGCTATTTCTTTCACTGTGCTCCATTCTCCTTAGTGATTGTTCCCTCCCCTCAATCCTTGTGTGCAATATATATATCTAAGAATTAACACATAACAATGAGAAAGAACACTATAAAATCATCGCACATGGTTATAAATTTAGATTCAATTATACTATCTCCAACGAGTGAGACTTGGAGATGGATTGCACACAAGGATTGAGGGGAGGGAACAATCACGGTTGCTTAAAACATATGCAATCACTCAGATGGGATGGAAGTGTGATGGTTAATATATACAGGCCAACGGATTACTAAATAACTTAGAAGATAACACACTAGATAAGGTGGGAAAGACATCCCTTGAATAATATAGAAAGGATGGTGTGTTAATCACAGATAACTGGGCAATATATAATAAAATCAAGCTAATATCTAATAGCTGTAGCATATAAGAATATATTTGCAAGTAATTGTGGTTATCAAGGATAATTAGTGGAGGAAATATCTCCCCTGCATGAAAGACTAGCAGTGACACATCCTTGGAATAAAGCCAGCAATATTTATAAGCTACAATTTATAAGAACAGCAATAGTAGCTACATTGTATGAGAGCATACTTGAAATTGTTGCTAAAGGATAAGCAATAATACTGGCAGCCTGTTGAACTCATTAAAAAGCAGTTTACAGGACAACACTAATAAAAGACACGGATACTATGTCATAGGCAATATAGCCTTTATTGAGATAATACTTTGAGGGATCACCATTCGGAAACGAGTAGTTTTTATTATCACATTCTGTTTTTCTTATTCACACTATATTTTAATATTTCACCAATTCCTTAAATTTTAATTTATATCTAATACAGAATAGACATTTTAAGTAAATAATTAGTGGTAGAGTGCGTCCAAGAAAATGCTTCTTTCTTCTTTTTTCTCTGGTCAGACACAAGACTCACAAAGTTATCTATTAGATGACCGAGGACCGGACCGGGTAGCGCGGCGAATCCAATCACGTATGTACCATTGAATGTAGCCATTATTCTGTTGTATTGTATTGTTTATATTGTAACCCCCTTTCAGCAATAATACGCTGTGGTGTCAGAACCCAGCGGTTTAACTACAGACTGGTGTCGTGTCTTTCTTTCCCTGCTAAGGTTTAAAGTGTAATAGCATCGCACTGCATTGCTGCATATGGTTTAAAGTGTATTCATTGGGTGTGTAAGCGCTGTGTGTACTTTGTACCGTCAGCGCGGCGTTTGTACGCAAAGTCCGTACACGGTGCGTAGAGTGTGTATTAAGTTTAGCAGCCGCAGCGGCTCCATGGTAAAGTGTATTTAAAGTGTGTATAAGGTATAGCTTTTCATTCCTGTATATAAATCAGCATTCTCAATTGGGGTCTCCGTCCGGTTTTCCACATACTCACAGCCCAACAGGTCACAGCAGACTTAATCTATCAGCAAAAGGGTGGACAGAAAGTATCATACGTATCCTTTTGCTGGTCGATGGATACACTGAAAACCCTACTTATTTGCTGATTAGATGGCGTCTGCTCTGTATGGTTTGTAGAGATGCTGGTAGAACCTGTAAAATAAACAAGAAAAAAGCTATTTAAAAATCTGTGAAATTTTTTTGGGCGCCAAAAGCATACACAGCACCCATACTCTTTGTATACCCTCACATTGTTGCCATAACATTCAGATTGCTAGATTCATTTAGACCTGTGTGAAACTGGAGATATTTGTTGCTATATAGTTAAAACTAAAATAAATATTTAAGGAAGTAAGCGTAAAGCACAAACGCAGTCTGCCCTAGTTGTAAAGGTTTATACAGAAAGAAACTGTGTTGTGTTTAGTGGGCAATAGTAGTTTTATTGCTCACATTTATAGAGTTGTATGATTTGTGCTATTGCGGACGTACGGTTTTGTACACGTGTCTCGGACAAAGTACGGAACTGCACATGCGGCGTAAGAGACACGCACGGTCGCGTGTTTACGCAAATTGCGTGAGAGTACGGGCGCTAAGTACAAATTACACAATAGTTCGTTTAGTTTAAAGGCAGGACAGTAGCCACGCTACAATAGCACAAAACTTCCCGGTTTCTAAAAAAATTTAGTATTAAAACAAACTTTAGTATAAATAATTTTTATTTAAATTGCCTCTGGGGGTAAAGCTACCAACCTGAATGAATCCAAATTTTCTGTACAGAAAAACAACGTATATTTGAGTGAGCGAACGTAAGAGTGAACGTATTGAACTCCGGAAATCGGGTCTCGTGGTGCATCAAGTAAGTAGAGGCTTGGTGGCGTGAGGCGGCTGACTCACATTAATATAGATTGAAATACGCAAATCGTGAGGTGATTTGCAAAGGAGCGTGATAGTGCATAAGTATTGCGAAGTATTGAAGTAAAAAGGTTTTTTTAAGTTTTACGCTCCGGGCTGAGGGTCGCAGTTTGTACATCGACCCGTGGTTGTACGGCAGATAGGTAACAAGTACCTACACGCTGTGCGATTGGACCGCGCATTTGTGGGTGCGATATATATAGCGCAACTGGATACCCCTTTACGAGCTTTTGCGTAAAATCGCGGTACCATTAGCACTGTATAGAGCTTACGCAAGTGTGATTTGTGTATAAGGTTATAGGGAGTTTTCGCTGGTCTCTCTCAGGAAAATCTCCAGCGGTGTATATTTACTGGAATAGGTAAGTCACTCCTAAACACTTCCAGTAAATAGAAACCAGATAGGGCCTCACTGGGTACGCGGTGTTCACTATTGGAGTGAGTCTGGGTACTCAGTGGAGAAGGAGCGAGTGAAAGCGATAGGTGTCTTTCACCGTTTATCTGCGGTGTGCATTGGGGATTGTGTTGCCAAAAAGTCCGCGATGGGATCCAATTGCACAAGCAGTGGACGTTCAGTAGCCAGGGTTCAGGCTGAAGAAGTGGGACTGAAAAGGTCAGATTTGCGACCGAGAGGGTCAGCAAGATTTATTAAGTGTGAAAAGTATGGTTCACACACGGAGGCTTTTTGCAATGAATGGGTATGTATGACTAACAAAGAAAGGGAACCATTCCCTAGGGTGTGCAGCCTTGAACCAGAGGTATTACAGAACTTAAGGATAAGGATATGTCTGATAAAATCCAAGAAACAAAGGATTAGACATACAGATTGTTTAAATTTATGGCAACAGGAGGGGGATATGCAAAGGGAATTAGCTTGCGCAGGAGGTTCCAAACCTAGCAGGAAAACAATGGCGACCGCACCACCACCACCATATATTGTGGGGGAGAAAGTGGCTACAGACAATGGTACATTGGTACAGGATAGGAGAGTAAGTGATAAATGTACTAACGCTAACCCTTGCCAGTTGTATCCCATTTTAAGTTTTCCCCAGGACTGCGAGCTGGAAGATGAGCCCAGCACGATATCGGCACTCTCTCTAGCAGCCACCATACAAGACACTCAGGTGGGCACGGCCCAACCAACAAGAGCAGTAGTCAGGCCCCCTAGCGGAGGGATAAGTGAAGTCGTGTCCACAGGTAAGTACGGTACCATACATTTTGCAGAAACAATAGCACCTCACATTGTAGAATCAAACCAGAATTATGTAATTGAATTAAATCCTGTCAGGGTGATTGCAGTCCCCAATGGGAAGACTGACGCTCAGGGAGTCACTCCCATCAGGAACATTGCCATGCATTGTTCTTGGTCCCGGGCAGAGTTAAGGTCAATTATGTCAGAATTTCCTGATCCCAGAAAAGATCTAGTCGCATGCCAGAGGTTCATTAAAGAGTTAGGTAATGCCAACGAACCCACGAACAAAGATTGGCGAATAGTGCTACGGGTATGTTTACCCTCAAATATTGACCCCGCAAAATTCATAACCGATTGTAAGTTAGACGTAGAAGTACCTCTCACTGATGAATACAATCAGGAGAATGTACGGCAAATCAATCTGCAATTAGGAGTATATTTCCCTACTGTTGTCAAATGGAATAAAATCTATTCCATAAGACAAAAGGAAAGTGAAACGGCATCCGAATATTTGCATCGAGCACTGCAAGAAATGTCTAGATACACTGGGATCGAGGACATAAAAGATAATGTGCATCACAGGGAGGTAGCTGTTACTGTATTAATGGACGTGTTAAAGGAGGCATTAAGAACAAGGGTACAGACCTCTCTACCAAACTGGAGAGGTATCTCGGTGGCTGCATTGAGAGAGTCCGCTGTCGAGCATGATAGGAACATCATTAAGCACAGGGAGTTACAGGTGGAAAGGCTGATGACAGTAAGTATAGACGCACTTACAAAAAAGCCATATCAGCCGAAACCCCAGACCCCTGATGGTAAGTCACGTGTAGTAACATGCTATACTTTTCACAAGGTAGGACATTTTGCAAGGGACTGTATTAATAAAGGTACACATAATGTATACCGACCCCCTAGACCAGGATATGAACCACAGTACAATGCACATAATTGGGATCAGGGACCACTTCGGAAAATTATGAGCTACATACAGGCAAAACAAGGAGGTACCCACCAAGGAGAGACTGGCAGGCCTCCGAAAATTCTCAGCTACCCCCCTCACATATTGTAGCTGCCAATGCGCTGTGGGAGGGTCTCACCACACAATAGGGGCTGGGCCACACCTGTAGTCTGCAGCCAGTGAAGTTGATTGCTAGCCTTGGTAGTGAACCTGACGTCACGGTTGATGTAGCTGGTGTACCATTACCTTTTCTTGTAGATACAGGGGCGGCCAGGTCAGTGTTAAATTCGACAGTAGGCATAAAAACCACGGGTAAAACAATTTCGGCAATGGGAGTAACAGGAACTGTGCAACAATACCCTTTGAGTAGACCTGCAGAGATTACGATAGAGCCCTTGCAAACCAAACATTCTTTCCTGTTGGCTGCATTGGCTCCGACTAATCTACTCGGGAGACATTTATTGTGTAAAATGCGGTGTGTCATATACTGTACTCCTGAGGGTGTCTTCTTGGATATACCTGGAAACCACGCTCAAGAAGTACAAGATATATTAGACACCCCTCAAAGGCTAATGTCGCATTCTACTGTTATAGACAAGTGTCCATCAAAGGTAGAGGAAATTATCTCACAAATACCGGGTTCCCTTTGGACCAAAGATGGACAAGACACTGGATTGATGGCGAATGTAGCTCCAGTAGTAGTGCAAGTAAAAGATGGTAGGATAGCTCCAAAAATCCCCCAGTATCCTCTGAAGCCAGAGGTAGAATTAGGAGTGTACCCCGTCATAGAGCGGTTGCTACAACAGGGCATCCTAGTCAGGACGTCCAGCACTGCCAATAGTCCCATCTTCCTTGTGAAAAAGAGTGGGGGGAGGGGTTACAGGCTAGTGCAGGATCTAAGGGGGATAAACAAGATAGTTGAGAGCCAATTCCCCATAGTGCCCAATCCAGCTGTCATCCTCATGCAAATTCCCTCTACTGCAAATTTTTTTTACTGTCATCGACCTCTGTTCTGCCTTCTTTTCTGTCCCTCTGCACCCTGACAGCCAATATCTTGTTGCTTTTACATACAGGGGAGTACAGTACACCTGGACTCGTCTTCCCAAGGTTTCATTGACAGCCCGAGTATTTTCTCCCAGGCCTTGCATGACTGTTAACAATCCTTTCAACCTGAGAGTGGATCAGTGCTAATACAGTATGTCGATGACTTATTGTTGTGTTCTGACTCACTCGAATCGTCCTTGAAAGACACGAAACAGCTTCTGTTTCATCTTTCCCAAACGGGACACAAGGTTTCAAAGGATAAGTTGCAGTTGTGCCAGACCAGGGTAAAATATTTGGGACATTGCTTGACTCAAGGACTTAGACACCTCACAGCTGATAGAATATAGGCGATTCGCGAAATGACTCTGCCACAAACGCAGCAACAGATCCGCACTTTCCTTGGAATGTGTGGGTACTGTCGTAACTGGATTCCAGGGTTCTCTATACTGGCTTTACCTTTGCAAGAAATGGTCTCTTCGAACAAACCAGAATGGGTCTCACACACAGATGAGTCCGAACTGGCATTTGAGAGACTCAAACAGTGCCTATCACAGGCACCTGCATTAGGTATGCCAGATTATGAGAAGCCCTTTGAATTATATGGTACAGAAAGTGCAGGGTGCGCAGCAGGAGTTTTAACCCAGAGACATGGTGATGCCAGCAGGCCGGTAGCTTACTACAGTGCACAGTTGGACACCGTAGCGCGGTCTCTCCCCACATGCTTGCGAAGTGTTGCAGCGATAGCTTTGCTAGCAAGTAAAAGCGAGGACGTAGTGTTAGGACACAACCTGACCATCCATACACCTCATGCAGTATCAGCCTTACTGAACTCTGCCCAAACCAGACATGTCTCATCTGCTCGGTTTACAAAGTGGGAATTATCACTGATGGCCCCTGTAAACATCACCATTAAGAGATGCAGCGCACTAAATCCTGCAACTTACTTGCCAAGTGTGCCTGGGCAGGCACAAAGGGTGGAGGATGAGAATGATGATGAAGGAGGATTTAGTGCTGACACTGATAAGCATGATTGTATGGAATACCTGAATCAGACTTTCACTGCGAGGCCTGACATCAGTGACAACCCACTGGAAGGAGTAGACTTTACCTTCTACACTGACGGTAGTTGCCACAGACAGATGGACTCAGGAGACCTGTGTACTGGATATGCAGTTGTAGACGACAGAGGTATCATAGAAGCTGAACCCCTGGGCCCACCGCACTCAGCATAAGTTGCTGAGTTGGTTGCCCTAACCAGAGGGTGTGAATTGGCCAAGGGTAAGTCAGCTAATATATACACAGATTCTAGGTATGCCTTTGGAGTGGTGCATGATTTCGGGTCCCTATGGCGCCTCAGAAATTTCATGACGGCAGCTGGCACACCTGTAGCGCATGCGTCCCACATAAAAAGGCTTCTAACAGCGATACAGGAACCAGACAGAGTGGCTGTTATCAAGTGCAAAGCACATACTTACAACCAAGACCCAATTTCACTTGGTAACAGCCGGGCAGACGAAGCTGCTAAATCAGCAGCCAGCACCCCCATACAAACAAACATCACACCACTGATGACATTTAACACGATCAACACACAACAATTAATTGAAATGCAAGATTTGTGTTCTTTACAGGAAAAGGCAGTCTGGAGGTCAAAGGGATATGGCCAGGAATCCTCAGGACTGTGGACAGGTGGACAAGGTAAGCCAGTGGCCCCCAGAGCATATCTTCCAAGCCTAGCTGAGGCGGCACACGGTCTGACTCATCTGGGTAAAGAGGGTATGTGTAAGCTGGTGAGAGCCTACTGGTGTGCGCCAGGATTCTCTTCTCATGCAGGTAAGAGAGCAATGACATGTTTTACTTGCTTGAGGAAGAATATTGGAAAGTCAATACCAACAGAGCCATCCCATATCCCTCTGACAGACGGACCTTTTCAGGTAATACAAATCGATTTCATACAGTTACCACCCTGTAGGAATTTAAAATATGTGTTAGTTTGTATTGATGTATTTTCCAACTGGGTAGAAGCGTTCCCTGCTGCCACAAATACTGCTACTTTCACTGCAAAGAAAATTGTGCAGGAATTTGTGTGTAGATATGGTATCCCTAGAATAATTGAAAGTGATGGGGGTACCCATTTTACAGGTGAAGTCTTTCAGGTCATGTGCAAGCTGATGAGAATTAATAGCAAGCTGCATACTCTGTACCGTCCACAGGCGAGTGCAAAGGTGGAGAGAGTGAGTAGCACTATTAAGAACAAGCTGAGCAAATTAATGGCTGAAACTGGATTGTCGTGGCCAGAAGCTTTGCCACTAGTGTTGTACAGCATCAGAACCACTCCCAGGTCTCCCCTTAACCTATCACCCTTTGAAATCCTTTTTGGTCGACAACCTCATGTAATGATAGACCCCCAGGATGATTTGAAATGTAATAATGAAGTGACTGTGAAATATTTGGTTGGGATGAGCCAGCAGCTGAGAAATCAACAAAGATATTTAAAGCTGGTGATTCCTGACCTACCGAACAGTAATTGTCATGACATTGAAACTGGGGATTATGTGATGATTCGAAATTTCTTACGCTCAGGTTGCCTCACAGACAGGTGGTAAGGACCATATCAAGTCTTGTTAACCAGCACAACAGCATTGAAGGTCGCCGAAAGAGAGACTTGGATCCACTCGTCCCACTGCAAGTGTTATGATTCCCGTACTCCAGACCAGAGGAGATCTTTATGGCAGAGGTCTGAGTACTGGAAGGATATGCTGGTACGGGAGCAGGAAAGCCTAGTAACCCCTGGCGCCCTAACTCCGTTGTCTCGCCCGTGTTATCAGAAATCCCCTGCGAGACTATGGTTGCTTGAGCCCATGGCAGCCGCGTTCGAAGGGCGGATTATGTCTGCCCAACCCCGATGCCCCCTCAGGTCTTAATGGGAGACAAAGGGAAATCCGAGACAGGGTGATAACAAGGGGCCCTCTGACTAAGCAACCAGGCCAGGGGTTACAAGCTATCTAACTTAAACCAAAAGTATGTGCGGACAAACCGCCAGGGAAAAGGACAACCAAAGATCCACTGATCCGTTACTCCTATCCAGCACCGCTGGATACCAGAGTGGATTTGTGGGAGCGGAATCCTCCGCAAAAGCTCCAGAACACAATAAACTAAATAATAAATAGTAGCGGTCAAGCCGCAACACACGGCTACGCCGCGACTCACGAACACCACAGGATGTTAAAGGTGCTCGGTCGGACTCCAGGAATAGATGACAAATTCCGAGTACTGGATCACTGAGGACAGGAACAACCGGGTTGAGCAGGACTGGAAACTCTCTGTAACTGACACAGCAAACAGGAAGCTATCACCGGCGTCTGTGAGAAGTCCTGAGAGTGCTTAAATTTGGGAGCCCTCCAATCATGATCCAGACAGGGTAATCACATAATGATGCCGTGCAGCTGCATGCTGCACGGCCAGAATACACAAGCACTGATTAATTAAGACCCAGCAACGGGGAACGCGGTCTGACCGTGGCGTCCCCGTTGCTAGGGTCTGAGCGGCTCCGTGCGCCCGGCGTCTAGCGTTGCTAGGGAGCCGGCGGCTGTCTGCCTGCGGCGTCCCTAGTTGCTAGGCGCCGGGCCGCACTGACGGGCGGACCCTCGGCGCCTAACAGTACCCCCCCCTTGAGGAGGGGTCAAGGAACCCCTAAGGCCAGGTTTCTGAGGAAATTCTCGAAAAAATGCCCTTTTGAGCCTCGGGGCATGGAGATCCTCATCCAGGACCCAAGACCTTTCTTCTGGACCATAACCTCTCCAATGTACCAAAAAATAAAGCCGACCCCGGGACAACTTGGAATCGAGAACCTTCTCCACTAAGAACTCCTGCTGACCCTGTACATCTATTGGTGATTTCCCCTGAGAGATCTTGCGAGGAAATCTACTGGACGAAACATATGGTTTTAACAAGGAGCAATGGAAGGTATTTCCGATCCGTAAAGTTTTTGGTAAACGTAACCGGAAAGCCACTGGATTGACTTTTTTGATAATATGAAATGGTCCAATAAATTTAGGACCCAATCTGGCTGAGGTTTGTCGAAGTTTAATGTTGCGAGTCGACAACCATACCCTATCTCCAACTTTAAAAGTGCACGGCCGCCGGAGCCTGTCAGAAAATTTTTTCTCCCGAAATGCCGCTTTTCTGAGAGCCAGGTGCACTTTTCTCCAAATGAGTTTGAGATGAGAGGTCAAGGTCAGTGAGGAGACAGAGGAATGTTGAAAAAAGGAATTAGCTCTGGGGTGAAAACCAAAAACTGTAAAAAATGGAGATACATTGGTGGAGGAATGACAGGCATTGTTGTAAGCAAACTCTGCAAACGGAAGAAACTCAGACCAGTCATTTTGGAGTTTGGCCGAGTACAAACGCAAATATTGTTTAAATGATTGATTAACTCGCTCAGTCTGCCCGTTGGATTGGGGATGGTAGCCAGACGTTAAAGATAATTTCATCTTTAATGAGGCACAAAAAGACTTCCAAAATTGTGCAATGAATTGTGGACCCCGATCAGAAACAATATCAGTGGGTAACCCATGGAGTCTGAAAACATGGCGGAGGAACAAGACTGCCAATCCCTGGGCAGATGGCAATCGGGGAAGAGCAATGAAATGGGCCATTTTGCTAAAACGGTCCACTACCACCCATATGACTCGGCATCCGGCTGACAGAGGGAGGTCCACCACAAAATCCATGGAAATATGAGACCATGGCCTAAGAGGAACATTCAAGGGCATAAGTTGACCGATAGGCAAGGAACGGGGAACCTTATGCTGTGCACAGACCTGACAAGAAAAAACAAACTCCTTAATGTCTTTGGAAAGACCAGGCCACCATACCGAGCGGGAAACTAATTCAAAAGTTTTAGCGATCCCCGGATGCCCGGCAACCTTGCTATCATGAAACTCCGTCAAAACCGTTGCTCTCAAAAACTCGGGGACAAAAAGACGACCAGCAGGAGTATTTCCAGGAGCTTGATGTTGAAGCTGCTTTAACTGGGTAAATAAATCTTGTGTGAGACCTGCCCGAATGACTGAAGACGGAAGTATGGGAGTAACAGGACTGTTGTCTTGAACTGGAAGAAAACTGCGTGACAGGGCATCTGCCTTGGTATTCTTGGAACCTGGCCTGAAGGTGATAATGAACTTGAAACGAGTAAAAAATAAAGCCCAACGAGCTTGCCGGGCATTCAGCCGTTTAGCTGATTCAATGTATTGAAGATTTTTGTGATCAGTCAAAACTGAAATGGTATGAGTGGCTCCTTCAAGCCAATGCCTCCACTCCTCAAAAGCCCATTTAATAGCCAGTAATTCCCGGTTACCAACATCGTAGTTGGATTCAGCAGATGAGAATTTCCTGGACATAAAGGCACAAGGATGTAATTCCAGGGAATCCGGATCCTTCTGAGATAGGATAGCCCCTACTCCAACCTCCGAGGCATCAACCTCAACAATGAAAGGCAATTCTGGGTTGGGATGTCTGAGGACCGGGGCTGAGACAAAGGCTTGTTTCAAGGCCTGAAAAGATAACTCCGCTTCACGTGACCAGTTGGTAGGATCTGCTCCCTTTTTAGTCAGTGCCACAATGGGAGCAACTAGGTCAGAGAAAGAGTGAATAAATCTTCTATAGTAATTCGCAAACCCTAAAAAGCGCTGAATTGCTTTTAAATTGGTGGGTTGCGCCCAACTGAGGATGGCTTGGAGCTTCTTTGGTTCCATACAGAATCCCCGAGGGGAAATAATGTACCCTAAAAAGGATACCTCCGTGACATGAAATTCACACTTCTCCAGCTTGGCATATAGGTGATTTTCACGTAATTTTTTTAGAACCTGACGCACCTGGGTAACATGTTGTTCAATAGAGTCAGAATATATCAAAATATCGTCTAAGTAGACTACAACGAATCTTCCAAGAAATTCACGGAGCACATCGTTAATGAGATCCTGGAAAACTGCCGGAGCGTTGGACAGGCCGAATGGCATAACCAGATACTCATAGTGGCCTGATTGAGTACTGAATGCCGTTTTCCACTCATCCCCTGACTTGATTCTGATGAGGTTATATGCTCCTCTCAGGTCAATCTTAGAAAAAATCACAGCCGAACGTAGCTGATCAAAGAGGACAGAAATCAGCGGCAAAGGGTAAGTATTCTTTACTGAGATTTTATTCAAGGCTCTAAAGTCAATGCAAGGTCTGAGTGATCCATCCTTCTTCTCCACGAAGAAGAAGCCTGCACTTAAAGGGGATTTAGATGGCCTGATAAATCCTTTCCCCAGGCTTTCTTTAACATACTCATTCATGGCCACAGTTTCAGGTCCGGACAATGCATATAACCTTCCCTTAGGCAAAGTGGCACCAGGAATTAACTCGATAGCACAATCATAAGGCCTATGGGGAGGCAGAATATCCGCATTGCCCTTGGAAAATACATCAACAAAATCCTGGTATTCCACAGGAATGGGTGCGGGAATGACAGCAGCTATTCTGATGGGAAGCGTAATACATTCCTTATTACAGATGGTACCCCATTGTAAGATCTCCCCCGACTGCCAATCAATGATGGGATTATGAAAGGCCAGCCAAGGGTGACCCAGAACCACAGGAACTGCTGGGCAATGGGTAAGGAAAAACTCAATCTTTTCAGAATGCAGAGCTCCTACCGAAAGTAGAACAGGAGGTGTACAGAGAGAAATAACCCCATTGGACAAGGGACTCCCATCTAAACCATGCATGGTGATACACCTACCCAAGGCTAACTGAGGAATACCTAAGGCCTTAGCCCATGTTAAATCCATAAAGTTCCCTGCAGCTCCACTGTCCACAAAAGCCGAGACCGAGGAACAGAGGCTGCCAAAGGAAACTTTAGCTGGAACCAACAGTGAATTATTTGAGGAGATAAGCTGCAGACCAAAGTGAACCCCCTCACAACTCACTTGGTCGAGGCGTTTCCCGACTTGTTCGGACAACTACGGGCAAAATGTCCCTTACCCCCACAGTATAAACAAAGACCAGAATTTTGCCTTCTGGTTCTTTCTTCAGGAGACAGTTTGGAGAGGCCTATCTGCATGGGCTCCTCTATGTCCACAGGAATGGAAAAAACACAAGGAGAAGACCCGACAGATGCTCCTTTTTCAGCCCTCCGCTCTCTGAGACGACGATCAATCTTAATAGAGAGCTCCATGAGTTTATCGAGAGTCTCAGGAGCGGGATACTGAAGGAGACTGTCTTTTAAAGACTCGGATAAGCCGAGGCGAAACTGACTGCGCAGGGCTGGGTCATTCCATCCACAGTCGTTCGACCAACGGCGAAACTCAGTACAATAAATCTCTGCGGGATTCCTACCCTGTCTGAGAGCACGCAACTGACTCTCGGCGGATGCCTCTCTATCAGGGTCGTCATACAATAGCCCTAAAGACCCCAGAAAGGCGTCTACAGACAATAAAGCCGGATCGTCTGTCTTTAAGCCAAAAGCCCTGGTCTGAGGATCCCCCTGTAGCAAAGAAATAATAATTCCTACCCGCTGAGATTCCGTACCTGAGGAGACTGGTCTTAAACGAAAATACAGTTTACAAGACTCTTTAAAATTAAAAAACTGCTTTCTATCCCCAGAAAAACGGTCAGGCAGATGCATTTTTGGTTCAGGAATGACCCTCGGGGAAGTCCGTAACAGATCTTCCTGTGACCTCACCCGAAGGGACAGATCTTGAACCATCTGAGTAAGCTCTTGAATCTGGCTAACTAAAAGCTGGCCAGGATTTGGCCCAACACCGGAGGGATTCATGAGGCTGACAAATCTCCCAACAGAATAAGGGAAAAAATTAACTCCTGTTTAATTTTAAATTTTAGTTGGGCCGGTGATAATGTTATGATTCCCGTACTCCAGACCAGAGGAGATCTTTATGGCAGAGGTCTGAGTACTGGAAGGATATGCTGGTACGGGAGCAGGAAAGCCTAGTAACCCCTGGCGCCCTAACTCCGTTGTCTCGCCCGTGTTATCAGAAATCCCCTGCGAGACTATGGTTGCTTGAGCCCATGGCAGCCGCGTTCGAAGGGCGGATTATGTCTGCCCAACCCCGATGCCCCCTCAGGTCTTAATGGGAGACAAAGGGAAATCCGAGACAGGGTGATAACAAGGGGCCCTCTGACTAAGCAACCAGGCCAGGGGTTACAAGCTATCTAACTTAAACCAAAAGTATGTGCGGACAAACCGCCAGGGAAAAGGACAACCAAAGATCCACTGATCCGTTACTCCTATCCAGCACCGCTGGATACCAGAGTGGATATGTGGGAGCGGAATCCTCCGCAAAAGCTCCAGAACACAATAAACTAAATAATAAATAGTAGCGGTCAAGCCGCAACACACGGCTATGCCGCGACTCACGAACACCACAGGATGTTAAAGGTGCTCGGTCGGACTCCAGGAATAGATGACAAATTCCGAGTACTGGATCACTGAGGACAGGAACAACCGGGTTGAGCAGGACTGGAAACTCTCTGTAACTGACACAGCAAACAGGAAGCTATCACCGGCGTCTGTGAGAAGTCCTGAGAGTGCTTAAATTTGGGAGCCCTCCAATCATGATCCAGACAGGGTAATCACATAATGATGCCGTGCAGCTGCATGCTGCACGGCCAGAATACACAAGCACTGATTAATTAAGACCCAGCAACGGGGAACGCGGTCTGACCGTGGCGTCCCCGTTGCTAGGGTCTGAGCGGCTCCGTGCGCCCGGCGTCTAGCGTTGCTAGGGAGCCGGCGGCTGTCTGCCTGCGGCGTCCCTAGTTGCTAGGCGCCGGGCCGCACTGACGGGCGGACCCTCGGCGCCTAACAGCAAGAAGGTCGCTGACCCGGAGAGAACTCGTGACAAAGAGCAAAGTGTAGAGAATCTCGTATCACTGGAGTGTTTGTTCCGGGAAAGATGAGAGGCAGGACTGTTGAAAGGCATCTGAGCACAGAGAGTAACAAGAGCTAGATCGGTTGTCGTACCACTTTCTTTTTTCACCTCCCCCTGCATTTTTCCTTTCTTTTCTCCTTCTTATTTTCCTCCTTTCCCCTAACAAAATGGATCGATCACAAGAGACTGCGTTTTGGGTTCTGTTAGTAATTCTGGTTTTGATAAGGACAGTTTGTTTTGGTGAGGGTACCAGAGAGGTCGAGCAGGGATCTGGAATGGGTTCTGATGGCGAATATGAATTTGTAGGATCTCAGGATCAGCGCATCCCTTTAGTACAGGCTGGCATCAGTAAGCGCTCTGGTAGTCAGGGAGCTCGGAGGCACTGTGAGGGGATATTGTCTGATGAATATTGTATTTGTAGGAATTGTGAGAATATAGTTGAGGACGGGTGCATCCAGAGATGTCAGTCCAACCTTAATATCAACATGGACCATCATCCGTTGAGTGATTACCACTCACTAGTGAGTAAAGTCTTAAACCAGACAGAATGCTGGGTGTGCTCACAGGTACCTCAAGGTCAGAGCAAGTCAGGATTAGTGCCGTACCCTTTAGCAATAGATGAGGCACTCGAATTATGGGGTGGGAGACCGGTGGACAAGAAATTCAATATTTCTAGGCCCCCTAGTTTGAAGCTCCACCAGTATCATGTAGACAGGTCCTTATTGTGTTTTAATATTTCCAATTACCAAAAAACGGGAAATTGGGAAGTGACATGGACTAACCAATGACCTTTTCACACAGAGATGATAGGATACCCATAGACTCTGAACTTGTACGCCAAATAGCCAACAGTGGGAGGTATTTTCGGTATAGGTATACTCGTGGAAGCAAGACCATGTGGGTTGGAAAAGTATCGCCAGGGTATTGTGCTCATATCATCCAGCCCGATACTTGTACTGAGCAGATGGGAGAACTAGGGATTGGTTTCTTCACTTGGAAAGTTTGTAATATGGTGATGTTATATTTTGTCCCCTATGTTCTCCCAGATGATGCCTATTTCATATGTGGGAGGAAGGCGTACAAGTGGCTTGCCCCGAGCTCAGAGGGATTGTGTTATATTGGGGAGAGTACTGCCAGAGGTCATGACCATAACCCATGATAAGATGAAAGACGTTCACCGCAGTGCTCAGGCTCCTTATACTCATACTCACTATGAACACATCATCAAGAGACACCTCATAGATAGGACAGACCACGCAGCCTCTGATTTGATCCACAAATCCACCGGGATTCAATCCCTTCTGGCATTAGACATCACCCGTACTGCCAGAGGAATTATAAATTATAGGTATATCCATGCGCTAGCGAACTTGATAGATAATATCACTGAGATGTATGATGACACCTTCAGGTATACGGGAAGGGAGTTACAAGCTTACAAGAAGGAACTGATACAGCACAGGATGGTCCTTAATTATATCACAGCCGTGACAGGTGGGTACTGTGTTACTCTGGCAACTCAATATGGTGTGAAGTGCTGTACATATATTACGAACAGCACTGACGACCCCACGGAGATCATCGATCAAAAGATGGACGATATCTTGCAGTTGAAGTGGGAGTTCAGGAGGAAGCACAACCCTACCTTAGCGACTGTGAGTAATGAACTGACCGGCTGGGTCTCATGGTTGAACCCACGAAATTGGTTCTCAGGTTTAGGAGAATGGGCTCAAAATTTTATTATGAGTTTAGGGAAGCTTCTCCTTTGTATCCTGGGAGTCGTCATAATTATTGGTTCGATATTTAGGTGTGCTCGAATTCTGACGCGGCGCAAGCACGGCACAAAGTTGATGAGTCTAAGGAGCGAGGGCGCTGTTATAGCAGCAGATTTAATTTATGACCCATCCATAGAGACAGTGTTATGATAAGGATTGCAAATTAATTTCTGGCCTGTTTCTTTCACCCGTTTTTCTTTTTGTTTCCCCCTCTGCCCAGATACATCCATCCGGAAAAGACATCAGCCCTACCCAAAATGTTTATGTGAATGCATTTTAGATATGTGTCTTATCTTCATCTCTGCAACCTCCAGTCAACAGCACACATAGTCGACAGTCATATCCACATATACTAGCACTCACTTATGTTTCCCCCTCCATGTATCATCAATTAAATGTGCACCCCATTTGTTTTAACAAGAAGCCGAAAAAGAGCTCAGTAGTGTTTGTTGGCCTATTTACAGACCCTTAATACGGGATGAGAAGGATTTTTATTGTATACTTCGCAATACCTCAAAGCTTATTTAGAACATATACGGCACGATGATACATGCCCCTCAGACATGGATTCATTCATACATGCTTTCTACTATCCCACTAGGTCATACATTTCCCACCTTCAACTCTCCCCCGACCATCCAAAACTTCTGTAGATATTGTATAGATATTTTTCTGTTTAGTGATTAGATAGTGGCAGTTATTGGTGACTGCCAAAGGGTGGACTGTCAAAGTCGAAAAATATTGCAGTACACACATCACGTACAAACTACACACAGATGGCCTCCGCGCGTGTACTTGTTCTGCCGTGCGTGCGCATATCCGCAATTTGCGTATGGTCGCTCCCGCGGTCCTGCGCATTAGCGCGTGGTATGAGTATTTACAGTAGAGTTTGTGAATGCATGGAAGGCTATCAAAACACATTACATATTTAATCCAAATAGTGCACAATGTACACATAGTCTCCCTGCACCAAATCAGAAAGTAACAGCAGTTTAAATGGTAACAGAACAAAGGGATTCACCTTTACAGGATAGGAGGGGCCAGAACAAGGTTATAAGGTGGTGTTTGGTATCCAGCTGAATGGTATTTTAAGGGTAACATTCCGGTGTTGGTTTGAGAAAGATCGCATGTTCCTGCGGATAGTTATGTGCAGGAGCAGAATATAGATAGAAACTGTATTTACTGTACATTATGTATGCTGCGGGAATCCAGAGGAGACCACCCACAAGAGCAGTTGGAACAGACATTGCCTACCTATTCAAACCGACCTATGACCTCTCCTGTACTGTAAATGACCATCCCTGTGTCCAATGGACAAAGAGATTACAGTATCCATTGTGTTATGTTTTGGATGAATTGTATAAAGAGAGCCTGCAGCAGGCCTGGTCAGACACAAGACTCACAAAGTTATCTATTAGATGACCGAGGACCAGACCGGGTAGCGCGGCGAATCCAATCACGTATGTACCATTGAATGTAGCCATTATTCTGTTGTATTGTATTGTTTATATTGTAACCCCCTTTCAGCAATAATACGCTGTGGTGTCGGAACCCAGTGGTTTAACTACAGACTGGTGTCGTGTCTTTCTTTCCCTGCTAAGGTTTAAAGTGTAATAGCATCGCACTGCATTGCTGCATAAGGTTTAAAGTGTATTCATTGGGAGTGTACGAGCTGTGTGTACTTTGTACTGTCAGCGCGGTGTTTGTACGCAAAGTCCGTACACGGTACGGGACTCTGTATGCTAACAGCGTAAAAGGTGCGTAGAGTGTGTATTAAGTTTATTAAGTGTACGGTGTAAGTGTAAGTGTATTAAGTGTATTAAGTCCTGGTGCAAAAAATGCGGGGGACAAAAAGCGTAGGGGTCCCCCGTATTTTTAACACCAGCACCGGGCTCCACTAGTCAGAGAGATTGTGCCACAGCCGGGGGTCACTTTTATATCGGTCCCTGCGGCCGTTGCATTAAATCACTAACTAGTCACCCCTGGCCTGGGTACCCTGGAGGAGTGGGGACCCCTTAAATCAAGGGGTCCCCCCTCCAGCCACCCAAGGGCCAGGGGTGAAGCGCCAAGTGACA
The DNA here is from genome assembly GCF_028390025.1 of Pseudophryne corroboree. Taxonomy (NCBI): domain Eukaryota; kingdom Metazoa; phylum Chordata; class Amphibia; order Anura; family Myobatrachidae; genus Pseudophryne; species Pseudophryne corroboree. Next base: position 608,670,207 of record NC_086446.1, read on the forward strand.
AAATAAAGAGTATTGTTTTTTGTAGCAGAACTACAAGTCCCAGCAAGCCTCCCCCGCAAGCTGATACTTTGAGAACCACAAGTACCAGCATACGGGGGGGGGGGGAATGGGCCCGCTGGTACCTTTAGTTCTACTACACAAAAAATACACAAATAAAAACAGTACACAGACACCGTGAAAGTAAAATTTTATTACATACATGCCGACACACACATACTTACCTATGTTGACACGAGGTTCGGTCCACTTCTCCAAGTAGAATCCACGGTGTACCTGAAAATAAAATTATACTCACCAAAATCCAGTGTAGATCTGTCCTCTTCTGTTTTGTAATCCACGTACTTGGCAAAAAAACAAACCGCATTTACCCGGACCACGCACTGAAAGGGGTCCCATGTTTACACATGGGACCCCTTTCCCCGAATGCCGGGACCCCCTGTGACTCCTGTCACAGAGGGTCCCTTCAGCCAATCAGGGAGAGCCACGTCGTGGCACTCTCTTGATTGGCTGTGCGCGTCTGTGCTGTCAGACGGCACATCGCACAGCCGCTCCATTATCTTCAATGGTGGGAACTTTGTGGTCAGCGGTGAGGTTACTTGCGGTCAGCCGCTGAATGAAATTGATGAAATTACTGTCGAAAAGCACTGTTGTTAAATCAACATACTTCAATTGAATATACTTTTGTTGAAAAGCCGCATTTTTACCATTGCAGACATGTCCAATTTGACAACTGTCGAATTTCAAAAAGTCGAATCTGAAACGTCCGTTTTTTTGTCGAAAAGTACTGTATTGCATTGTTGAATTTTTTTTGTGTCGAAAATGCCCCGTTTTCGACATTTGCGGCAATTCGACCGCAATTGCATATACCCCTATAGTCTGCAGCGTTTTACAGAGAATATTTGGAGATTCACATCAGTCCCCGCCCCAGTGGATCTCACAGTCTATATTCTCTACCAATGAATACGCGCACAATCCACGGAGCCAATTAACCTACCAGTATATTTTGGGATTGTGGGAGGAAACCGGAGAACTGGAGGAAACCCACGCAAGCATGGGGAGAATATACAAACTGCTGTCATTTTAAATAGGTGCTATTGTAATATACAAATATCATTGTAAGTGGTATTCTGTTGTTTTATAATGCACTTACGTAGACAGGCATCTGTGCATTACCTGAATATGACCCATATCTTTGTTATATAAACATTCATGACCCCCGGTGCCCTGTAATGTGTGTGCAGTAAATGAGGAGGAAACACTACTCAGGCAGGTGCTGTGCCTCAGGCCATGTTTCCACGTCTGTCACTATTGTCATTGAATTGCCTGTCTATTCCCTGTGATAAATGTTTTAATGGTAAAGGTATTTTCATAAATAAGTAAGTGTTATTGTTTTATTGCATCAGCTAAGGAAGGTGATTTAAATTATTAATGAACATTTACTACAGATAACAGCATGAATAATGGACATGCTATTTGTTGTGTTAGTTGTATGTGGTATAGGTTTAGGTATAAGCATTCCATATTCCACTGACCTAAGGATTTTGCCTAACCCAAATCATACTTGCCTACCAGGCCCACTCCATGAGGGAGAAAATACTCTGTTCCTGGACTTTCCTGGTAATGTATGATTGCCATCACTTGTGGTGAGCTATTTAATTGATAAGAAAGGTGTTTCACCACAGGTGATGGCAATCATACATTACCAGGAAAGTCCAGGAACAGAGCATTTTCTCCCTCATGGAGAGGGTCAGGTAGGCAAGTATGACCCAAATGTATATAAAAACTATAAGGATCTTCCCAAACCAAATCCTAGGCATGGAGCATTGCAGGTCTGTGTGGAAACTGCACTGTCCTGTATACAGCAAATCAAATACTGATCAAGATTCCACACATGCTGGTTCAAGCAAGGCTGGATTAAGGGCTGTGGTGACCAATAGGCTGAAAAGTTGTGGGGCCTACAGGAACATTAATATTATCATCACTACCAGTTATTTAATATTTGGCCTGCCCCAGTGGAGTTTACAATCTATGGGGGTAATTCCAAGTTGATCGCAGCATGAATTTAGTTAGCAATTGGGCAAAACCATGTGCACTGCAGGGGAGGCAGATTTAACATGTGCAGAGAGAGTTAGATTTGGGTGGGGTGTGTTCAATCTGCAATCTAATTTGCAGTGTAAAAATAAAGCAGCCAGTATTTACCTTGCACAGAAATAAAATAACCCACCCAAATCTAACTCTTTCTGCACATGTTATATCTGCCTCCCCTGCAGTGCACATGGTTTTGCCCAATTGCTAACTAAATTCCTGCTGCGATCAACTTGGAATTACCCCCTATATTCCCTACCACATGTAATTGTACACGCACACAGTCACACTAGGGTTAATATTAAAACAAAGAGTAATATTGTTACTCAAAGAGAGCGCTCATACAGTTTATTGAACAAATATAAAAAATAGTCCAACCAGGACACAAGAATAAAAGCAACAGAACTATAACAAACAGCTTATAGGTGTATAAAAAAAAGTCTGTTCCTCTTTCCCCGCTGTTAAAAATTTAACAAGCTCCAGTTCCTTTTAAGCCACCCGGCTATTTGTTAAGGATCCTTAATTAAACAGATAATTCAAGGTATAAGAACATGATGCAGTTCGTCCGCCTGCAGTATGCTACCTCCTCCCGCTTAGCTATGCTTGTTCTCACCAGTTTAGATGCCTTCCAGAGTATGCACTCTTTCCTTTTCCATGGGGCTTGTCTAGCTGAAAATGTTTTAAGGTGAGTGTTGGCTGGATTTTTAAGGTCAGGAGCGGGAGGGAGGCCGCGGCTTGTGTGCTGCTGTCTGTGTCCATATTTGCTGCCGGCAGTTTACACAGGGGAGTGCAGCGGGTGCAGTAGAATGACGTCAATCTTTTTTCCTTAACGCGTTTCTCTGCTGTCACAATCTGTCAGTTTCGTCAGAAGGGATGGTCATAGTGAATAGTCCTAATGGTCACTTATAAAGGTGTCAATCACCAATCAGGAGTCTCACATTGGGCCTAACTCAGACCTGATCGTAGCAGCAAATTTGTTAGCAGATGGGCAAAACCATGTGCATTGCAGGGGGGCAGATATAACATGTGCAGAGAGAGTTAGATTTGGGTGGGGTGTGTTCAAACTGAAATCTAAATTGCAGAGTAAAAATAAAGCAGCCAGTATTTACCCTGCACAGAAACAATATAACCCACCCAAATCTAACTCTCTTTGCACATGTTATATCTCCCCGCCCCCCTGCCCACTGCAGTGCACATGGTTTTGCCCATCTGCTAACAAATTTTCTGCTACAATCAGGTCTGATTTAGGCCCATTGTTATCAAGCTAATTAGTACACCTTTAGCTTGGGTGATAAGGCAACTGAGTAATGTGGAGTCATAGATTAATAGTTTACTAAAAGTATTACTTATAACAATTATCTTATTATTTATTTATTTATTTAAATCATACATGTCATCATTAGGAAAAGTGCCGGTTGAATCTTATCTATATACATAATTATAGTAACATGTAACTTTATTGACAATTCATTCTATTTGTAGATATAACTTCAACATTAGCTTCCACGGATAGTGTTTTTCAAGAGGCTAAATATCCTAGTAGGCTAAAGTGCTGGTGTAATATACACAGGGACCTGGGTTTGATCCTCAGAGGGTACTCATATATTGGGGGTAATTCCAAGTTGATCGCAGCAGGATTTTTGATAGCAATTGGGCAAAACCATGTGCACTGCAGGGGGGGGCAGATATAACATTTGCAGAGAGAGTTAGATTTGGGTGGGTTATTTTGTTTCTGTGCAGGGTAAATACTGGCTGCTTTATTTTTTACACTGCAATTTAGATTGCAGATTGAACACACCCCACCCAAATCTAACTCTCTCTGCACATGTTAAATCTTCCTCCCCTGCAGGGCACATGGTTTTGCCCAATTGCTAACAAAAATCCTACTGCGATCAACTCAGAATTACCCCCATTGTTTTATAAAATACTGGTTCACTCCAATAAATACATTCAGCTTCAACATTAACTTCCAGAGATAGAAGTTATCAGGAGGCTAAATAGCCTAGTGGATTAAGACAATATCCATAGGGACCTGGGTTCGAACCTCAAATAGTACCCATGTATTTATATTATTAGTTTGTCGCAATCAATTTAGTTTAAAAATGATATTCCAAAGACATACTCCCTAAATATGTTTAAATAGCCTAGTGGGCTAAGGTACCAGTAAATACACACTGGAACCCAAGTTCTATTCCCAAGAGACATAGGGGGTCATTCCGAGTTGATCGCTCGCTAGCAGTTTTTAGCAGCCGTGCAAACTCTAAGCCGCCGCCCTCTGGGAGTGTATCTTAGCTTAGCAGAAGTGCGAACGAAAGGATCGCAGAGCGGCTACAAAAAAAATATTGTGCAGTTTCTGAGTAGCTCCAGACCTACTCAGCGCTTGCTATCACTTCAGACTGTTCAGTTCCGGATTTAACGTCACAAACACGCCCTGCGTTCGGCCAGCCACGCCTGCGTTTTTCCTGGCACGCCTGCGTTTTTTCAAACACTCCCTGAAAACGGTCAGTTGACACCCAGAAACGCCCACTTCATGTCAATCACTCTGCAGCAGCTGTGCGACTGAAATGCATCGCTAAACCTTGTGTAAAACGACATTGTCCGTTGTGAAAGTCCGACGCACATGCGCATTGCGCTGCATACGCATGTGCAGAAGTGCCGTTTTTTTGCATCATCGCTGCACTGCGAACATTTTCAGCTCTCGATCAACTTGGAATGACCCCCATAGTTTTATTACTGATGTTATCCAATTAATAAATCAAATTAATTGTTAGCTAAATGTAATAATTATCAATCTAGTTCAGAATATTACAAACATTCACATAAACCAAATTACATATGTATAAAAATAAAGTGGATTATTCTTCACAGATTCCTTACTATATTCCCACATTAGTTCATTCTAATTATTACATAACTCAAACACAGGAAAAATTAGGAAAATGTGGATCACAACTAACACCTAACTTTTACAATTTAAAAAAAAGAGCATAACATGATCTCAAATGGTCCACTATATAGCCTCAGTATCAGGGCCGGTTTGAGCCCTCTCTGCGCCCCGTGCAGGAAATGGGGGCGTGGATTAATTCAGGGGGTATGGTCAGTTACGCCCCCTGTACAGTAGTAGCGCCGCTTAAATGCTGAGCGGTGCGCGATGACATCATCGCGCACCGCACAGCAAAAGGTCCTCTCCACGAAGGGAACTAGGCGCGTAGCGTCTAGTTCCCTTCGTGGAGAGGACCTTTGCTGTGCGGTGCGCGATGATGTCATTGCGCACCGCTCAGCAAAGGTCCTCTCCTTGAAGGGAAACTAGACGCGTACTGTCTAGTTCCCTTCACAGGGGACACAGTCGCACAGCCGGGGGACACAGCGGGCAGCGGAGGGCACAGCAGTGGCGGATCTTGCCATGGTGCGGCGCCCTCCGGATGGCGCCAGCGCCCTCTGGAAGGCGGCGCCCCGGGCAAAAGTCCTGCTTGCCCGTGGCAAGATCCGCTACTGCTCAGTATATATGTGATATGTAGAGAACTGGCGCTCCAAAAAGACATGCAACCAAATAGACTCTAAAAGCTGCTCTCCAGGGGGTTTATTTACTAATATTCGTGTTTTAGCTGTTTTTAAGGGTGTTTGATCTCGAATGGTATCGGGTGCATTTTACTGCAACTTTTTGAATCCCGATACGGTCATTTACTAAGCTGCCGAGTTTTCCACATTCGTTTTTTCCGATGTCGATGTGATTCGTAATGTCAGGCAGTGTTTTACGGGAGTGATGAGTAAAACACTGCCTGACAAAACACAAGGAATCCCGGCCAGATCTGTGAGATCCGTGCAGGGCTTCATTGTGTACCTTTAAAAGGTGTTTAAAGTGTTACAAATTATGGAAAAAATTGCGTGGGGTCCCCCCTCCTAAGCCAAACCAGCCTCAGGCTCTTTGAGCCGGTCCCGGTTGAAAAAATATGGGATAAAGATTGACCGGGGTTCCCCCATATTTGATCAACCAGCACTGGGCTCTGTGCCTGGTCCTGGTGCAAAAAAATACGGGGACAAAAAGCGTAGGGGTCCCCCGTATTTTTTGAACCAGCACCGGGCTCCACTAGTCAGAGAGATAATGCCACAGCCGGGGGACACTTTTATATAGGTCCCTGCAGCCCTGGCATTAAATCACTAACTAGTCACCCCTGGCCAGGGTACCCTGGAGGAGTGGGGACCCCTTAAATCAAGGGGTCCCCCCTTCCAGCCACCCAAGGGCCAGGGGTGAAGCCCGAGGCTGTCCCCCCCATCCATGGGCTGCGGATGGGGGGCTGATAGCCAAGTGTAAAATAAAAGAATATTGTTTTTTGCACAAGAACTACAAGTCCCTGCAAGCCTCCCCGCAAGCTGGTACTTGGAGAACCACAAGTACCAGCATGCGGGGGTTAAACGGGCCCGCTGGTACCTATAGTTCTTCTGCAAAAAAATTCACAAATAAAAACAGGACACACACACCTTGAAAGTACAACTTTATTACATACATTCCGACACACACATACTTACCTATGTTCAGATGCCGACTCGGCCCACGTCTCGACGTCGATTCCAGGGTACCTGAAAATAAAATTATACTCACCTAAATCCAGTGTGTCGTGTCCTATTTTTATAATCCACGTATTTGGCAAAAAAACAAACCGCATACCCGATCCACGCACTGAAAGGGGTCCCATGTTTACACATGGGACCCCTTTCCCCATCTGCCGGGACCCCCCCTGACTCCTGTCAAAGAGGGTCCCTTAAGCCAATCAGGGAGCGCCACGTCGTGGCACCCTCCTGATTGGCTGTGACCTCCTGTAGTGTCAGTGAGGCTGTGCAGTGAAGATGCAATGTAGCGCATAGGCGCACCATTGTATCCAATGATGGGAACTTTGCGATTAGCAGTTGACCGCGAGTAACCTCAACCAATTTTTTCCCCATATTTTTTCAACCAGGACCGGCTCAAAGAACCCGAGGCTGGTTTGGCTTAGGAGGGGGAACCCCACGCAATTTTTTTTTCAAGTTTTTACAGTAAACAGACCCTTTCCCATAGATAACAATGCACAGATCTCACTGATCCATGCATGATTATCCAAACTCGCCTGGAAAAAGCAGGTCTATTTGTTTGCTGCTTTTTTTAACGAATCGCAAAAAAAATACAACCGCAGTTGAGCACTCAGAGACTAACACCAAAATACGAATGAATAGTGAATACCTGTGTTGTATGAAATAACAGCCACGTTTGACCGATGGTCTATGCATTCGTATTTCTGAACTTTGTCATTCAAACCATTACGAATAGTCAAAACACTGCCGAGATTTGTGCTTAGTGAATTCCCGTGTTGGGACTTAGAAAAAAACCCCCCCACAAATCGGTAAAAAAAAATCGATTTTTTTGTAAATATTGGCCCAGATAGGGACGGGCCAAACCTAATAACAGAAAATGGTTAAAAGAAAAGGTGGAAGTGCTGGAAGAGTCTATTACATTTTTATTAAAACATTAAGGTATGTAATACCATAGATAAGCACATATGAAAACACAGGTAATGGTGAGCAACCTAAGTTTTGTGAACACAATGAACCAAGCTGCTGGCAACATTAAAATACGAGTTGTACGAGTTGTAACACATTGGGGTATATTTACTAAGCTCCCGATTTTGACCGAGATGCCGTTTTTTCTTCAAAGTGTCATCTCGGGAATTTACTAAACTCAAATCACGGCAGTGATGAGGGCATTCGTATTTTTTTGGAAGTTCATGTTTAAAATTACGAATGAATACACCATCGGTCAAAACGCGGCTGTTTAGGTATGAATCACGGTCATTTACTAACCATTCGTATTTGTAATGTCTACCGTGAAAATGCATTTGCGGTCGTGAAAAAATACAAATCGTAAAAAAGTCCTAAAAAAAAAAGTAGACCTGCTTTTGAGAAGCGTGTTTACATGTGTATTCAATTATCCATTAGTCACACCTGAATGTTTGGCCCTATAAAACGGTCCAAGGCACATTTTGAATATCTCTCACTCTGAAATGGCGGCTGTGGTGTGTGCTACCGATTTTTTGGTTGCTGGGGGATACCTGAGAGTGCTCCATGACTCTTCAATAAATCAGGGCCAGGTAAGTGAACATGGTCAGCAGGTTGAACAGGTGCCGCGGAGGCTGCGCCAGCCACGATTTTTTAGGGGACGTTTAAACTTAAACGCATTGTCTGATGATAGGGTCATACAGATGTTTCGCCTAAATAGAAACAACATTTTCCGTCTGTATGACCTTGTCAAACTGGGACTAGACCCTGAGACAGCACGCTCTCGCTCTGTCTCAGGCCTGCACAAACTCCTGGCTGTGTTACACTTTATGGCTACTGGGAGCGTCCAGGCTGTGACAGGCGACGTCATTGGTATCTCCCAGCCCACCTTTTCAAAATATTTGAATCAGGTGAGTTGAAATATATATACACGTCTATGTCTAAGTGTTGCTTCTGTTAGGTCTTAGAACACAGTATTGTATTGAATACAGTCATGACACTCACCTTATATTTATTAATGTCCACTCAGGTTTTGGATGTCTTGGAACCCCATATAAATGCCTCTATCTGCTTCCCTACCCAGGAGTCACAGTGGCATGCTGTCAGGGTAGCTTTCTATGAGCTTGCTGGCATGCCCAATGTGCTGGGGGCCATAGATTGCACACATGTTGAGCTGAGACCACCTCGGGGCCGCCAATATATATATATACCAATCGACATATGGACAAATCCACTAATGTCCAGGTGGTTTGTGATGCAAATCTAAAAATTATGAGTGTGGTTGCAGGTTACCCTGGCGGCTGCCATGACTCCTTCATCCTCAGTCAGTCATCTCTCTTCTATAAATTTGAGGACGGACAAATGCCTGATGGCTGGCTGCTGGGTATGTTCCAAGTGTGTTGTGTGTATGTGTGGTAACTTCAAACTCCATTGTTTTTTAGGGTAATTAATCATCATACACATGTACTAATGTTGCCTATATCTGTTTTTCAGGTGATGGTGGTTATGGCTGCTACTCTTGGCTACTTACTCCATTGTCCCAACCTGATTCTCCTGCTGAACACAGTTATAATCATGCACATAAGTCTACGCGGAATGTGATAGAAAGATGTTTTGGTGTGCTGAAATCACGGTTTCGGTGTCTGGATAAATCTGCTGGCCTTTTGTTGTATAGTCCCTAGGATGACTAGGATTGTGTTCTGCTGCTGTTTTCTCCATAATCTGTGTTTGAAACAACATCTGCCACATGATGATGGAGAAAACAGTCAGCAAGCAGAGGAGTTAGAAACATCTGGTGACAGTGTGAGTACAGATGTAGGGAGGCAGGTAAGGCAAGAAGTGATTCTGCGGTATTTTTCCCGTAAGTTTTTTTATTTTATAAATCACCTCGACTAACCACTTTGATTAAATGTATTGTAGGTGTGAATGTGTGTTTTGTTCGTTAGTGTTTGCTCTTTATACTGGTCTGTACATTTGTGCTTATCATATTCCAAAAAGCATTGTCACTCATTACCCCATTAAACCATACACACATAGCGTGTTTTACAATGATTGACACGGACACTGGATTTTTAGTGAATACAATATTATCAATTTTATTGTGTTACACAAATTTCATGTATTAATAATTTTTTTTGTTTTTGTGTGCTGGGTGCAGAGGTTTGACCAGGGTCGTGGGCTCGTGTTCTGCTTGAGCGTCGAACAGGGGAGGTAACTGGGGTCTGGCTAGGGGTAGTGGTTCTGGAGCTGGAGCTGACTTGTTGTGCTGCCAGCACAGTAATGCTTTGGCTGAGGTTGTGAATACTGGCATTCAGCTGATTATTTGTGGCAGTGTTGCTGGCCACATTCCGAGACAAAGTTTCATTCACTACCTGGTTGTGCTGGATGACTTGTATTAGGGCTTGTTGCTGCCGCTGTTGCTCATCGATGATTCACGTTAAATTGGCAAGCATTTGCGTGTTGTCCGCCCTGATTTGCTCCATTGAAGTAGCGATTCTGCCTACCTGAACAATCAGTCTGCCCGAGTTCCGACTAATGCGCGGAAGATGATGAAGGCAGACTGGCAAGGTGTTGTGTGTGTGTGTTCAGGTAGGCAGTGTTTTGGGCCTGTTGTGTGGCCCAACTGGTCCAAAAGTCTTGGGACATTTGTTGCTGGGGTGGAGTTGGGATCAATTGGGGGCTTAGGGAGGCTTGGGGCATATCCTGCTGCTGGGTTGGCTGGGTAGGATCAACGGGCGTAAGGTGCAGTGTAAAGGTTGGCTGTTGTTCAGGTTCCTGCTGATCGTCATCGCCCATGATGGTTGGTTCTGTATGGGGTTGACAACAGGCACTGTTTAGTTATAATTAAATTTCTTGGCTTGTACTAAACATGCCATACTTAATAATACTCATGGTTTTTTTTTTTTTTTAAAAACTAGGAATCTTTCCGTAACAAACACATATGTGCCTTCACAGGCGTGCACAGAGACTGACTGGCGGGTTCCGCACCGAACTTCCCCCCCTCCACAGCATTATAGTGTTCTCTCACCTCCCCTGTCCTGGATATAGACTGCTCACCTGGACGGGCCAGAGGAGCGGACCAGGTGAGCAGTCTTTATCCAGGACAGGGGAGGTGTGAGAACACTATAATGCCGTGGAGGGGGGGGGGGGGTTAAGTCCAGTGCGAAACCCGCTATTCAATTTCTGTGCACACCTGTGGGCTAAATTTACTAAGATGGTAGTTCAATTTAAAATGGGATGTTGGCCATAGTAACCAATCAGACTTTAATTCTCAATTATTTTGCACCTTCAAGAAGATAATTCCTGGAATCTGAATGGTTGCTATGGCCAACATCACATCTGAAAATGGGTGCTGGATTTTTTAAACAAAAACACATGTGCTTGTTGATTGACATTATGGCCATGAGTAAGAAATTTTAATACATTATTTGTATTGACACTACACAAAGAGTGGTGCAGCTGAAAAAACCATGAGAAGACCTAAGGAATTGTAAAAACAATGATATGTGCAAGGTGATAAAGGCACAAGGCAACATATACGTTTTTACATTTCAAATTATTAATCTTACACTTTTTGGCAATATAACACCTTGCACATATCAGTGTTTATTCTAATTATTATGCCTTAGCCATGTTCATTCATAGACGACACTGTGTCAAACTTTTTAAATTTGTTTTTTAAAATTCTTTACTCACCAGACAGCTGAGGTGATCGTGGCTCATCACTTTGTGGACTTGCCAAAATTGCCTGTGGTGGCTGGTCCAACACTGCGGAGATGCGCCGCCTGGGTGGTGAAGATGGAGCTGCAGACTCAGACTCCACACGACGTGTCTTACTGGGCCTCCTAGGTAAACTCACAGAGCCCTGTGATGGGCGCCTTAGAGGAGGGCGGCTTGCAGAAGAAGAACCTATGTGAAAATATTACCATTAATATTTTGTGCTTCTATGTGTTTGCAGAATATGTGACTACAGTGAATTCTTACCTGCATTCCCACCATCTTCATCAGTTGGCTGTGGCGTGTCTGTGGTGCTTCTCTGGCGTACTGTTGAAAAATTTGGCAAAACATTATGACCATACTTTGAATACTCATTTTTATCTGAAAATCCTTATTGTGATGTAAACATCTTGAACCTAATGTTAAGTAAACTATTTTATGTTTAAGCTATTCTGGATTACTTAATTGGGTGTGTATTCTTCAAATAAGATGGTGTTGCACTAAATAATCCATATCCAAAGGTTAATTCTGCACAATATTTTGCATATAAAATGAAACACCAAATTTACACAAACAACATAAAATTAAACACAAAAACACACAATAAACATCAATAACAAAAACTAAACAATATTTAATAAATGTTCTTTTAAAAAACAGTTAGGGACAAGCAAGATCTCTGATTATGTATTAGAACTACACATACCAGCATGCACTGCAACAGATGTACCATTCACTAATAACAAAACTCAGGCAATGCATGATGGGACTTGTAGTTTGGAAACACCTTTACAGCTACAGGTTGCACAGGCCTGCACTACATCACCAACACAATGGCCCTCATTCCGAGTTGTTCGCTCGGTAAAAATCTTCGCATCGCAGCGATTTTCCGCTTAATGCGCATGCGCAATGTCCGCACTGCGACTGCGCCAAGTAAATTTGCTATGCACTTAGTAATTTTACTCACGGCTTTTTCATCGGTCTGGCGATCGTAATGTGATTGACAGGAAATGGGTGTTACTGGGCAGAAACAGGCCGTTTTATGGGCGTGTGGGAAAAAACGCTACCGTTTCCGGAAAAAACGCAGGAGTGGCCGGAGAAACGGAGGAGTGTCTGGGCGAACGCTGGGTGTGTTTGTGACGTCAAACCAGGAACGACAAGCACTGAACTGATCGCAGATGCCGAGTAAGTCTGAAGCTACTCAGAAACTGCTTAGAGGTGTGTAATCGCAATATTGCGATTACTTCGTTCGCAATTTTAAGATGCTAAGATTCACTCCCAGTAGGCGGCGGCTTAGCGTGAGCAACTCTGCTAAAATCGCCTTGCGAGCGATCAATTGCACAATTGATCAAGGGTCGCACCACGTTGGGCCGCCCAACAAAGTCCAACAGACCGAGTAGAATGGGCCGTAATGTGAACAGGAGCTGACAGACCAGCCTTCACATAAGCATGCGCAATTACCATTCAAATCCACCTGGCCAGGGTCTGCTTGTGAGCAGGCCAGCCACGTTTGTGAAATCCAAACAAAACAAAGAGAGAATCAGACTTTCGAATAAAAGCAGTTCTCTTCACATAGATATGGAGAGCCCGTACCACATCCAAAGACCGCTCTTTGGGAGACAAATCAGGAGAGACAAAAGCTGGAACCACAATCTCCTGATTAAGGTGGAACGAAGAAACCACCTTAGGTAAATATCCAGGACGAGTCCTAAGAACCACCCGGTCACGGTGAAAAATCAGATATGGGGAACTACAAGACAAGGCACCCAAATCCGACACTCTTCTAGCAGAGGCAATAGCCAGCAAGAACACCACCTTAAGGGAAAGCCACTTAAGGTCAGCTGAACCAAGAGGTTCAAATGGAGGCTCCTGCAACGCCTCCAAAACCACCGACAAGTCCCAAGGAGCCACAGGCGGGACATAGGGAGGTTGGATACGCAACACACCCTGAGTGAAAGTATGAACATCAGGTAAAGTCGCAATTTTTCTCTGAAACCACACGGACAAGGCCGAAATATGAACCTTGAGGGAGGCCAGACGCAGGCCTAAATCTAGGCCCTGCTGTAGAAAAGCCAAAAGTTTGGCTGTACTAAACTTGGAAGCGTCACAATGGTTAGATGCGCACCAAACAAAGTAGGAATGCCAGACCCGATGGTAAATCCCAGCAGAGGCCGGTTTCTGGGCCTGCAACATAGTTTTAATGACCTCTTCAGAAAAACCCTTAACTCTTAAGACGGAAGCTTCAAGAGCCACGCCGTCAAAGACAGCCGGGCTAGGTCCTGGTAGACACAGGGGCCCTGAATGAGGAGGTCTGGGCGTTGTGGAAGTAGAAGTGGGTGCTCTGACGATAGGCCTTGCAGGTCTGAGAACCAGTGCCGTCTGGGCCACGCCGGAGCTATGAGAAGCAGATTTCCTATTTCTTGCTTGAACTTCCGAATTACCCTGGGCAGGAGTGACACCGGAGGGAACACGTACGGCAGCCGAAACCTCCACGGCACTGCCAGCGCATCCACGAATGCTGCTTGAGGATCCCTTGTCCTTGCTCCGAAGACCGGAACCTTGTGATTGTGTCGAGACGCCATCAGATCCACATCTGGAAGACCCCACCTTTCCACGAGGAGTTGAAACACTTCTGGATGGAGGCCCCACTCGCCGGCATGCACGTCCTGACGACTGAGAAAGTCCGCTTCCCAATTCAGGACTCCCGGAATGAATATTGCCGATATTGCCGGTAGATGGTGTTCTGTCTAACGTAGAATCCGTGAGGCTTCCTTCATTGCCAAACAGCTTCGAGTGCCGCCTTGATGATTTATGTAAGCCACTGTGGTGGCGTTGTCCGACTGTACTTGAACAGGACGGTTTTGAATCAACTGCTGGGCTAGGTTCAACGCATTGAAGACCGCCCGCAATTCCAGAATGTTGATCGAGAGGAGAGATTCCTCCTTGGTCCACCGACCCTGCAAGGAGTGCTGCTCCAGCACCGCAACCCAACCTCTTAGACTGGCATCTGTCGTCAACAGGACCCAGTTGGATATCCAGAAGGGACGGCCTCTGCACAATTCTCAGTCCTGGAGCCACCAGAGCAGCGACAGACGGACCTCCGGAGTCAAAGAGATCATTTGAGACCTGATCCGGTGAGGCAGGCCATCCCACTTGGCTAGAATCAGCTTCTGGAGGGGGCGAGACTGGAATTGAGCATGCTCCACCATGTCGAATGCTGATACCATGAGGCCCAGCACCTGCATTGCCGAATGTATCGACACTTGCGGACGAGAAAGGAAGCAACAAATCCTGTCCTGAAGTTTCAGGACTTTCTCCTGAGACAAGAACAACCTCTGGTTGTGAGTGTCCAACAGCGCTCCCAGATGCACCATGCTCTGAGCAGGGACCAGGGAGGATTTCTTCCAGTTGATGAGCCACCCGTGGGCTTGTAGAAACCGGACAGTCATATCCAGATGACGCAGGAGAAGATCTGGGGAATTTGCCAGGATAAACAAGTCATCCAGATACGGCAGTATCCTGACCCCTTGACGGTGGAATACCACCGTCATCACCGCCATAACTTTGGTGAAGACTCGCGGAGCCGTTGTTAAACCAAAAGGTAACGCCCGAAACTGGTAATGGAGGTTGCCAATAGCGAACCTCAGGTATTGTTGATGTGACACTGCTATAGGAATATGCAAGTAAGCATCTTGTATGTCCAGGGAGACCATGTAGTCCCCAGGTTCCAAGGCCAGAACTATAGAGTGAAGGGTTTCCATACGGAACTTGGAAACCTTCACAAACTTGTTCAGTGCCTTGAGGTTGAGAATGGGCCGGGAGGACCCAATCGGTTTTCGGGACTAGAAACAGCGGAGAATAGTACCCCCGGCCCCTCTGAGCAAGAGGCACCTGTACTACGACTCCTGTATCCAGGAGGGTCTGTACCACCGAATGCAGAGTGTTTGCCTTTGTCTGGTCCGACGGGACGTCTGTCTGGCAAAATCGATGAGGGGGTCGGTTTTTGAAGGCTATGGCGTAACCTCGAGTGACGACTTCCCGTACCCAGGCATCTGAAGTGGTCTTCAACCATTCCTGGGTATACTGTAGACGCCGCCCCCCCCCCTGGGATCCCCCAGGGGGAGGCCCGCCCCGTCATGTGGCAGGCTTATTGGTCTTGGCTGCTGGCTGACGGGCAGCCCAGGCTCTTTTGGGCTTCGGCTTACCAGGTTTGGAAGTGCGGGCCTGCTTATGGTACGCCTGACCTTTTGCTTTACCTGAAGGACGAAAGGGGCGAAAGGACGTGCCTTTGGCCTTTGACACAGAAGGAGCTGTATTAGGCAGACAGGCAGTTTTGGCAGTAGCCAAGTCAGCCACTATCTTATTTAAGTCCTCCCCAAACAGAATATCCCCCTTGAAAGGGAGTACCTCCAGGGTTTTTCTAGAGTCCAGATCCACAGACCAGGATCTCAGCCACAATATCCTGCGAGCAAGGACTGACGTAGTAGAGGCCTTGGCTGCTAGGATACCGGCATCAGAAGCTGCCTCTTTAATATAGCGAGAAGCTGTGACAATATATGACAAGCATTGTCTAGCATGGTCAGAGGAGATTTCAGCTTCTAACTCCAAGGCCCAAGCTTCAATAGCCTCTGCCGCCCATGTAGCTGCAATAGTGGGCCTTTGTGCAGCACCCGTAAGGGTGTAAATCGCTTTTAGTCAACCCTCGACACGTTTATCTGTAGGCTCTTTTAGAGACGTGACGGTAGTGACAGGTAGAGCTGAGGAAACCACCATCCTAGCCACATGTGAGTCTACTGGAGGAGGCGTTTCCCAATTCTTAGACAGCTCTGGCGCGAGGGGATAGCGAGCCAGCATCTTCTTTTGAGGCACAAACATCGTACCCGGGCTTTGCCAGGGTTCCTGATGTATATACACTAGGTGATCAGAGTGAGGTAAAACTTGTTTAATCACCTTCTGAAGCTTGAACCTATCTGGTTTATTAGGAGGAACGGATGGCTCGGGATCATCCGTAATCTGCAGAATTAACTTAATAGCCTCCAAAAGATCAGGAACATCCACATGTGAACTACCCTCCCCATCAGCTGTATCTGAGTCAGAAATTTCACAAGAAGAAGACAATTTTTTTCAGTATAAGCGCCAAAGTAAAAAAAATAAATATGATATATACGTCCCTTGGAGTTGTTCTCGTTGGGTTGATCCTCAGTTGTTCAAAGAACGTTCTCAATTGGTGTGGTTAATGTCCAGTGATTTTATATGAAAACAGAAAAAGCAGACATGCAATGTGTAGTATTGTTTTATACAATATTTTCTTTTCATATATAAAGTTGACCTGATCCCATCAGGAAAAAGGGAAACAATAGCATAAGTGGGGGATCTATATAGGTGCGTACCCCAACTCACACTAGGAGGAACGAATAGGTGTACAGAAAGGTTTCTTTAGATATCTTCACCCTCTTTGTGTGTCCTTCACCATAAAGTATGCATAGAAGAGCATACCTAAACTCACTTTAAAGTGGGAATGAGTCAGGTATATAAAGGTATCTTTTCTCCTATTATTGCTGTATCAAATGAAAGTGCGTACCACACTCACAGGACAAAAAGTGGAGATATTCCTATTAAGGTATCTTTGAAATCCACAACCATTTCAGACTTCAGGAAACCGATGGCTCAACGAATGTTTCGATTGCAGTGGAAGCCTCAGTGCTGGAGGATTTGGACAGTACAGCGTTTCCAGTGATTGTGGGTCCGGACCCGAGCGCGCCCGAACGTCATCATCCCACTGTCGGATTCTCGGGAGATTCGGATTCTATATAAGGAGCCGCGCGTCGCCGCCATTTTCACTCATGCTTTGGAGATGATAGCGAGAGGACGTGGCTGCGTTCTCTCAGTTTCTGTGTTCAGTGTGCTGCAAATATCTGTGCTCAGTGTGCTGCAAATATCTGTGCTCAGTGTGCTTGCAAATATCTGTGCTCAGTGTGCTGAAAATATCTACGTTCTCTGCCTGAAAAACGCTCCATATCTGTGCTGCATTGTAGTATATAGTAGCAGGACAGTACAGTAGTCCATTGCTCTACCTCTGTGTCGTCAAGTATACTATGATTCCATACCTGTGCTGCATTTTAGTTGTGCGCAGTATATAGTAGGAGGACAGTGCAGAATTTTGCTGACCACCAGTATATATATAGCAGTACGGTACAGTAGTCCACTGCTCTACCTCTGTGTCGTCAAGTATACTATGCATCCATACCTGTGCTGCATTTTAGTTGTGCGCAGTATATAGTAGGAGGACAGTGCAGAATTTTGCTGACCACCAGTATATATATAGCAGTACGGTACAGTAGTCCACTGCTCTACCTCTGTGTCATCAAGTATACTATGCATCCATACCTGTGCTGCATTTTAGTTGTGCGCAGTATATAGTAGGAGGACAGTGCAGAATTTTGCTGACCACCAGTATATATATAGCAGTACGGTACAGTAGTCCACTGCTCTACCTCTGTGTCATCAAGTATACTACAAAAGTTCAGTAAAATGACCCAAAAATCAAAATTAAAAGTGTCTGATGAGAAGCGTAAACGTTCCAATATGCCATTTACGACACGGAGTGGCAAGGAACGGCTGAGGCCCTGGCCTATGTTCATGGCTAGTGAAGCACTCATCCTCTCGCTAGAAAACTGCAGTGCCACTCCTAGATGGGCCAGGTGTTTGTGTCGGCCACTTGGGTCGCTTAGCTTAGTCACACAGCTACCTCATTGCACCTCTTTTTTTCTTTGCATCATGTGCTGTTTGGGGACTATTTTTTTAAATCTGCCATCCTGTCTGACACTGCAGTGCCACTCCTAGATGGGCCAGGTGTTTGTGTCGGCCACTTGGGTCGCTTAGCTTAGCCATCCAGCGACCTTGGTGCACCTCTTTTTTTCTTTGCATCATGTGCTGTTTGTGGACTATTTTTTAAATCTGCCATCCTGTCTGACACTGTAGTGCCACTCCTAGATGGGCCAGGTGTTTGTGTCGGCCACTTGGGTCGCTTAGCTTAGCCATCCAGCGACCTTGGTGCACCTCTTTTTTTCTTTGCATCATGTGCTGTTTGGGGACTATTTTTTAAATCTGCCATCCTGTCTGACACTGCAGTGCCACTCCTAGACGGGCCAGGTGTTTGTGTCGGCCACTTGGGTCGCTTAGCTTAGTTACACAGCTACCTCATTGCACCTCTTTTTTTTATTTGCATCATGTGCTGTTTGGGGACTATTTTTTAAATCTGCCATCCTGCCTGACACTGCAGTGCCACTCCTAGATGGGCCAGGTGTTTGTGTCGGCCACTTGGATCGCTTAGCTTAGCCATCCAGCGACCTCGGTGCAAATTTTAGGACTAAAAATAATATTGTGAGGTGTGAGGTGTTCAGAATAGACTGGAAATGAGTGGAAATTATGGTTATTGAGGTTAATAATACTATGGGATCAAAATGACCCCCAAATTCTATGATTTAAGCTGTTTTTGAGGGTTTTTTTTGTAAAAAAAAAAACACCCGAATCCAAAACATACCCGAATCCAACAAAAAAATTTCAGGAAGGTTTTGCCAAAATGCGTCCGAATGCAAAACACGGCCGCAGAACCGAATCCAAAACCAAAACACAAAACCCGAAAAATTTCCGGTGCACATCACTAGTTAAAATCCTCTAGCCGAAGTAGTTGAAACAATAGGATATTAGGATACTTTATAGGTTGATGAGAGTTTTACTGTTTGAATAAACTAATATTGTAGGTTCGAGGATTTATACCCTCCTGCTTGATGTATGTTTTATAATTGTAGATGTTTGTGATACAACTGTTTTAAAATTGTAACACCGTAACTGATTAGATTAATGTTGTATGGAGTAACCAATGAAATCCAGTGCTGCTAATGAGGCATGATATTTAAATGGACTAAATGGAGATGGAACACAACCCCCCGACGAAGTCCCTGATAGGACGAAACGTGTTGGTGGTGGCTAGATGACGTGGGCGTTGTGATGTCAACCGCTGGGTCCGGAGCCGATGAGAGAGGTTTCCCCGTGTGATCGGAGGAGTGACGGTCTGATCCAGGATGAAAGTGTCCTAAACAGTTACTTTTAAACCTCAATGTATGTGGATATGTACCGTTTTTATTCCTTACATAAAATTATATACTGAATTGTGCACTCTCCGTACCTTTCTATTCATTCCGGTGGCTCGGAGTGGGATTGAGCGGCACAGTGAGAAACGGACAGACTCTAATTCCGGATGGACATGGTGCGCAAGGACTGATAAATCTTGTTTGTATCTATATACATATATATATATATATATATATACATATATACACACACACACACACACACACACACACACACACACGGTGGTGCAAGTAGAAAACAACAAAAAATGGGCGTGGTCAAATGTCACATTGGGTGTGGCCAATGAAAATGGCGGCGTAATACACATATGACCCAAATAGTGCAGTGCCAGATACACAAATGCCCCCACAGTGCCAGATATGCCCGCACAGTGCCAGATACACATATGCCCCCACAGTGCTAGATATGCCCCCACAGTGCCAGATACACATATGCCCCCACATTGCCAGATACACATGCCCCCACAGTGCCAGATACATATATTCCCCCACAGATATGCCCTCATAGTGCCAGATACACATATTGCCCCATGTTGCCAGATATGCCCCCACATTGCCAAATACACATGCCCCCACAGTGCTAGATATGACCCCACAGTGCCCGATACACATATTCCCCCATGTGGCCAGATATGCCCCCACACTGCCAGATACACATGCCCCCACGGTGCCAGATATGCCCTCATAGTGCCAGATATACCCCCACAGTGCTAGATATTCCCCCACAGTACCAGTTTAGATATTTTTACCTGCATGTTGCCAGGGGTTTCATGTGCATTGCCAGGGGTTTTACATGTTGTGTCATGCTTTTTCCCAGGGGTATTATGATCTGGGATCCATGCTCGTTGGATTGCTCGTTGTCCAGGGATAGCTAGGGATGGCTGGCCACTGACCATCGATGTTATCCATCGATGGTGGCCATCAATGGATAACCCACCGATGGCCATCCCTAGCATTTGCAATTGCTGGTGGGCACTAGCCTGCGAGCACTATAATCCTCTCCCCTTCCTTCCTCTCCTATACTCCGCTCGGCTAGTGGAGTTTTCCAGAATGACGCGATGGCGTCATGATGTCATGACACGACTGCGTCACAATGCGATTGCATCATCCACCGTGTCGGCCGAGCGGAGTAAGAAGGAGGGAGGGAGTGGGGGAGCACTGGCATGCCCGGAAAATTTCCGGGGTTGCAAGCCTGCACAGCGCAGCCGACCCTGGAATTTTTCCGGGCATGCCACTGAAGAGGATAAATGGAGCTGGCTTTGGGCTCCTTGACAGCGGTGGGCCCCAGTGCACTGCTTGCACTGCCGGTAGTTCCGACACTGCGCCTGGACAATGAGCCTGGGCAATTCCAGAAATATTGCTTTCAAAATTCTGAAATGACAGCGCCCAAGAAATCAAGTGGCTTTGTGAATAACTGGTCATTGTTAAGGAAGGCTTGTGTCACACTCGCGGCGCTGCGGCTGCCGCGCTTACCGCTCCGGGTGCGCTGGGTCTCCCGGCGGTCGTCACCCCCGGTGGGCTCCGGGTCATCGCGTCTTGCTGGCGCTGCCTCCGGCGGGTTCCCGGGGTGTGGGCGCCGCCATTGCGCCCGGCATCCACGAGAGCGTGGTGAGCGGGTGACGTCATCGGCCCCTTCCACCAATCGGGAGAAGACAGGAAGTTCAAAGGCAGACGCTGTACAGAGCCCCGGCGCCTGAGTATCGTCTTTCCAATGATCACCAGTGCTAGCAGCGTTCAGTGTGTTCTCAAGCTGATAGTCTCCTGTGTTCCAGCGTTACAGAGTATCTTTCAGTGGGACATTCCCTGTGCTACCAGCGTTACAGAGTATCTTTCAGTGGGACATTCCCTGTGCTACCAGCGTTACAGTGTATCACTCAGTGGAACCTTTCCAGTGCTACTAGCGTTACAGTGTATCACTCAGTGGAACCTTCCCTGTGCTACCAGCGTTACAGTGTATCACTCAGTGGGACATTTTCTGCGTTACCAGCGTTACAGTGTATCTCTCAGAGGGACACCTCCTGTGCTTTCAGTATTACAGGGTATCCCTAAGTGGAACGCCTCCCAAACTTCCAGAGTTACACTGAATCTCAAATCCTCATTTATTTCTTCAGCATCACTTACAAGTTCTTCATTCTTCTGTGTGCTTCAACATCATTCTCAAATCTTCATTCATTTCTTCAACATCGCTCACAAGTTCTTCATTCTTCTGTGTACTTCAGCATCGCCCCCAAGTCTTGACCACAACTAATTCTTTAGCATTACACGTCGGTTACAACGGCTGAGTTCTGCATGAGGAAAACCTACATCCGGCCAGCCCTGCTCTGGCCCAGCTGTGGTTCCTCTTCCGGATCATCGGAAGAACCCCCGAGTTCTCAACACTCCCAACCCAGGTCAGTGACGGTATACTCAGGCCACATGGACCCGGGGGATCGGAACCCAGAGTCAAGCGCCATCCAAAACTTGGCTTCCCGAGTTCAGAGTCAGGAGGCGGCACAGAGCCAGGTGATGCAGTATCTCCAGGAATTATCCGGCCGGCTGGATCAAATTCAGGCCTCCCTGGCTTCAGTAGTTCCGGCTCCTGCTCCAGTACCCGCTCAAGTAGTCATCTTCAGTAATGTTCAATCCTCGTCTGGAACCAGGTAACGCCTTCAGCTTCCCACTCCCTCTCGCTATAATGGGAATCCAAAGAATTGCCGTGGTTTTCTCAACCAATGCAAGGTGCATTTTGAACTTCTCTCACACAATTTCCCCACGGATCGGTCCAAAGTGGCATACATTATTTCCTTGCTTGAAGGCTCAGCGTTGGATTGGGTGTCTCCGTTGTGAGAACGATCTGACCCATTGGTTTCCAGTTACACTAATTTCATCGCGTCATTCCGAAGGATTTTTGATGAGCCCGGCAGAATGACCGCTGCTTCCTCGGACCTGCTCCGAGTCCGTCAAGGCTCCCGTTCTGTGGGACAGTATGTGGTTCACTTCCAGACCATTGCCTCAGAACTACGCTGGAATAATGATTCTCTCAGGTCCGCTTTCTGGAACGGGCTCTCTGACCGTCTGAAGGACGAGCTGGTCACTAGGGATCTGCCGGATCCTTTAGAAGAGTTGATCTCACTCTGTGTCAAGGTGGATCTTCGCATGCAGGAACGAGGTCGCGAACGCAGTCGGTCGGATCGATCCAGATTCCGGCTTCTCCCGCCTAAGCAAACAGTTACCCCGAGTCCGGACGAACCCATGCAAATCAACCGGTCCCGGCTGTCCCCCGGAGGAACGACAGCGCCGTCGTGAGGGTAAACTCTGCGTCTACTGTGGAGCCGCGGATCACTTTATCAAGTTCTGCAAGTCCCGTCCGGGAAACGGGCAGGCCTAGCTTGTTCCGGAGGAGTCAAGTTAGGGGTTACATCTAAATCTTCTCTGACAGTGGATTGTTTACTCTCCGTGTCTCTGTTTTCTGAGTCTGTAGCCAAACCTGTTAAGGCCCTGCTGGACTCTGGGGCTGCAGGGAATTTTGTTTCTCTTTCTTGTGTTCAGAGTCTGGGTTTACAGTTACAGTCTGTCAAATGACCTATAATGTTGACTGCCCTCAATGGTACCAAAATATCTAATGGTCTTATTACAAGTCGCACAGAGCCAACAAGCTGCAGGTCGGAGCTCTGCGTCAAGAACATTTGGAGTTTCTAGTAATTCCGGAGATGCCTCACGATCTTGTTCTTGGTCTACCTTGGCTTAAAATTCACAACCCTCACGTCGACTGGAAATCGTCACAAATATTGTCCTGGAGTTCGTTTTGTCACTCTAGTTGTCTCACTCATGTTTACCCGCTCTGTGCATCTTACAAGTCGGATGAGGAGCTCATTCCGGAGGCCTCTCGGGAGTTCACAGATGTGTTCCCGGAACAGGCGGCTGATCAGTTACCACCCCATAGACCCTGGGACTGTCCCATTGAGCTTATCCCAGGGAAAATGCCGCCCCGGGGAAGCACATATCCCTTGTCATTACCCGAGACCCAAGCTATGTCGGACTATATCAAATCTAATCTACTGAAAGGATTCATTTGCCCCTCTACCTCCCCGGCTGGAGCAGGTTTCTTTTTCGTGAAGAAGAAGGACAGAGGGTTAAGACCATGTATTGATTATCGTGGCTTAAACGATATCACCGTTAAGACCAAATACTCTTTGCCGCTAATTACTGAGCTATTTGATAGGGTTCGTGGAGTCCATGTCTTCACTAAGCTCGACTTAAGAGGAGCCTATAATCTGATACGTATCCGACAGGGGGACGAATGGAAGACGGCCTTCAATACCAGGGACGGGCATTACGAATATCTGGTAATGCCGTTTGGCCTCAGCAATGCCCCTGCCGTTTTTCAGGTATTTGTAAATGAAATCTTACGAGATATGTTATACCAAAGCGTAGTGGTGTACTTGGATGACATTCTGATATTTTCTAAGAATCTTGCAGAGCACAGAGTACAAGTCAAAGAAGTACTTCTTCGCTTACGAAGGAATCGTCTCTACGGCAAGATTTCCAAATGTATCTTTGAGGTTCCTTCGATTCCGTTCCTCGGTTATGTCATCTCGGGTACGGAGCTTCGCATGGATCCGGAGAAACTCACTGCCATTCGGGACTGGACTCAGCCTCTCTCCTTGAAAGCGGTACAAAGATTCCTGGGCTTTGCAAATTACTACCCGAAATTCATTAAGGTATTTTCTACCATCGTTGCACCCATTACTGCCATAACCAAAAAGGGGTCTGACCCAAGTCTCTGGTCTTCCGAAGCTGTAGAACCGTTTGCCCGGTTGAAATCAGCCTTTATGTCTGCTCCGGTACTTCAACAACCAAATTTCTCAAAACCATTCTTCTTGGAAGTCGATGCTTCCTCAGTAGGCATCGGTGCCGTCCTTTCACAGTACTCTTCTGATGGGAAGTTACATCCATGTGGTTTCCATTCTCGTAAGTTCTCTCCTGCTGAACGAAACTACACCATTGGAGATCAGGAACTTTTAGCAATAAAATCTGCCCTAGAAGAATGGAGGTACTTATTGGAAGGTGCTAAACACCTAATTACTATTTACACTGATCACAAGAACTTGGGCTCATATCTCCAAGTTTTCCGGGCATCCTGGAGTTCAAAAAATGTGTGAATTTCTACGAAGGTCATATTGTTGGGACACCATGGAGAAGGATATACAAGATTATGTCAATTCATGTCCTCAATGTGCTCAGCACAAAACTCTTCGTCTGCCTCCTGCGGGGTTGCTTCGTCCACTGTCCATTCCTAAGAAACCCTGGACCCATATTTCTATGGACTTTATTACCGAATTACCTCTCTCCAAGGGTTACAATACCATCTGGGTGATCATTGACCGCTTTTCAAAAATGGCACATTTTGTTCCGTTGACCAGTTTACCAACGGCTCCCAAGTTGGCTTTACTATTTATTCGTGAACACTTCCGCCTGCACGGGTTACCTCGGGAGATAGTCTTTGATCGAGGGGTACAGTTCACTGCAAGATTTTGGAGGGCTCTCTGCTCAGCCTTACAAATAAAACTCAAGTTCTCATCTGCTTACCATCCACAAAGCAATGGGCAAACGGAATGTGTCAATCAAGATTTAGAGACTTTTCTCCGCGTTATCTCTCTCCCTCACAGGACGATTGGGTGGAACTGTTACCCTGGGCCGAGTTTGCCCATAATCATCTGTACCACTCTTCCACTGGTGAGTCCCCATTCTTCATTAATTACGGATTCTATCCACGAGTCCCAGAATTACCAATTTTTCCTTCGGAGGATGTTCCTGCTGCAGCTTCCACTATCCGGCACTTCAGTCAAATCTGGAGTAGGGTTCATGCTAATCTCAAGAAAATCTCTGGCCGCTACAAATTCTTTGCGGATAGAAAACGGCGAGCAGCTCCTCAATACAAAGTTGGTGACAGGGTATGGCTCTCTACCCGCAATCTTCGTTTAAGAGTACACGCTATGAAGTTTGCTCCGAGGTTCATCGGTCCTTACCCCGTTTTGCAAGTCCTGATCCCTGTTGTCTGCAAATTGGGATTGCCTTCCCACTTTCGGGTACTAAATTCTTTCCATGTTTCTCTCCTTCGTCCCCTCATTTTAAATCGGTTTAATTCGGAGTCTCCTAGCCCAACTTCGGTAAAGACTGAAGCTGGAACAGAATTTGAAATCAAAACTATTCTTGACTCTCGTTATCTTCACAAGAATTTACAGTATCTGGTAGAATGGAAAGGTTATGGTCCTGAGGAGAGGAGCTGGGTCAAAGCTTCTGAAGTCACTCCTCCCCGACTAGTCCGGATCTTTCATTCTAAACATCCAACGAAACCAGGAAAGTGTCCAGGGGCCACTCCTAGAGGAGGGGGTACTGTCACACTCGCGGCGATGCGGCTGCCGCGCTTACCACTCCGGGTGTGCTGGGTCTCCCGGCGGTCGTCGCATCTTGCTGGTGCTGCCTTCGGAGGGTTCCCGGGGTGTGGGCGCCACCATTGCGCCCGGCATCCACGAGAGCGTGGTGAGCGGGTGACGTCATCGGCCCCTTCCACCAATCGGGAGAAGACAGGAAGTTCAAAGGCAGACGCCGTACAGAGCCCCGGCGCCTGAGTATCGTCTTTCCAATGATCACCAGTGCTAGCAGCGTTCAGCGTGTTCTCAAGCTGAACGTCTCCTGTGTTCCAGCATTACAGAGTATCTTTCAGTGGGACATTCCCTGTGCTACCAGCGTTACAGAGTATCACTCAGTGGAACCTTCCCTGTGCTACCAGCGTTATAGTGTATCACTCAGTGGGATATTCTCTGCATTACCAGCGTTACAGTGTATCTCTCAGAGGGACACCTCCTGTGCTTCCAGTGTTACAGGGTATCCCTAAGTGGAACGCCTCCCAAACTTCCAGAGTTACACTGAATCTCAAACCCTCATTTATTTCTTCAGCATCACTTACAAGTTCTTCATTCTTCTGTGTGCTTCAACATCGTTCTCAAATCTTCATTCATTTCTTCAACATCGCTCACAAGTTCTTCATTCATCTGTGTACTTCAGCATCGCCCCCAAGTCTTGGCCACAACTAATTCTTTAGCATTACATGTCGGTTACAACGGCTGAGTTCTGCATGAGGAAAACCTAAATCCGACCATCCCTGCTCCGTCCCAGCTGTGGTTCCTCTTCCGGATCATCGGAAGAACCCCCGAGTTCTCAACACTCCCAACCCAGGTCAGTTACAGCTTGTAGTCAAAATCCATAGTCTTAAAGATTACACATATCAATGGCATTATGCATTTAGCCAGAAGTCACTTCCCATTGTATGTGTAATTGTCCTTTTTAGTATTCAGACTTTTGTTTATTGTACATGTAAGCACATGTGACCCTTCCTTTACTACTTACATTTCCAAATATTTGGTGTTAACCATCAAGTGGTTGAATGCCACTTGAGAAACAGTGCCTTCAGGCTGCCAGATCACTATCACTGCAAGGTGATTGATCTGGTTTATTAGCCAATGCCAGCAATACTATATTACTTTGAACGCTTCCCTTGGGCAATCATGTGCTCTCTGACTATTACAGTAGTCATAATTAAGCCACTTCATGTAATGTGATTTAAGTTATATACCATATGTATGGAATATTTTGCTTCTTGGAATGTCAAGGACAATTTATGGCAATGACAATTTATGTTACATTAATATTTTTGTATATATATCACCAGCATAATTAGCAGCTTTTAATTGGAAACAAACACAGTAATAAAGACTTGTTATATATATATCAGGGCAGGACCTGCTGTAGACCAAGTGGAGCCCAGGGCAAGAATTTCTTTTGGTGCTAACCCAACCTCATAGATAACACTGCCTCACTTACAGATCACAGTGTCCCCATTTCACATATCATACTGCACACCCTCCAGCTGTACCTTTTTGGCAGGTACAGTAACTTTTTTTATGGTCTGTACCGATTTTTGGCTCTCCAAACTTCTATTGAAACTATAGGAAAAGGGGAGTGGCCACGCCCCTTTTCGAATTTGTACCGATTTTTATGTGTAAAATGTTGGAGGGTATGATACTGCCCCACACAGGCCCCTCTTACAGATCACACTGACCCACACACCCAGCCCCCTTCCTCACAGATCACACTGGGCCTAATTTAACCTGATCGCTGCTATGTGTTTTCGCACAGCAGCCGCTCAGCTCGGAACTGCGCATGCGCTGGTGCTACAGTGTGCCGGCGCATGCCAGACCGCTGACAGCCATCTCAGCCCTGCAATAATAATGGGCCTTATTCAGACTTGATTGTAGCGCACGGCTACCATCAGTTACTCACAAGTACGGCGCACGACTACCATCAGTTACTCACCTACCTTCACAAGTACAAAAGCAGTGCACGTACTTGATGAGTAGTTCTCTACCTGTGCAGGTCCTGCGCGCTGGCATGGAGCTACCCGTCGCTGTCCCGGTCGCAGCGGCTGCGTGTGATATCACAAAGCCGCCACAGCCCAACCCCTGCACAGTCTGGGCACACCTGCATTGCCCAGACCACGCCCCTAAAACGGCGGGCAAACGCCGCTGGCCCGCCCAGCGACCGCCTCTGCCTGTCAATCAAGTCTGAATTAGGCCCATTATCTCACTCACAGATCACACTTTCCCCATCTCACAGATCATACTTTCCCCAACTCAAAGATTACCCTGCCCCACACAGGCCCCTCTTAGAGATCACACTGCACCCCCCCACCACAGATCAAATTGCCCCACTCACAGATCACACTGCACCGGCACCCATCTCACAGATCACACTGTACCACACAGGCCCCTCTTATGGATCACACTGCCCCACACACCCAGCCCCCCCTCACAGATCACATTGCCCCGCCCCACTCATAGATCACACTGCTCCCATCTCACAGATCATACAGCCCCACACACACTGCAATGCCCCCATCTCACAGATCACACTTTCCCCATCTCACAGATCATACAGCCCCCCACACACTGCAATGCCCCCATCTCAGAGATCACACTGCCCCACAGAGGCCCCTCTTACAGATCACACTGTGCTACACATTCAGCTCCCCCTTCCTCACAGATCACA
Organism: Pseudophryne corroboree; assembly: GCF_028390025.1. NCBI lineage: Eukaryota > Metazoa > Chordata > Amphibia > Anura > Myobatrachidae > Pseudophryne > Pseudophryne corroboree. Next base: position 608,698,775 of record NC_086446.1, read on the forward strand.
CTGCCTCACTCAGAGATGACACTGTCCTCGTCTCACAGATCATACTGCCCACTCAGGTCCCCCTTACAGATCATAGTGCCCCCCACACACAGCACCACTACCTTCCAGATCATACTGCCTCCACACAGTCCACCTTCACTGATCACACTGATCCTCATCTCACAGACCATTCTACCCCACACAGGACCCCTGTTTCACCCTGGAGTATTAAAACATTATTTAACTCTGCGATGCGTCTTCAGGATGGCGCCATGGTCCGCTCTCTCTGTGTCCTCACGCTGCTCATGAGTAGCATTGGGATCTGTATGTATGTGCCGCTTCCATGGGGTGTTGAGGCCTGTTCCCACTGCCATTGTCCAGCGCTTACCTGCACGTCATTTTGTCTCTGAGCATCACGCTTTATAGCACTCAACATCTCTTCCATTGCTCCAGGGTTCAGGCCTACTTCCTCCTAACCCAAGTTCCCTCCAAGGCATTGACATGGCAGCTGCCATGTTGGAGGAAGCCTCCTGATCGTTCTCAGTCATTCCAATCGCTGCATCCTCATCAGCTGATTACTGCAGCCAATCATGAGAGACTGATATAAAAGAAGCTGCTTGGCAACTCCCAAGCCGCCAGTGCAACATTGCTTCCTTAGGATATGCAGCTCTGTGCTGAGCTCCCTGATACTTAGGTGTCATTACCATTGATCCGGTTACTACTGGTTCCAGTTCAGCTTCCATTGCAGTTCCAGCCTAGTCACTACTAGTTCCAGTCCAGCTTCCACTATGGTTCCAGCAAGGTCACTACTGGTTCCAGTCCAGCTTCCACTCCAGTTTCAGCTCGGTCACTACTGCTTTCAGCCAGGTTAATACTTGTTCCAGTCCAGCTTCCACTCCTGTTCCAGCCGTGTTACTACTGGTTCCAGTCCTGCTTCCACTCCGTTTCTAGCCCGCTCACTACTAAAAACATGGTGGTGTGCTGTTGAACTTTTCCACTTATCCAGATACCAGGCCGTCACCATCTGTTTGCACACACCACCAGCCTCAAATGGTGTAAGCATGGGGGGGGGGGGACTATTTTGAATATACCTATGCACTTTGTCTATATACTAAATGCACTTTATGTTTTTATTTGTATAAGAAATCTAATGTTTATATGGCACCCCGGAAAGCCCACACGTTGGCCAGTGAGAGCAGCGCTGCAGTGTAGAAGCCGAGAGCCGGGTGAGCAAGACGTCACAGCTGGAGAAATTTCCAGGCCTAGTGAGAGGTGCGGGCGTTGCGGCCATCTTGTAACAGTAAAGAGCTGTTGAAACTGGTCCAGCAAGTAAATTCCTCTGTCCTAGAGTTCTGAGTACATTGAGACTGATTGTGACCTAAGCCACGGGCAGACCAGACACCACGGGGGTCATTCCGAGTTGATCACTCGCTAGCTATTTTTTGCAGAGCTGCGAACAGTCGCCGCCTATAGGGAAGTGTATTTTTGCCATGCAAGTGTGCGATCGCATGTGCAGCCGAGCTGTACAAAAACATTTTGTACAGTTTCTGAGTAGCTCTGAACTTACTCAGCCCTTTGCGATCACTTCAGCCTGTCCGGGGCCGGAATTGACATCAGACACCCACCCTGCAAACGCTTCGACACGCCTGCATTTTTCCAAACACTCCCAGAAAATGGTCAGTTGACACCCATAAACGCCCTCTTCCTGTCAATCTCCTTGCGATCGGCTGTGCAAATGGATTCTTCGTAAAATCCATCGCTCAGCACGATCCGCTTTGTACCTGTACGACGCGCCTGCGCATTGCGGTGCATACGCATGCACAGTTCTGACCTGATCACAGCACAGCGAAAAATCCTAGCATGCAATCAGGTCGGAATGACCCCCCAAGTCAAGTATCCAAGTTGTCACACGCTGTGCAATGTAAAGGGCGCAGAAGCATAGTGCCATCTCTACAAGTAAAGTCCTGTTAAGGGGTCAGTAACAGCAACCATCCCCCTGCTTTAACACTGTTGGGACATTAGAGACTGGGCTATTTGTAAAAAGTGCAAGTGAGATATTTAATTTGGAAAAGACCGAGTTATTAATGTAAGTGAAAGTAAGATCCTTTAAGTGAAAGAGATTGAGTTTATTTAACCAAGAGACCCTCATTGCCAACTGAGTTATATTTGTCAGGAGACACTACATTATTTCACTAGCTACATCTTCTTTGAATAGAACTGGGGGCAGTACGGACGGTGTAATGGTTAGCATTACTGCCTCACTGAGGTCATGGGTTCGATTCCCACCATGGCCCTAACTGTGTGAAGTTTGTATATCCTCCCTGTACTTGCGTGGGTTTTCTCCCACAATCCAAATATATACTGGTAGGGTAATTGACTCCCAACAAAATTAACTCTAGTGTGAATGTGTCTGTGTGTACATGTGATAGGAAATATAGATTGTAAGCTCCACTGGGGCAGGGACTGATGTGAATGGCCAAATATTCTCTGTACAGCGCTGCGGAATGTGTGTGCGCTATATAAGTAACTGGTAATAAATAAATAAATAATAAATAACTGACATACATTGACATTATTACAGCCCAGTACTCTGTATATGTCTGTGTGCCAACTCCCCCATTGCAACGCTGTGGCACCATAGAAGTCTACAAGAGCTCCAATGTTAGGAATTTAGTAATTGTTATTGAAAAGTGTGTAGTTCATTACTCTTCTTATTACTACATTATAGACTGTGATTGTAATTAACGGTTCGATTGTAATTATAATGTGCTAATATCTGTGATTTAATTGATTGTCATTTGCATTTTTGAATGATCCACTGTGATGTGAACTGTAGCCAATTGTCTTCTCTTTATTCTTCTTTGATGCCCAATTTTTCTTGCGAGTATTCATCTTTTATGTCAATTAACCAATTATCATTCTCAATCCAGAGTTCATTGCGGCTCAATAAAGACATCCTGTTGGAATTGCTGACTCACTCCGGTTTCACAGTGCCCCCCCCCCCACACAGTCCTTACACTCCCAGATCACACTGCCTTCACACAGCACCCCTCATAGACCACACTGTCCCCATCTTTCAGATCATACTGCCCCAACGATGCCCCTCTTACAGTTAGATCATACTGCCCCAATCACAGCTCCCCTCACAGATCACACTGTCTCCACACAGCCCCCACCAACATTATTTTGGTTGCAGCGGCCGCGTCTCCATTGTCCAACCCACTCCTCCAAAACGCAACGTTGATGCCTCCCTGACGGCCGCTGCTGTTAATCAAAGTGCACTTGCATCCTTCTGGGATGCGATCGCACTGTGGGAGTACACGCACGCATGTTGAGGCCACTGCACATGGGAAATACTTGCCCATTTGCGATATTTGGAGTATTGCGATCCAACCTGAATGAGGGCCAAAATCTGCAAAAAAAGCTAGTGAAAGTGGAAGAGTGTAGGAGGGAAGAGAGATGAGGAAAAGAGTTGTGTGGAGGATACAAGGTGGGAGAGGGGAAGGGATATGATCCAGGAGGGTGTTCTTAGAAAAGACAAGTAGGTTTTCTAGCTTAACTCGGGGCAAAGACAAAACTTAGACGTCCCCCACTCCCCCTTTTAGTGCCATGGTTCCTGGCAAGTATCTTGCATCTAGCCAAGTGCCTGTTTTCTTTGCAAGGACTTTGCATTCATCCTCAGTGTCTGTATCCAGCAAATACTTTTCACTTATTTTCGGTGTCCGTATACAGTAAGGACTTTGCATTTATTTCCAGTATCTGTCCTCAGCAAGGACTTCTGCATGTTCTATTTGTGGCTGCTCATCTGTATTATACCTTGCTTTATCCACATTGTAATACCGCTTTCACATCGCAAATGCTGGATCATACCGGGGAACTGGAAACGGGTCCTTCCTGGGTGCACCCAGGCTTGGACTGGCCCACAGGCAGAGCCGGATTAGGGGGGGGGTCCCGGGGATACGTACCCCGGGCCCCCTTTCCAAAAGGGCCCCCTGCCACACCACAGATCGGATCTTTCTTCAATCCGATCTGCGGTGCAGCGCTCACGAGCCCCGGCTCCCCTCTGCCCTGTCCCTCCTCCTCCTTCAGTACAGCGTGCGGCCAGTGCCGTTTAGCGGCGAGCGGCTCACTTTGTGACTACTTATCTCCTCCCTCTCTCTCCCCCCCGAGCGCTCCTGCTCGGGGGGCGGGGCTTCGCGGAATGACGCGTTTGCGTTGTGACGTCACGACGCAAACGCATCATTCCGCGAAGCCCCGCCCCCCGAGCAGGAGCGCTCGGGGGGAGAGAGAGGGAGGAGAGGAGATAAGCATCGAAGGAGGAGGCGGCCGGCGCGAGGGACGTGAGTCGGCGGGACCCGAAGAGCGGGAAGATGTAAGTATTTTTTTTTCCTCTCTTTCTCTCTCTCTCTTCCTCCCTTCCTCCCCCCCACTTGACACCTGCCTGCCGCACTATGTAAAATGAGGATACCTTCCGCACTGTGTAAAATGGGGGCACCTGCCGCACTGTGTAAAATGGGGATACCTGCCGCACTGTGTAAAATGGGGATACCTGCCGCACTGTGTAAAATGGGGATACCTGCTGCACTGTGTAAAATGGGGACACCTGCCTGCGTACGGTGTAAAATGGGGACACCTGCCGCACTGTGTAAAATGGGGACACCTGCCGCACTGTGTAAAATGGGGATACCTGCCGCACTGTGTAAAATGGGGGCACCTGCCGCACTGTGTAAAATGGGGATACCTTCCGCACTGTGTAAAATGGGGATACCTGCCGCACTGTGTAAAATGGGGGCACCTGCCGCACTGTGTAAAATGGGGACACCTGCCTGCGTACTGTGTAAAATGGGGACACCTGCCTGCGTACTGTGTAAAATGGGGACACCTGCCTGCGTACTGTGTAAAATGGGGATATCTGCCTACCGTACTGTGTAAAATGGGAACACCTGCCTGCGTACTGTGTAATATGGGGACACTTGCCTGGTGTAATGTGTAAAAAGGGGACTTTTTTTATTTTTATTTTTTCCCCCTGTGGTGGGTGTGATGATATCAGACGAGGCCACGCCCACTTTGAGACCACGCCCATTTTAATCAGGCCACACACCCTTGTCGGGAGCGCGCGCGCATGCTTTTTCTTTTTCTGGCTATATGGGGGGGGGGGCTCGCAAATTTTTTTTATAGCAAGGGGGGGGGGGCGCATTTTGAAATCTCGCACTGGGAGCCAAATTGTCTAGAAACGGCCCTGCGTGCGGCGCACTAATGACGGAGCCGCAGGCTTGCTGAGCCGGACAGCAATTGGACAACTGAGCCGTCGCTCAGCTGCGCTAACTACAGCTCTAAGAAGAGTGCTCTAACAGCTGTAGTCAGGGCAGCTGAGCGACGGCTCAGCTGTCCAATTGCTGTCCGGCTCAGCAAGCCTGCGGCTCAGTCATTGGCGCGCCGCACGCTGAACTGAAGGAGGAGGGATTCTTAGATAAATTATATATATATATATATATATATATATAATCCCTCCTCCTTCAGTGGACTAAAAAACTAACAAAAAAATAATAATAATAATAATAATAATAATAAAAATAATATATATATATATATATATATATTTTTTTTTTTTTAATTAGTTTTTTAGTCCATGGGGGCCCCCTGCAATTTAGTACCCCAGGCCTCCCGGGGCCTTAATCCGGCTCTGCCCACAGGGGTGCAGGGGAAACCACCGGTGGGCCACACTGTCTGGGCCCCCACCTCCTGCTCTAAGGATAAGGTTCCAGACTGTGCACTTGAATTATACATTATACATATGTTACCTTATACTGCACTATGGTGTATTTTCTACAGTGCATTGCGGTTATTAATCTGTTATTAATCTGGTCCATTATCATGCATGCAGCAGCTGAATTTACTGTATATATTTATGAAGGGGCCCAGAGGTTGCACTCTCTAATGGTTAGTCAAACCAAATAGGTGGCAGGCCACACCCCCTATGCAGACCGGCCACACCCCTAAACATGGGCCCCTACCACTGTATTTCCCCTGTGGGCCCTACACGCCCCAGTCCGACACTGGGTGCACCTGACCCGGAATTTAACCCAGGGATAACACTGCTTTATTCCCTGGATGAATTACCGGGCCAGGCGACCCGGGAATTCGTCATGGCCCCTTTCACACCTCACAGCGACCCGTGTTGACTTGGCAATATACCGGGTCGATACCGGTTTATTTGTGCGGTGTGAAAGGGGTATTAGTGTTCTGTGTTCTGAAATCTATCTGCATTATACCCTGTGTGAGTAAATACACCTGATTTTTATGTTTCATCTTCATCTGTGGCACTTAAGACTCCTACGGGTGCACACAGGGCCGGTTCTAGCCCTTGTGGCGCCCCGGGTGAAAAATAGGGGCATGGCTTCATATAGAGGCATGGTCAGTTACGCCCCGTGTAGAGTTGTGCCCCCAGTAGCGCCCGCATTTGTGCCCCCAGTAGCGCCGCTTAAAAAAAAAAAAAAAGAATACTTACAATCCCCGCTCCTGTGTCCCGACTGTTGCAAACCTCCGCCGGTGCCGCTCCTCTCCTCTCCTCTCCTCTCCTCTCCTCGGATCTATGGGAGAGACGTCATGACGTCTCTCCCATAGCACAGCATAGACACCAGAGGTCAATCATGACCCCTAGCGTCTGTGCCAGTCCCACAATGCTGTGAGGTGCACGATAACGTCATCGCGCACCGCACAGCAAAGGTCCTCTCCACGAAGGGAAACTAGACGGGTAGCGTCTAGTTCCCTTCACTGCGGGGGGACCAGCAGGCGACACAGCGTCAGCGGGGGCACAGTAGCGGATCTTGCCATGGCGCGGCGCCCTCCGGAAGGCGGCGTCCCGGGCAAAAGTCCTGCTTGCCCGTGGCAAGATCCGCTACTGGGTGCACACACAGGGGAATTTCTTGTGAGATGCTTGACAGTTCAATTACATTTAGGGGCCAATGACTGCTGCATTCATTCTTTGGTTCTGTGGTGTCTTGACTTTTGAATGGAGAATGCAGCCTCCAATGTCTAAATACTCAAAGATAAATATTGCTGCGTGTACTACACTACACCCATAGGAGTCATAAGTGCTACAGATGAAGATGAAGTATACATTACGTTTACACAGAGCATTGGCGTGACTGGCATTTAATATAGAGAACATTACAGTGACTGTCATATAATGCAGAGAACATTATGGTGACCGCCAGATAATGAAGAGAATATCAATGACTCCCATATAGGGCCTAATTCAAGGTTGACTGCAAAAGCAAAATCTTCCTCTAATGGGCAAAACCAAGGGGTACATCTACTAAGATGGGAGTTCTATTTAAGATGGGATGTTGCCCATAGCAACCAATCAGGTTCCAGGTAAAATCTTCTAGAAGGTGCTAGATAAATGAGAAGCAGAATCTGATTGGTTGCTATGGGCAACATCCCATCTTAAATAGTACTCCCATCTTAGTAAATTTACTCCCATGTGCATGGCAGGTGGGGCAGATATAACATGTGCAGAGAGAGTTAGATTTGGGTGGGGTGTGTTCAAACTGAAATCTAAATTGCAGTGTAAAAAAAGAAGAAGCAGCCAGTCTGCACAGAAACAATATAAGCCACCCAAATCTAACTCTCTCTGCACATGTTATATCTGCCCTCCCTGCAGTGCACATGGTTTTGCCCATTAGAGGAAGATTTTGCTTTTGCAATGAACTTTGAATTAGGCTCAATGGGAGTCATTCCGAGTTGATCGTTAGCTGCCGTTGTTCGCATCGCAGTGATCAGGCAAAAAATCGGCACTTCTGCACATGCGTATGGTGCGCACTGCACACGCGCGAAGTACTTTCACAAAAGCCGATGCAGTTTCACACAAGGTCTAGCGACGCTTTTTAGTCGCACTGCTGATCGGTGAGTGATTGACAGGAAGTGGGTGTTTCTGGGTGGTAACTGACCATTTTCCGTGAGTGTGCTGAAAAACGCAGGCGTGCCTGGGGAAACGGGGAAGTGGCTGGCCGAACGCAGGACGTGTATGTGACGTCAAAACAGGAACTAAACAGACTGAAGTGATCCCAAGGTAGGAGTAGGTCTGCAGCTACTCAGAAACTGCACGAAAATATTTTGGAGCAGTTCTGCAAACCTTTCATTCGCACTTCTGCTAAGCTTAAATACACTCCCAGGGGGTGGCGGCTTATCATTTGCACTGCTGCTAAAAGCAGCTAGTGAGCGATCAACTCGAAATGACCCCCAATATGCAGATATCATGTGGCTAGACCAGACAGTTATGGCTGCGATATGCTCGATAAAAAGGATCAATTGCATATCATCCCACGATCTCTCATCACTTTAGATGGGAGATTGGGTGTGATAAAGTAATTGAATTCCCCCATATAAGTTTAAAGAAGTGCTGCCTGTCAGGCTAATAATACCCCTTTCACATCGCAATGCCAGGTCACACCCGGGAATTGGAAACGGGTTCTTCCTGGGTGCGACCCAGCATTGGACCCTTTCACATTGCTTCCTGACCAGGCAATATGCCGTGTGGGGTTGCCATCTCGGGGGGCGGAGCTGGCATCGGGGGCGGGTACAGTGGTGGCGTTGGGAGATGAGATCGGAGGTATCTTACAAAGGAGTAGCAAATGCTGCACGGACTTTATTGAATATCTTAAGGAAATTTTACAGCTAACATTGCTAAATACTTAGCACTAACCAGATCCAGGGGCGGATTTAGTAGTCAGGCCGCCCCTAGGCACATTATTCGCCGTACTCCCCACCCCCATCACATCACTGCCCACTTCATTTTGGGCAAGCCCGCATGCCTCAAGACCACCGAATCAGCCCCAACCTTACCCCTCTACCACCTCCCCTACCACAATTTACTGCACATTATCCAAATCCCAACAGTTGCAAAATAAAATGTTAAAAAAATAAATTAGAATGACAAAAAATAAAAATAACCTGGCCTCATTAGCCTGGTGTGCCTCCCCCACCAGCAAGTGCTTGCCCCTAGGCACATGCCTAATGGGAAATCCACTACTGGCCAGATCCTCAACAAGCTCATTGAGGCAGTTGCTTTAATAGCATCTCGTTGAATGTAAATAATTTCAAAACCAAATGGATCTGTGTAGTTTCAGAATCTTCACAATTGTACTGGAGCGTTGGATAATAGATTCTCAAATTAGGAAACTCTCTAACTCGTTGTTCGTGCATTTGGACTAAACATTGGCAGTAAGACTGAATGGTTCAGAAAGTTTATGGTAGTCAAATAGGGACATAGCTTCATGTGAAGACTCAGATATATTTAGATTTGTGGTTATGGTAATTAGATGGCTAACATAAATTATTTTACCATTGTCTTAAATGCCATTTTGAAAATGACCAAAAATGTACAGTGAAACATTCGAAAAAGGGAGATTTGTAGGAGTATAGATGAGCCACTAATCGCAGAGTATAATGGGCTTTAAGAACAGGAAAGCCGTAAAAAAGAGTGACTTTCAGAAATGGAGAGTACAGTGGCGCCATCTAGTGTGAAGGATGTGTCTGACAATAGAGACAAATGCTGTAATTTCCCTATTTGGATGCACACAGTATGACTGTTCAGATGGCTCTTCAGTGTAGTGGGCTTTAAGAACCGATTGTGTTACACACTGGGTCCAAGCTAATGCAATACATTTTGGAGCTTTGTACACATGAGGATGCAACCAAAATTTTGAAAATAGCATTTTTGGAGTTTTCCCACATTTCTGGCCTTACCACATCCTGGCCTTTATTGAGAAATCCCTGGACCAGTCACTGTTTACTGTTATCACCTCAGCAGAACTTGAAAATTAAGTCACTATCAATCAACTTAGCCTGGTACATAATTAAACTGAATTGTAAAATAAAATAATCATAATTACTGTTATGTTTTAAACCAAAGCATATAGCTACAGTGTTTGCATACACAAATGTAAGTGATGAATGGAGCTTAAGGATAAAGTAGGAATTGTTAGAGAGTAGTGCGCTCCAGCGCTATCTCCTGCTCCTTTATATAATAGCCTGGCAACCACCAGGCTTACTGAGATTCTCTTCATGAAATTAGCTGAGCAAGGTGGGAGCATGAACATCTGCAGAATCCTCCTAGGAACATTCTTCAGGACCATAACCCTTCCAATCTAGAAGATATTGTAGATATCCATGTCTTACCCGGGAATCAAGGATTATTTTGATCTCAAATTCAACTCCATGATGACAACCTTTGGGGAGCGAGGAAGGACTTTACAAAACGTGTTTAATACTAACGGCTTCAAGAGCGAGACATGGAAGGCTGGGAAGACTTTCAGTTAAGGAGGTAAATTAAGCCTGTAAATTACGGGATTGATCACTTGTTCCACAAGGAAGGGCCCAATGTAGCGAGTAGTGAATTTCATAGATGGAACTCGTAATCTCAAGTTGCGAGTTGAGAGCCAGACCCGATCCCCAACTACTAATTTAGGTACCATTCTTCTCTTCTTATCCGCCCAAAACTTATAATGAGCAGAAGCCTTTTCGTAGATTCTGGTGTACTGTCTTCCAGATTCTAGAAAGTCTCTTGAGTGAATTTTGAACTGCAGGAAGATCTAGAGTGGGTAGGTCCAAAAACTGAGGAACCCGAAGATGTAAGCCGTATACAATGAAGAAGGGAGTATGACCTGCGGACGAGTGGTAGGAGTTGCTGTGAGCAAACTCAGCCCATGGTATTTGTTCGAACCAGTCGTCTTGAGAGGAGGAGATGTGAATTCTGAGGAAGGTCTCCAAGTTTTGATTTACTCTCTCTGTGCGTCCATTGGTCTGAGCTAGAAATGATGTATCCCAGGAAAAGCATAGACGGTTGTTTGAAAACGCATTTTTCCAACTTGCAGTATAAGTGATGTTGTCGAAGCCTCCGCAGCACCTCTTGAACTTGTAAACGGTGGTCCTTCAAATTGTCTGAGAAAATCAAAATGTCATCTAAGTAGACTACGACTGATTTATAAAGTAAGTCTCTAAAAATTTAGTTTACAAAGTTTTGAAAAACGGCTGACACATTACTGAGCCTGAAGGGCATGACAAAATACTCAAAGTGCCCACCTCGAGTGTTGAACGCCGTTTTCCATTCATCACCCGCTCTAATCCGGATCAGATTATACGCTCCCCTGAGGTCTAATTTGGTGAAGACTGAATCTCCTTTAACCCGTGATAATGCTGAAATATCCTTAGGAAAGAAAGCTATACCTTAAACACACCTTAAATACACTGTACCATGGAGCCGCTGCGGCCGCTGTACTTAACACACACTCTGCGCACTTTGTACGCTATTAGCGTACAAAGTGCCGTACTGCATACGGACTTCGCGTACAAATGCCGTGCTGACGGTACAAAGTACTCACAGCGCGTACACACCCAGAGATACACCACAAACCCTGAACAGTTATGCAATGCAATGAAAATTCGCTTTAAACCTTAGCAGGGCAATGAAGACACGACACCAACTGTGATTTTACCGCTGGGTTCCGACACCACAGTGGATTATTGCTAAAAGGGGGGTTACAATACAAACAATACAATATAATATAACAGAGTAAATGGCTACATTCAATGGTACCTATGTGAGTAGATTCGCTTGCGCTTCCCGGCCCGGTCCTCGGTCATCTGATAACTTTGTGAGTCTTGTGTCAGACCAGGCCTGCAGCAGCTCTCTTTATACAATTCTTCCAAAAAGCAATACAATAGATACTGTAATCTCTTTGTCCATTGGACACAGGAATGCACATTTACAGTACAGGAGAGGTCATAGGTCGGTTTGAATAGGTAGGCGATGTCTTTCCCAACTGCTCTTGTGGGCGGTCTCCTCTGGATTCCCGCCGCATACATAATGTACAGTAAATACAGTTTATATCTATATTCTGCTCCTGCACATAACTATCCGCAGGAACATGCGATCTTTCTCAAACCAACACCGGAATGTTACCCTTAAAATACCCTTCAGCTGGATACCAAACACCACCTTATGACCTTGTTCTGTCCTCTCCTATTCTGTAAAGGTGAATCCCTTTGTTCTGTTACTGTCAGGTTCGGTTTTGCTTGTGTCCCCGGAGGGGGCGCTAGTGGGTCAGTGGAGGTAGGATGGAAGAAGTGAGGAGGCTGGATTGGGTTTCTGCGCATCAGCGCAATGGTGTTTTATTAACATAAAAGTTCACACAATAAGGCAGCAGAATAACGTGCAGGAATAAACAATAAAAAGTATGCAATGGAAATGGTGCAGCTTGGAAGCTGAGAGTCTATGGAGGAAATGGTAATGATGGATAAGTTCACTGGTGTGAGACCCAGAATGGTTTAAAACGTGGAGCCAGCAGAGATGGAGATAAATATGTAGCAAACCTGGTAGCAGATGCAGGAGACTCAGGTGGAAGTTCACAGAGCAGTTCGTTAAGCTCAGGCAGCTGGCAAGCTGCTTCACAGGTGAGGTGATGGAATGCACCTGGAGAGAGTCTCTACTGCAGAGGCTGTAGCACACTGCGGTTGTAGTTAGGTGTGGAGCCGAATACAGATGCAGGGGTTGCTGATGCTTGTAGTTCCATGGAGATGTAGGAAGGTAACCAGGAACACGGAGGAACAGGTAGGTAACCAGGAACACGGAGGATCCAGGAAGGTAACCAGGAACACGGAGGAATCCAGGCACATGGGTCGCAGGAGTGACACAAAGTTTAGGACAACCACAGGCTCACCCTGCAGCTCCTGATATACCCCCTGGTGTGCAGACATTGGATGGAGTGGGAAAAGGAGGTGCGGCCAAGCTCCGGATTGGCCGCCGTACTCTGACCGATGGAGACTGTCATGGCGGCGCCCATGCCGCGGCCCGGCGGGAACGCGGCGTGCTCACACGCCCGCTGTTACAGGAGCGTTCCTAGGCCCAGGATGACGTCTGGCGGCAGAGGAGCGAACGACAGCAGAACGTAGGAACCCCGGACAGAGTCCGCACCGACGGACAGATGTGGCTGTGGTGAGTCGATTCCTGACAGTTACCATTTAAACTGTTGTTACTTTCTGATGTGGTGCAGGGATACTATGTGTACATTGTGCACTATTTGGATTAAATATGTAATGTGTTTTGATAGCCTTCCATGCATTCACAAACTCTACCGTAAATACTCATACCACGCGCTAATGCGCAGGACCGCGGGAGCGACCATACGCAAATTGCGGATATGCGCACGCACGACAGAACAAGTGCACGCAGGGAGGCCATCTGTGTGTAGTTTGTACGTGATGTGTGTACTGCAATATTTTTCGACTTTGACAGTCCACCCTTTGGCAGTCACCAATAACTGCCACTATCTAATCACTAAACAGAAAAACATCTATACAATATCTACAGAAGCTTTGATGATCGGAGAGAGTTGTAGGTGGGAAATGTATGACCTAGTGGGATAGTAAAAAGCATGTATGTATGAATCCATGTCTGAGGGGCATGTATCATCGTGCCGTATATGTTCTAAATAAGCTTCGAGGTATTGCGAAGTATACATTAAATCCTTCTCATCCCGTACTAAGGGTCTGTAAATGGGCCAACAAACACTACCGAGCTCTTTTCGGCTTCTTGTTCCAACAAATGGGGTGCACATTTATTTGATGATACATGGAGGGGGAACATATGTGAGTGCTAGTATGTGGATATCACCTGTTGACTATGTGTGCCATTAACTGGAGGTTGCAGAGATGAAGATAATACACATATCTAAAATACATTCACATAAACATTTTTGGGTAGGGCTGATGTCTTTTCCGGATGGATGTATCTGGGCAGAGGGGGAAACAAAAGAAAAACAGGTGAAACAGGCCATGAAATTCATTTGCAATCCTTATCATAACACTGTCTCTATGGATGGGTCATAAATTAAATCTGCTGCTATAACAGCGCCCTCGCTCCTTAGACTCATCAACTTTGTGCCGTGCTTGCGCCGCGTCAGAATCGAACACACCTAAATATCGAACCAATAATTATGACGACTCCCAGGATACAAAGGAGAAACTTCCCTACACTCATAATAACATTTTGAGCCCACTCTCCTAAACCTGAGAACCAATTTCGTGGGTTCAACCATGAGACCCAGCCGGTCAGTTCATTACTCACAGTCGCCAAGGTAAGGTTGTGTTTCCTCCTGAACTCCCACTTCAACTGCAAGATATCGTCCATCCTTTGATCGATAATCTCCGTTGGATCATCAGTACTGTTCGTAATATACGTACAGCACTTCACCCCATTTTGAGTTGCCAGAGTAACACAGTACCCACCTGTCACGGCTGTGATATAATTTAGGACCATCCTGTGCTGAATCAGTTCCTTCTTGTAAGCTTGTAACTCCCTTCCCGTATACCTGAAGGTGTCGTCATACATCTCAGTGATATTATCTATCAAGTTCGCTAGCGCATGGATATACCTATAATTTATAATTCCTCTGGCAGTACGGGTGATGTCTAATGCGAGAAGGAATTGAATTCCGGTGGATTAGTGGATCAAATCAGAGGCTGTGTGCTCTGTCCTATCTATGAGGTGTCTTTTGATGATGTGTTCATAGTGAGTATGAGTATAAGGAGCCTGAGCACTGCGGTGAACGTCTTTCATCTTATCATGGGTTATGGTCATGACCTCTGGCAGTACTCTCCCAATATAACACAATCCCTCTGAGCTCGGGGCAAGCCACTTGTACGTCTTCCTCCCACATATGAAATAGGCATCATCTGGGAGAACATAGGGGACAAAATATAACATCACCATATTACAAACTTTCCAAGTGAAGAAACCAATCCCTAGTTCTCCCATCTGCTCAGTACAAGTATCGGGCTGGATGATATGAGCACAGTACCCTGGTGATACTTTTCCAACCCACATGGTTTTGCTTCCACGAGTAAACCTATACCGGAAATACCTCCCACTGTTGGCTATTTGGCGTACAAGTTCAGAGTCTATGGGTATCCTATCAGCTCTGTGTGAAAAGGTCATTGTCTGGTTATTCCACGTCACTTCCCAATTTCCCGGTTTTCGGTAATTGGAAATATTGAATCATAATAAGGATCTGTCTACATGATACTGGTGGAGCTTCAAACTAGGGGGCCTAGAAATATTGAATTTCTTGTACACCGGTCTCCCACCCCGTAATTCGAGTACCTCATCTATTGCTAAAGGGTATGGTACTAATCCTGACTTGCTCTGACCTTGAGGTACCTGTGAGCACACCCAACATTCTGTCTGGTTTAAGACCTTACCCACTAGTGAGTGGTAATCACTCAATGGATGACGGTCCATGTCGATATTAAGGTTGGACTGACATCTCTGGATGCACCCATCCTCAACTATATTCTCACAATTCCTACAAATGCAATATTCATCAGACAATAACCCCTCACAGTGCCTCCGAGCTCCCTGACTGATGCCAGCCTTTACCAAAATGATGTGCTGATCCTGAGATCCTACAAATTCGTACTTGCCATCAGAACCCATTCCAGATCCCTGCTCGACCTCTCTGGGACCCTCACCAAAACAAACTGTCCTTATCAAAACCAGAATTACTAACAGAACCCGAAACGCAGTCTCTTGTGATCGATCCATTTTGTTAGGGGAAAGGAGGAAAATAAGAAGGAGAAAAGAAAGGAAAAATGTAGGGGGAGGTGAAAAAAGAAAGTGGTACGACAACCGTTCTAGCTCTTGTTACTCTCTGTGCTCAGATGCCCTTCAACAGTCCTGCCTCTCAACTTTCCCGGAACAAATACTCTAGTGTCTCTTTGCTTTGCTCTTTGGACACACAGTTCACTTTGCTCTTTGAACACACAGTTACCAAACCACAAAAACTTGATGAAACTGCACGAGTTCTCTCCGGGTCAGCGACCTTCTTGCAGTGGGACGAGTGGACCCAAGTCTCTCTTTCGGCGACCTTTAATGCTGTCGTGCTGGTTAACAAGACTTGATATGGTCCTTCCCACCTGTCTATGAGGCAACCTGAGCGTAAGAAATTTCGAAACATCACGTAATTCTCAGGTTCAATGTCATGACAATTACTGTTCGGTAGGTCAGGAATCACCAGCTTTAAATTTCTCTGTTGATTTCTCAGCTGCTGGCTCATCCCAACCAAATATTTCACAGTCACTTCATTATTACATTTCAAATCATCCTGGGGGTCTATCATTACATGAGGTTGTCGACCAAAAAGGATTTCAAAGGGTGATAGGTTAAGGGGAGACATGGGAGTGGTTCTGATGCTGTACAACACTAGTGGCAAAGCTTCTGGCCACGACAATCCAGTTTCAACCATTAATTTGCTCAGCTTGTTCTTAATAGTGCTATTCACTCTCTCCACCTTTGCACTCGCCTGTGGACGGTACGGAGTATGCAGCTTGCTATTAATTCCCATCAGTTTGCACATGACCTGAAAGACTTCACCTGTAAAATGGGTACCCCTATCACTTTCAATTATTTTAGGGATACCATATCTACACACAAATTCCTGCACAATTTTCTTTGCAGTGAACGTAGCAGTATTTGTGGCAGCAGGGAACGCTTCTACCCCATTTGAAAATACATCAATACAAACTAACACATATTTTAAATTACTACAGGGTGGTAACTGTATGAAATCGATTTGTATTACCTGAAAAGGACCGTCTGTCGGAGGGATATGGGATGGCTCTGTTGGTACTGACTTTCCAATATTCTTCCTCAAGCAAGTAAAACATGTAATTGCTCTCTTACCTGCATGAGAAGAGAATCCTGGCGCACACCAGTAGGCTCTCACCAGCTTACACATACCCTCTTTACCCATATGAGTCAGACCGTGTGCCGCCTCAGCTAAGCTTGGAAGATATGCTCTGGGGGCTACTGGCTTACCTTGTCCACCTGTCCACAGTCCCGAGGATTCCTGGCCATATCCCTTTGACCTCCAGACTGCCCTTTCCTGTAATGAACACAAATCTTGCATTTCGATGTGTTTAACTGTTGTGTATTATCAGTTGTGTGAAGTAAACCGTCTGTGGAAAGTGAAAAGAGAGGGGAAATAATAAAAAGAAAATTTGTCAGATTTGCGTTCACCATCAGGCTGTCACACCATCATGCATATCGGTGTCTATGCACAATCTCCCTTCACCGGTATTCTCATTCTCCACCCTTTGTGCATGACCAGGCACACTGCGTAAATACTGGTGTCCCTATGCTGGTGAGATATACTGGATTTGGGCAGAGCTCTGAAAGACCGAGTAGGCATGTGGCGTTTGAACTATAATCCTGTCAGTGAACGTAAGAGATGAAGAGGAAACTTTGAAGACAAATCACATAGAGTTTAGTAACAGATAAGTTAGTAGAGGCAAAGAATATTTTACAAAATTTGACATCTGGATTGGGCACTACGGGGGAATGATTCTCTACTCGGTCTGCTCCCCTAAAATAAATTCTATGTGTGTTATATCTCTACTGGTTCCCTATCATTGTTAGTCAGTCATCCAGTGTCCTGTCCATTCTAAGTTCATAGGGAACCCGGTATCTTTGAGATAATTTCCTCTACCTGTGATGGACATGCATCTAGAACAGTGAAATGTAACATTGGTCTTCTTGGGTATCCAACATATTTTGTGCTTCCTCGGTGGGAGCACTCTATATGTATACCATCTCTAACAAAACTCCTGTTAAGTTACTTAGAGGTCACTTCTGCTAGAGAGAGAAGCAAAAGTTTAGAGACCTCCTCCTAACCCCAGCAAGTTCTGTCAAAAGGGTAAAGTTGCATTTATTCTGTTCTTCCCATTAACCGAATCGGTGTTCTCTATATGGCTCGTGATTCCTTAACTATATGTCCCTTGATCCCGTCTATGTGTTTAATAACGTGGCTTGTTTTCTCTGTCTAGGGGTCTATATTGGCTATGTGTTCTACTACTCCTACAATCTCTGGCAACATGCCCTTCCTTCCTACAAGTATAACATATCCTAGGTCCTTTCTTACTATCCGTGTTTTGGGGTTTAGATTGATGAGACTTTGGTGTAATTGCCTGTATTCTTTCAATACTCAGCCTCTCCTCCTGCAGTTCTCTACGCCTAGCAATATTCTTATGGTGTTCAATCGCGCACTCTCTAAGGCAAGCTACTGTGGCCCCTCTCCAATCAGGCAAAAAATTTTGTACCCTGTCCCTTACTGTCTTATTGAGTCCGTCCATTAGCACAGAAACAGCCACTTCCCTATAATTTGCATCGTTCCTTGTATCTGATACCCCAATGTATCTATCCATTCTTTGCAGGGCCCGATGGAAATATTCAGATGTCATTTCATTTTCCCTCTGTTTTATGGAGAAAATTCTTCTCCACTCAATGGGGAAACACAGCTCTAGTTGCCTATTTATTCATTCTATATTTTCCTGATTGTTTCTGTCAGTCATAAGACTATCCGACTCTAATCTACAATCAGTGATACATTTTTGGGTGTCAATATTAGGGGGTAGGCACGCTTTCAAAACTATCCGCCAGTGTGTGTTTGTCGGTTCATACGCATTACCCAGATCTCTGATAAATTTCTGACATCTGGCTAAATGCTTCCGAGGGTCGGGGAATTCTGAAATGATTGATCGCAGCTCATCTCTGGGCCACGGGCAATACATTGCATTATTCCTGGTGAGGATTACTCCCTGACTATCGGTTCCCCCATTGGGAGTTACTATTTCCAAGACAGGGTGTAATTCTACCATTCCGTTCCTAATCTGTTTACTGTGAGGTGTTGTTGTCTCTGTGCAATGAACTGTCTCACACTTACCGGTAGCTGTGACCTCACTAGTTCTTTCATTGGGGAATATTGTTACTGCTCTACCTGGTTGCACAGGCCCCACCTGAGTGTCCTGCAAAGTGACTGCTTGGAGGAGAGCTGGAATTTGGCTGGATCCTTCATCTTCCTGTGACCTATAACCTTGAAAAGACTTCAAAACAGGATGCATCTTGCAAAAATTAGGGTTAATACATTGTTTTGCATACTACTATCATTTACGGATATACCATTGACTGTAGCCATCTCTTCCCCTTCGACCTGTGTCGACACTGGTGTGTTTGTGTTCTCATTCCCGCTAGGTTTTGAACCTGTTTTGCGAATTTGTTCTCTTTGCATATCCCCCTCCTGTTGCCATAATTTTAAACAATCATTATGTCTAATCCTTTGTTTTCTGGATTTAAGAAGACATATTCTACTGCTTACATTCTGCAGTACCTCTGGTTCAAAGCTGCCCACCCTAGGGAATGGTTCCCTATCATTGTTAGTCATACATACCCACTCATTGCATAAAACTTGTGTGTGTGAACCATATTTTTCACACATGATAAACCTTGCTGAGCCTTTTGGCCACAATTCTACCTGAACCCTGTCTAAACGTCTCTTACTTGAGCAACTGGCTCCCATATTTGTGGGTCTCTTCTAATAATTTTAAAAAATTCCCACAAACACCAAAATACTCAATATAAGTAGACGGTGGAAGTATACCCGAGCGCCTTCCACTCGCTCTCGCCCACGTTGGCCAGTACAACGATACACTGTTGGTAGCGGATCGCAATGTACCCAACTTAGGGCTCCTATCAGACCTTACACAGTAATTTCTTTCGGTGGAAGTTTGGAATATTTTCCTGAGAGAGGCAGTGAAAATTTCCTTTTCGGTATCTTTCAACTGGAATTGTTTGTAGGGTGAAAAACAGAGAAATTAGATAACTATCTTTCACCCTTTCCAGTGAAGCCCACCAGGGAAATTTCCCGAAGTTATCAAAGAAAAACCCCTTTGTCTATACAATCACGTCTGCGTATGCTTTTCCACAGCGCATATGACACAATAATATCACGTTGCGCTGTGCAGAACAAATGGACATGTGATGCAATAGCACAGCCTATAGATACTAGTTATCTATATGCCCTACGATTGCTGTAGACCACCTAGCTTAGACCACTTCAGACCACTAAGAGTTGTATGGGATACAACTCAGTCCACTAAGACCACCTAGTTAATAAAGCAGGGTTGCGAACCCTATGCCACCGGGCCTCTACTAACCCAGTGTGTCCACCTAGACCACCTAGCTTAGACCACCTAGACCACTTCAGTTCTTGGGTTCAATATCCACTCACTCCTGCATTCGGTCACTCAAATACACTTTATTTTTCTGTACAGAAAATTAGGATTCATTCAAGTTGGCAGCTTTACACCCAGAGGCAATTAAAAAAAAATATTTATACTAAATTTTGTTTTTATACTAAATTTCTTTAGAAACCGGGTGGTTTGGTGCTATTGTAGCGTGGCTACTGTCCCACCTTTAAACTAATCGACCATATCGTGTGGTTTTATTATGCGTGCACAACCCTACGCAAGCTTGCGTAATTACGCAACTGTGCGTACCTCTATGCCACGTGTGCGGCCTTGCGCTACGTGCACGTTTTTGTACGCTGTCCTACGTATACCAATGTGTGTACGCAATAAAACAGATCACACAACTTCTATAAATGTGAGCAATAAAACTACTATTGACCACTAAACACAACACAGTTTCTTTCTGTATAAACCTTTACAATTACGCCAGACCGTGTTTGTGCTTTTCGCTTACTTCCTTAAATTTTTTTTTATTTTTTTAACTATATAGCAACAAATATCTCCGGTTTCACACAAATCTAAATGAATCTAGCAATCTGAATGTTATGGCAACAATGTGAGAGAGTATGCAAAGAGTATGGGTGCTGTGTACGGTTTTGGGGCCAAAAAGAAATTCACAGATTTTAAATAGCTTTTTTCCTGTTTACCTTACGGGTTCTACCAGCATCTCTACAAACCATACAGAGCAGACGCCATCTAATCAGCAATCAAGCAGGGTTTTCAGCATCCATCGACCAAGAAAAGGATACGTAGGATACTTTCTGTCCACCCTTTTGCTGATAGATGAAGTCTGCTGTGACCTGTTAGGTAGTAAGTATGTGGAAAACCAGAGAGCCCCCAATTGATAATGCTGAAATATTCTTAGGAAAGAAAGCTATACCTTAAACACACCTTAAATACACTTTACCATGGAGTCGCTGTGGCCACTGTTCTTAACACACACTCTGCGCACTTTGTACGCTATTAGCGTACAAAGTCCCGTACTGCGTACGGACTTTGCGTACAAACGCCGCGCTGATGGTACAAAGTACTCACAGCGCGTACACACCCAGAGATACACCACATACCCTGAACAGTTATGCAATGCAATGAAAATACGCTTTAAACCTTAGCAGGGCAATGAAGACACGACACCAATTGTGATTTTACCGCTGGGTTCCGACACAACAGTGGATTATTGCTAAAAGGGGGGTTACAATACAAACAATGCAATATAATATAACAGAGTAAATGGCTACATTCAATGGTACCTACGTGAGTAGATTCGCTTGCGCTTCCCGGCCGGTCCTCGGTCATCTGATAGATAACTTTGTGAGTCTTGTGTCCGACCAGGCCTGCAGCAGCTATCTTTATACAATTCTTCCAAAAAGCAATACAATAGATACTGTAATCTCTTTGTCCATTGGACACAGGAATGCACATTTACAGTACAGGAGAGGTCATAGGTCGGTTTGAATAGGTAGGCGATGTCTTTCCCAACTGCTCTTGTGGGCGGTCTCCTCTGGATTCCCGCCGCATACATAATGTACAGTAAATACAGTTTATATCTATATTCTGCTCCTGCACATAACTATCCGCAGGAACATGCGATCTTTCTCAAACCAACACCGGAATGTTACCCTTAAAATACCCTTCAGCTGGATACCAAACACCACCTTATGACCTTGTTCTGTCCCCTCCTAGTCTGTAAAGGTGAATCCCTTTGTTCTGTTACCATTTAAACTGTTGTTACTTTCTGATGTGGTGCAGGGATACTATGTGTACATTGTGCACTATTTGGATTAAATATGTAATGTGTTTTGATAGCCTTCCGTGCATTCACAAACTCTACCGTAAATACTCATACCACGCGCTAATGCGCAGGACCGCGGGAGCGACCATACGCAAATTGCGGATATGCGCACGCACGACAGAACAAGTGCACGCAGGGAGGCCATCTATGTGTAGTTTGTACATGATGTGTGTACTGCAATATTTTTCGACTTTGACACCCGATCGAATAACTCCGAGATCAGGGGCAGCGGGTAACGGTTTTTGATCGTTATCTCGTTCAGGCCCCGATAGTCGATGCAGGGGCGAAGGCCTCCATCCTTTTTCTGAATGAAGAAGAACCCTGCACCGGCCGGAGATGTGGAGGACCGAATGAAACCCCTGGCTAAATTCTCCTTGATGTATTCCGACATGGACTCCGTTCAGGTGATGTGAGAGGATATATCCGCCCCCTTGGAGGACTTTTCCTGGTATTAGATCAACAGGACAATCCCAGGGTCTGTGGGGCGGTAGGACCTCTGCTGCTTGCTTGCTAAAGACATCAGAAAAAGAACAATACTGAGGCGGAAATTGCGGGAGATTTTCCAGTTGACTTTTATTCAAGGGTTTAACACTTGGAGGACAGGACAGGGCACAAGACTCTCCCCAAGCTAAGATTTACATATTTCCCCAATCGATTCTTGGGTTGTGCTTCTGGAGCCAAGGTAGCCCCAAAACAATTTTATGCGTGGCCCTTGGAATAACTAAGAAATTAAGTGACTCCTTATGGAGTGCTCTGATACATAACTGAAGGGGGAGGGTCTGTTGGGTAACAACTCCACTGGAGATTCGACTGCCATCCACAGTGAGTAGAGTAATCGGACGGGGAAGGCCAACTGTAGGAATCTGTAATTGTTGCACCACATCTGCTGTGATAAAGTTCTTAGCGGCTCCTGAATCTAGGAGAGAGAAAAAATCTTTAGAACCCTGTGGCAACCTCAAGGTAACCGCTAGGACTGGTTCAGAGTGAGATGGAGACGAATTCAACACTCCTAACCTAGTGTCTCCACGGCTGGTTAGAAGGACTAGTTTTGCGGACGCTGGGTGCTGGAAGCTACCAAATGTCCCAGAGCCCTGCAGTACAGGCACAAGTTCTCCCTGCGTCTCCCCTGGCGTTCCTCTGGAGCGAGGCGAGCCCTATTGATTTGCATAGGCTCATCTTGGGTCACTTCAGCTGGAGAATTCAAGGATGAAGGTGGAGGAGGATGGAATCTCTGGATGCTCTTCATGATTCCTTTCTGATTGTCGCTCTCAAAAACGCAGATCCACCTTGGTACACAGGGAAATCAGATCGTCCAGCTTGGGTGGTAGATCTCGAGTAGCCAAATCATCCTTGATCTTTTCGGACAGACCACTCCAGAAGGAAGCTATTAATGCCTCCTCGTTCCACCGAAGCTCGGAGGCATAGGTCTGGAATTGTACTGCGTACTGACCAACCACCCAGTTCCCTTGCCGGGGGCGCATAATCTTGGTTGAAGCCAACGTGGTCCTTCCGGGCTCATCAAAAATCTTCCGAAAGGAAATGAGAACTCAGAGTAATTATCGAGTAGAGAATCTGCTCTTTCCCACAAGGGTGAAACCCAATCTAGAGCTGGACCAGCCAGGAGAGAAACAATAAAAAGTAAATCTCTTTACCATAAATGGTAAAAAAACAACAGGCGCTGTAACTGGGCTGGTTTCCTAAGCTGCTGTTGGAAACGGGATGATAGTTGTTCACTCCAAAAGCATATATATGGATAAAACAAGAAATGCCAACTGCGCTCAAATATATTTATATATTAATTAAAATCAATATCACAAATACACATGTACAAAAACAACTGAATAATATGATCTGGCACTACTAGTGCTGAACACACAATATTAAAACTAAGCCTTGATAAGCCACTCTCTGTCAGTGATTTTTCACTTGGGGCAGTCTTTGTGCAAAAATAGCCGATAAACAACTGATTGTTGGAGGAAGATGACAAGTCCTGCAACGCATGCGTTGACGTGCAAAAAACAGGTATCCAGATGAAGGAGAATATTTACCAAGTCCCTGGTGGTAACTCAGCCGGGTATCCCACCTGGCGGGGTTCTGGAGCAATCTCTCTATCCCACGCAACGAAGATGGTGGTTCTCCCTTTGTTAATGTCCACACCGAGGGGACTGGAATCTCCGGATGGTAAACAGCGTCCTGTATATCACTTGCAGGAATCCTCAGAAGTGCCCAGCTCAGAGGTGTAGCCCCACTAACGCGTTTCACTGTCACTTGGCAGCTTTTTCAAAGGAGGAAAAAGCTGCCAAGTGACAGTGAAACGCGTTAGGGGGGCTACACCTCTGACCTGGGCACTTCTGAGGATTCCTGCAAGTGATATACAGGACGCTGTTTACCATCCGGAGATTCCAGTCCCCTCGGTGTGGACATTAACAAAGGGAGAACCACCATCTTCGTTGCGTGGGATAGAGAGATTGCTCCAGAACCCCGCCAGGTGGGATACCCGGCTGAATTACCACCAGGGACTTGGTAAATATTCTCCTTCATCTGGATACCTGTTTTTTGCACGTCAACGCATGCGTTGCAGGACTTGTCATCTTCCTCCAACAATCAGTTGTTTATCGGCTATTTTTGCACAAAGACTGTCCCAAGTGAAAAATCACTGACAGAGAGTGGCTTATCAAGGCTTAGTTTTAATATTGTGTGTTCAGCACTAGTAGTGCCAGATCATATTATTCAGTTGTTTTTGTACATGTGTAGGAGAGAAACAATATATGCTTCTTTAGCTTTCTGTGATGGGAAGTTGAAAGGCTGTAAGGAGAAATAAATCTCGCACTTGTTCAAGAACCCGCGTCACATCTTCGGGTTCCCGTCGAACTTGGTGGGTGTCGGTAAGGTGACGAAGGAGAGGCTACCATAGGCACTGGGACAGCTGAAGTTGAGTCTCCGATCGCCGGCTGGTGGCAATATTAGCGATGTCAACCAGCATGGAATCTTGACGAGAAGATATTCCTTGAATAAACTGAGCCAGCTAACGCTGCAACTCTTCTTCTGGTCTGCTTCTGGTCTATGAACCCTGAATGTACATTAGTTTGGCTAAGTTGTCTCTTAAGAGAAAGAAAAGGACAACTAGAGAGAGCTACAGATTTTATTGTAGGGGCGTGCTCCATCCAGTTCACTCTGAGAGAGCTACATGGAGAGAGTGAGAGAGAGAGCTACACTGAGAGAGAGAGAGAGAGAGAGAGAGCGCTACATGAAGAGAGTGAGAGAGCTACATGGAGAGAGATACATGGGGCGAGAGAGCTACATGGGGGAGAGCTACATGGAGAGAGAGAGAGAAAGAGAGAGGACTACATGGAGAGAGAGTGAGCACTACATGGGGAAGAGAGAGTGAGAGCTACCTGGAGAGAAATACATGGGGGTAGAGAGTGCTACATAGAGAGAGAGAGAGCGAGAGAGAGGGCTACATGTAGAGAGAGAGAGAGCTACATAAAGAGAGTGAGAGCTACATGAAGAGAAATACATGGGGAGAGAGAGCTACATGGAAAGAGAGGGGGGGGGGGGGCAACATGAAGAGAGAAAAAGCTACATGGAGATCATTCTCACTCCAGAACCCCCCCTTCATAGACAGACAGCACACATGAGCCACTATGATCATTCCCACCTCAGCACCCCTAGCCCCTCCATAGACAGTAGCACAAACACCATCATGCCTCATTCCTGAGGACACAAGACAGCACAGCTACCACACAAGCCGGACACATGAGGACAGCCTGAGAGGAGCTGCTCCCCCTACATGTCAGCAGCCAGCCTCTCAGTAAGACTCACAGTGTGTACATGACGGAGCCTCTGCAGCCACAGCTGAGCACTGGCAGACTACTGTATAAAAATAAATAAATCGGCCACCTGCTGTGCGATAGATCAGCAGCCAGGGGGGTTTCCAAGTACCTGGAACGCCCCCGGCCGCTGATCTACGCGCGCGTGTATGTCTCCATTGGCCCCTGGGCTTCCAGATAGTGGCAGCATTGGTGTTGGTAACACCCAGAGCAGCCAAGAGACCCCCAGTAAAGGGGAGTGGTCTTGTGGGAAGCCCTGATTACCCCATTATGGGGATGTGTGGATTGACCCAGGAGACTTTAGCTGCACTGCTTATTATTATTATTGTTCTCAGGGACAGGAGCCGAGTGCGAAAGGATAATGTCCCACTGCAACACCCAGCTCCTGTGACTGCACAAGACACTGCATTTTTATGCCATCCCCTAGAAGGGTGACTCCCAGGTGCGACCCGCACCCCACTTTTTACGCCTCTGATTCCAAGTAGGGATGACCATCGATGATACATAATCGTTGATGGTTTATGGCCAATGTAGAATACTTTTGCCATTGATGGGGGAGAACAAGATGGTTTCCCACCATCAATGGCATGGCATCACCATTTTTTTTTATTTTTTTTTTAACAAGGTGCTAATACACCAAGCTCAGTCCCACCCCATCTTCTTATTGGCCCAAGGGCCAGTCAGTGAAAGAAATGGGATGGCCATTGGTGGTGGAAACCATCAATGGTCACCAATTACATAGTTGGCAGCCATTGATGGTCACTTACCATATCGCCATTGCAGGGACTTGCGGTGAGCTAAATGGCTCAGGAGGCACTGGCTAGCACCAGAGCCAGATTTACATGCAATATATGAGCCAAAGGGTACATCTGGGCATTATACACAGGTGCACCAGTATAAACTACTGGAAATTTGGTGACTTTTGATCAGAGATTAAGGAAAAAATAAGCACTGCCTCCCCTGCCATAGACTTTTTACTGCACAGTTTTGGCTATAAAAATTGATTAAAATAATGCAAAGATGATATTTCAAACATATTCTTTTAGATTTTTCATATACTTTGTACAGTAAAAACTCTGGCACAAACATTAGTATGACAGGAAAGGCTCTGCCTCACCCGCCTCACGTCACCATTGGCTTACCACACCAATAGCCATCCCTACTTCCAGGGTCCTGAACCAAGAAGCAGTGTGATAGTGTGATAGCATTACACTATCACACTGCTACCAGCATTTCTCTTACGTCCTAGAGGATGCTGGGGTCCACATTAGTACCATGGGGTATATTGGGTCATTCCGAGTTGTTCCCTCATTGCTGATTTTCGGGAGTGTGCTAAAAAATGCAGGCATGTCAGGGAAAAACGCGGGAGTGTCTGGAGAAACGGGGGAGTGGCTGGCCGAACGCAGGGCGTGTTTGTGACGTCAAACCAGGAACTAAATGGACTGAGCTGATCGCAATCTAGGAGTAGGTCTGGAGCTACTCAGAAACTGCAAGAAAATATTTAGTAGCAATTCTGCTACTCTTTCGTTCGCAATTCTGCTAAGCTAAGATACACTCCCAGAGGGTGGCGGCCTAGCGTGTGCAATGCTGCTAAAAGCAGCTAGCGAGCGAACAACTCGGAATGAGGGCCATAGACGGTTCCACTAGGAGCCATTTTGAAAAAGCATGGGAAAATCCAGAGAAAAAATTCCAGATCCCTAGGAGTGTTCTGGTTGCTTTCCCCTTCCCTGAGGATAGAAATGGGAAAACCCATCCATAGTGGATGCGTCTGTATCCAGACTCTCAAAAAAGGTGGTTTTACCTGTCCCAGGATCAACCACCTTAAAGGAGCCAGCTGATCGCAAAATTTATACTACGCTAAAATCCATATACACGGCTTCAGGGGCGATACTACGTCCTACTATTAAAAAACACAGGAGAGCGGTCCTCGAGCGCTGCTAGATATTCCCAACCTAGCCTTGTGGGCAAAGTTCTGTGGGTATATATAAAGAGAGATCACCACACCACGTAATAGCCAATATTCAATATCGGCTAAAATCCTTCCAAAGGAAAACTATTGAACTCACCGTCAAACAGTGAGATGCGTGAACATAAAGGTATCTTTACTTGATTTCAATTCGTTCTTAATACACTTATCTCATATGGAACAACACTCACCTGGGTCTATAGACCTTATATGCATTGAAAGGTTTCTTTCTCTTCAAGATATCCTTCTCGGTGCCTCCCAATAGGAAAGATGCACAGGGTAGAATCCACAAAGGTTCAAGAAAATGTATTTTATTTACTTAAAAAAGATCCATAAACCGTCCATATATAGAAAAAATTTAATATTGTATAAAAAATGAATACATATAAAACTAACAAGAAAACCTGGAAGGCATAAGATTTTGTATCACTCTATACCCTAAGGCATACGGAAATGCTAAGAAAAATAAGGAGCTGGACTAATTCACCTCATTGTTCCCGGGAAAAACAAAAAGGGACCCAAAGAAACGCCTTAAATTTAGATGGTAAGCAAACCACGATGAAAAAAGCCAATGGGTAGACTAAGAGTGAGTGCCAACCTCCAGGATATCCCAACACCAACGCGTTTCGGAAATGCTTTCCTTCCTCAGGGTGTAGAGTCAAACAAAACCAACTGGGTAGTTATAGCCTGTAATACAGGTCACATGATAATTCCCACCAATCCTATCCCAACTACTATGTAATTTCATACAAACCCATTATTTTAATATGCAATTATATCCTACGGTGTTATCATACACATATATGTAAAATCTACAAAAACATCCATATTTTTATAGTTATAAACCACTTTTTATATATTAAAATTGTTAATTGGTCAGAACAAAACAGTGATCCGGAATTATGGAATACGTCATCTTCCTATCAGTCCATAGGACATAGTTCAATCCATCTGAATTGTAAATTCCATATATTTCCAATGGCCATATACCCATAGGTCCTTGCGATTCCCGCCAGAGCGGTATATATCCCTGTTGTCATAGAGACATCTCCTTTGTTGTCGGAAATAGTCATCAGCGTGAGTCCCGGCACTTCCCGTCAGCGGAAGTGATCACCGTTATTGAAATCGTTATGATTACCATGATGACCTTTACACTCCGGAAATCTCGCACCGTCACTTCCTGCTTGTGAAACGCAAACAGGAAGCGGTATTCCCGCTCTTTGGAGCGCAAATAAAACGGAGGCCATATAAGTGAACATATGGAAATAAAATAATACAAAAACAGTCAGATATTAAAAATACCTAACAATTCTCTGTTATCAAGAGATTATACATAAATAAAATACTAGAAATCATCAAAAACGGACAGGAAACACATGACGACTTTTAAAGTAGACAACACAAAAAACTGAAATATCACAGAAACCACTTGGTTTCAAACTCAATATTCAGGCCTCTTGGGACTAAAGTTCTGAGTTCGTATATACTCCTCATCTCTTCCCTAGCCAAGGTTTCTTCCTTATTGTTAATTCTCCAATTGGACTTGACAGCTTTTATCCCACAAAAGCTGACCATATTCTTGATGTCACAATTATGTGTTTATGTGTTTACACACATGCCGATTTTTTGAAAGATATGAACGATCTCGTTCATAAATGAATGAGAACTCGTTCATATCTTTCAGTGTGGAGGCTCCAGCGATGAACGATGCGCGGCCCCGCGCTCGTTCATCGCTGGTCCCCCGTCGGCTGTGCATGCAGGCCAATATGGACGATCTCGTCCATATTTGCCTGCACTTCAATGGAGCCGCGTGACGGGGGAGTGAAGAAACTTCACTCCCCCCGTCACTGCCCCCGGTATCCGCCGTCGGGCAGCTCGGCGGCGGATCGTCATGTATGTAGGGCCCTTTATTTACGTCTAGTGTCTACAGATATAGACTGAATTATTGAGTGTCTATAAATAATTATTTAGACCACTGTAGAATATTGAGCCTAAATTTAGAAAATAATTATTTGTCTCTTTTAGGAATATTAATTTAATTATTCCTTGTTTATAGTACTATTGTTTAAAAATTGTCACATTATTTTAGTTAATATTAATACTAAATAAAAGTTATGTTTTAAATGAACTAACAAAACTTAATAAAAGCGTACACCACAAAGAAAGCCTTCTCTGAGTAGGTTCTGCTTTACCTGCTCACCCCAATATTTCAATACTGTATTTCTGCTTTCTGGTGCACCTCCAGCATAATAAATTATGATATGAAATTTGTGGTTAAAAGATCTTGTTTATAAATTGGCTGGTTCTATATAAACTATTGTTTCTGATATCTTTTTGATATCCTGTGCGTAGTCAATCTAGGGGTTACACTTCATTTTTTTATACCAGTTAGTAAATTTGCATGAAAGTATTAATTTTCACATTGCGTATTAGGGTAAAAAACTAAATGTATCACATCAGCATGAAAAATGTGTATTGTAATAAATATGCTCCCAAACCTTGCTAATGCCTCTCTGCATGTGCAGGATCCGACCACTAGGGGACGAAAAGGTCCTTTCGGCGAAGGGGAACTAGGCTCAGCAGTAACCCCAGCAAAGCACTGCAGCCATATTGCGGGGACAGGGTTAGTTAGCTGCTGCAGATGCACTTCCTAGCGAGCTTTTTTGTCGCCTCTTTCGTCCACTTGCTCCTGTACAGTACATATCGTGCCAGCTGCAGCGCCACCTACAGGCCACCCACGACCGAACAATACAGCTGCTGCTGATCCCTATGGTGAGCTGGGCGTGCTTGGAGTCGCGGCCGGGCCGCGTCAGCGTGTGCACAGCCTCCTGCGGGAGACGTGCGCTTCCTCTTCCTTTCTCGCGCTGATCTCGCAGCGTGGCCATCTGCAAAACCCCCTCTCTTGGGTGCGGGACTGTAACACAGTGGATTATTAATGCCCGGAATACATCACACCGAGGAGATGGAGATCGAAACCGGCAAGAAGAAGGTGGGAGAGTGGGGAGGGCCCCGGGGGCTCCGCATGTTGCTATAAATGCCTCCTTCCCGTGGCCTCTGTCCCGCTGACATCACTGTGTTGTGGGCTGGCCACATGAGATCCTCCAGCTGTGCGGAGAGACCCAGCAAGTCCTTGTTGTCTTTGTTGGTGGTGGTGCTGGGACTTGTAGTTATACAAGGCCCAATGCATGGTGTTCTGATCTCACGCATACTTCTGCTTATATATAATTCATATTATTATTATTATTATTATTATTATTATTATTTAGACAGTAGGCAATGTAACATATACGAAATGTAGGAAAATACGATACATTGTTGCAGCAGTTTATATAACTTATCCAAATATAACATGCGTTGTGTTTGTTAATATGAAATGATTACTTGTTAATGTGAAGGGAGTGTTGTTTGATACTGAATACAAAGTCACCTCTTTGTTTATGTTGGTTTTGTATATGATACAGTTGCATGACATGAGCCTTAACTAACTTTGAGAACTTCAGTAGTTATTTGGTAACATCGATTTTTGTTTAATTATAATATATAGTAATATGCTGTTGTTTTTTTCACCTTGTTCTTTAATGTTGACTCTAACACCGTGCACCTAGTCAGTGAGGAGCGCATATCATTTGAAAAAATGTTTTTTTAAGGTTAATATTTTTTACGTGATGTATTGCTATAAATCACGTCTAAAGTGTTGCCCATTTAAATTTGCCCTCCTCACTAATTAGGTGTTGGAGTTAACACTACATATGATGATCAAATATATATTGAGAGATTAATACTTGGCCAGTAATATTTACACATTTTGGTTTGGTTTCTAATTGACGGTAATTGTTTTGAGTGTGTTTTAATAGAAACTTTCAAAGCTTTGAGAAACCAATGGATTAGTAGGTAACTTTCAAACATAGAACATTGGTTGTCATTCCGAGTTGATCGCTCGTTAGCTAATTTTAGAAGCCGTGCAAACGCTATGCCGCCGTCCACTGGGAGTGTATTTTATCTTAGCAGAAGTGCGAACGGTTGTATCGCAGAGCGGCTACAAATTTTTTTTGTGTAGTTTCATAGTAGCTCAAAACCTACTCAGCGCTTGCGATCACTTCAGTCTATTCAGTTCCGGATTTGACGTCACAAACCCGCCCAGCCACACCTGCGTTTTTCCTGGCATGCCTGCGTTTTTCCACACACTCCCTGAAAACGGACATTTGCCAACCAGAAACGCCCACTTCATGTCAGTCACTCTGCGGCAAGCGGTGCGACTGAAATGCATCGCTAGACCCTGTGCAAAACTGCAGCGTTCGTTGTGCCCGTACGTCGCTCATGCGCATTGCGCCGCACTGCCGATTTTTAGCCTGATCGCTGCAAACAAATTCAGCTAGCAATCAACCCGGAATGACCCCCATTGTGCTTTCACCAATGTCGGGGGATGTAGAGTAGTAGGTGAAACTAAGGCGTAAAGGTGTATCCAATTAGCCGCTAAATTTATCGCACCTATCTCCCCAAAAATCAGCTTATTGCAGACTGCGCACTCCCATTTTCGCACCTATCCTATTCCAAAATGGTGATAAGTGTTCACACAATAATTCTAGCCGGCAAATCTAGAGATAAGAGTAGGAAAAAATGGGGAAATCTGCCTGTACCCCCAAAAAAGCCAAACTAACATAGTAAAACATTATAGAGGTCTATTAGTGTCCATAATAAAACTATTTGATGGGGTTAAATGGTTGTTACATGCATTTTTTTTTTTTTAATGATAGAAAGCAATAAGTGCTCTCATTAAATTTGGGGTACATTATAATGGGTATAAGTATATATTTGGGTTATTTTAGGGGACTAAAAAAAAAATGGAAATGGACCAATTATTCCCACCTGCAAGTCTAATAGGCCCTACACCAGTGGTTTCCAAGCTTTTTTTGAATCACGGCGCCCTAGAATATTAGAATTTTTTTCACTGCACCCCTAGGCCAAAAATTTCTTATTGAGAAATTTAGAAAGAAATATTACATTAAGTAGATCGCGTTTATATGTCATCCTTAGGGTCAATTGTGTGGTAAGGGACAAGATTTGCTTCTGTTTGCCCACATATTTTATGACTGGCAGCCACCAGCACTGGTTTTGCCTATTATATTGATCATGAATAATTTGAATTGGTCCTGGACCACCAACCCAGGGCACCCCTGCAAGTGTCCCGAGGCACCCCAGGGAGCCACGGCACACAGTTTTGGAACCTCTGCCCTACACACTAGCCGATATTCCTCAAAGATATGAACGATCTCGTTCATTAATGAACGAGATACCGTTCATATCTTTGAGTGTGGAGTCGCCAGCAATTAACGATGCACGGCCCTGCGCTCGTTCATCGCTGGTGCCCCGTCGGCTGTGCATGCAGGCCAATATGGACAATCTCGTCCATATTTGCCTGCACTTCAGTGGAGCCGGGTGACGGGGGGAGTGAAGAAACTTCACTCCCCCCGCCGCCGGGTCGCCCATATCCGCAGTCGGGCAGTTTGGCAGCGGGTCTTTATATGTGTAGGGCCCTTAAAAACACTTGTCCCACTCATAAAGCACCCCAATATACCTGTTCCATTCCTCGTACCCTAACTTTCATCACTTTGCGTTTTTTGACCCCACAAATGACATGTCATTATTGGCCAATGAAAAACATGTAAGTGCCTAATTAGTCATTCAAGGGGTTCTGAACCAAATCCCCATATTTTTCCTTTTTAAAATGGGGATATTGCACTATTTATCACCTACTCAGAGATGGTGAAGAGAAATTTGCGATATAACCTATGGCAGTGGTTTCCAAACTTTTTTGAATCACGGCGCCCTAGAATATCAGAATTTTTTTCACGGCACCCCTAGACCAAAAATTTCTTATTGAGAAATTTAGAAAGAAATATTACATTAAGTAGATCACGTTTATATGTTATCCTTAGGGTCAGTTGTGTGGTGAGGGACAAGATTTGCTTCTGTTTGGCCACATATTTTATGACTGGCAGCCACCAGCACTGGTTTTGCCTATTATATTGACCATGAATAATTTGAATTGGTCCTGGACCACCAACCCAGGGCACCCCTGCAGGTGTCCCGAGGCGTCCCATGGAGCCACGGCACACAGTTTGGGAACCTCTGCCCCATGGAGACTTTTTGCTGGTAAGGTTTTGCAGCTGATTGGATGCTAAGTTATTGCAAATGCAATAAAATATCGCAAACAGCGTTATTACGGCTAATTGGATACCACCCTAAGTAATAATTTGTCTGATGTTGATTAGAAAACTCTGTATCTGTGTTGTGGCGACTTCTTATAGCACATTGAAGATATGTTGGGTCTTGATGTCTGTTTAGTTTATCTCTTCCTCTTAGGTTGCCACTTTTTTTTTTTTTTTAGCAATGTTTTTATTTTAATGTAAAATAATGTTATAGTTAATCTGATATTTGTTTAGATTTGTATACAGTGGTAGTGTTCCCTCTAGAAATTGTAGAGGGCAGGGCGCCAGACTACGGGGGCATATGAGTGTGCGCTGCAAAGTGGAGGCGTGGCCATGTAAAATAGGAGGAGTGGCGGCCTTGAAACGTCATCTAACCACTTAACTGACTATGTTGCCAAAAACTGCTCCAAAATTGTCGAGTTTTTTTAATGAATGAATTAGGTGAAGAACTTG
This sequence comes from Pseudophryne corroboree, assembly GCF_028390025.1. NCBI lineage: Eukaryota > Metazoa > Chordata > Amphibia > Anura > Myobatrachidae > Pseudophryne > Pseudophryne corroboree. Next base: position 608,733,146 of record NC_086446.1, read on the forward strand.
AATTTAACCCTATCCCAAATGCTTTTAGTTAAAAAAAAAAAAAAGAACAAAAATATTTTTTTTTTTTTTTTTTTGAAAATATGTTTATTAGTTTTTCCACATAGAGACATAAAGAGAGAAAAAGGCAGAGAAACAATGCAGTACAAAGTGCATGTAAATTGCTTATACTTATGGATTACATAATAGGCAACAAAGGTGTGGCATAGTATCAAACATCACCACTACCCCTGGTGGTGTGTATAGGAGCGAGCAGTGCAGAGGACCATATCAAAGCATCAGCAGTGATGATTATAAACAGCATTTTAGGCCTATAATATATTATTGAAGAAAAACTGCACATTGTCACATATGTGCCAAACCAAAATCAACTAGACAATCATAGAGAAAAAGAAAGAAGAAAGAAAGACAACAAAGACATGGATAAGAAGTGTGAGGGAGGAGGGGGGGGGGGGGGGGTTGCAGATGCCTAACGAATATTCATCGTACATGATAAGGCACATTCCTAGGGACTGTGGGGATCAAATCGCTCAGTATCAAGGTACGAAAGCGAGCATCACCCTGATGCCGAAGGTGGATCATCACCAATAGGGATACCTAGTCTGCGGTAAGAATCCCAACTAAGGGAATCAAACAATTTCAGTATATGAGTTCGTTGTGGGGGTAGAAGAGAGTCAATGTATAGTCCCCATTTCTTATAAAAGCGCAAAGCGTTGCGGTCAAGGTCTGGGAGAGTTGATTGGCGTTCAAAGTATAGTGTATTAGTAAGTAAAGACTTGAGGTTACCTAGGGAGGGGGAGGTTCGATATATCCAATGATTCAGAATTAACTTTTTCCCCAGGGTCAATAGTACATATAAAAACGGAATGCAGTATGTCTGGGATGGATGTAAACGCCAGGTTGTAGTATTAAGGCCGAGGAGTGCCGCTGGGTCCATAGGGAGAGAGATCCGGAAGGTGGATTTTATATACCATACTACTTTATTCCAGAATCGTTTAATTTTCGGACAATGCCAAAAGTTATGCATAAAGAGAGCATTTGGTGCTTTACATTTGGGGCAACGACCAGAGTCTGTAGAGACCATATATTTGCGTTGTCCCGGGGCAATATATGCCCGATGTAAAAATTTGAAGTGGATTTCCTGAAGCTGGGCAGAATGCAGGGCTTTCAGTATAGCAGGAAGGGGGGAGAGGAAGCACTCCACCGATGGGTCCCAGGACCACTCACTCGACCATTTTGACAACATGGGGGGCCAGAATACCTCCGGCTTGCCGGGCAACAAGTCCCGGTATAACCAGCATATCTTGTATGAAAAGGTAGGTAACGTGACCAGCAGGGCGGACAAGGGATCCTTTCTCCGCTCGTGCACAGGAGGGATGGGGAGAGTTTGTACAAAATGGCGTACTTGTAGGAACATGAAGAAATCAGATGAGGGCACACCGTGTCTCTCGGCTAGATCCGCGAATGACAATACATGGCCACCCGGGTCGAACACATCACGAATGAGGGCTATGCCCCTAGATTTCCATGTGAGGAATTTGGTATTGTCAAGGGGAGGAGTGAAGCAGGGGTTTCCGCACAATGGGATGAAAGGAGAGTATTCTGGGTTGCGATGTAGGGCCTTGTTAATGGCCCACCAGGAACGATAGGCGTCCCAGAAAAGAATATTAGGGCGTACCATTGGTGGGAGCAAAGCTTTCGGGGTATGTAGCAAAGCCCTTAAGTCGTAAGGGTGTACAAGGCTCTGTTCCATGTCATAATTAACATATGAGGAGGTGCCCCTTAGCCAATCCGAGATATACCTAAAGTTCGCGGCCTGGAAGAAAGCCAAGAGGTCTGGTACAGCCAAGCCACCCTGGGCACGGGGGAGTTTAAGTTTAGGTAAAGAAATCCGAGACCTCTTGTGATTCCACAGGAATTTGGAGAACATTCTATCACATTCTTTTAAGTCTTTAGTAGGGGGCTGGATAGGAATCATCTGGAGTAGATAAGAGATCTTGGGGAATACAATACTCTTCAAAATAGCTACTCTTCCTAGTAGGGACACAGGAAGAGATGACCAGGTGGATAGCAATTGGGAAACTTTGTTAAAAACAGCGGTATAGTTGACTGAGTATAGGTCTAAGATATTCACAGGGATATATATACCCAAGTATTTAAGGCCTAAGGTGTTTCTCTTAAATTGAGTGAGAACTGGCACCGGGGGGCGCTGACAGGCAATCGAGTTGAGTGGGAAGAGTTCAGACTTAGAGGCATTAACACGATATCCCGCAAAAGCACCAAACTCAGAAATAGCCAGCATGATCGACGGGACAGAGGTCTCAGGTCGTGAAATAAAGAGGAGCATGTCATCTGCAAACAAACTCACACGGAGCTCATGGCCATGAACCAATACTCCGGAGTATTCTGGGAGATGACGCAGTTTAATAGCCAGGGGCTCTATGGCGATAGCAAATAATAGTGGGGAAAGGGGGCAGCCCTGCCTTGTGCCTCGGTGAAGAGGAATAGGAGCCGACAGGTAGCCATTACACATGATGCGAGATGAGGAGGGGGAATACAAATTACGTATCATGTTGATCAGATCCAGCGGAAACCCAAACTTATCCAGCGTCGTGTATAGGTGATCCCAACTGACAAGATCAAACGCTTTCTCCGCGTCCAGGGAGAGGATGTATTGAGGGTCAGGGTCTCCGCTGGAGTGTAACCAGGTGGCCGCGGCAAGAACTTTACGGATATTGTTAGTGGAGTGTCGGCCTGAGATGAAACCAGTTTGGTCAGGATGGATAATGGAGGGGAGTAATCCTTTTAACCTATCTGCAATAATTTTCGTAAAGAGTTTATAGTCAACGTTGAGCAAGGAGATGGGGCGGTATGAACCGGGGAGATGGGGATCCCTTCCCGGTTTGGGAAGGAGACGTATCAGGGCTTCGTTAAAGTACAGAGGGAGGGAATGGGAAGATAAAATGCTATTAAATACCAGGGTCAAAGGATCCAGCAATTTAAGTATGAGCATTTTGTAGAATTCCCCAGAGAAACCATCGGGTCCAGGTGCTTTCATGGGCTTAAGATGTTTAATTGCCGCTTCCACCTCCTGGGTAGTAATCGGCAAGCAAAGATCCCCCTTCACCGATGTTGATATTTGAGGCAAGGAAACAGAGTCCCAGAAAGAAGTTTTAGCTGCTTGATCGAGGGGAGGGGGGGAGTAAATGTCAGTATAAAATTCTGAGAGGATCTGCGCCATGTCCACAGATCTGGTAGCCAACGAGCCATCGTCTCGTTTCAATGTCTGGATCACCGAGGACGGCACTGAACCCCGCAGAAGATTTGAAAGGAGACGGCCCGTTTTATTGCCGTACCTATGAAAACGGTGATTTCTGCTAAATGTATGGCGGTCGCCCATTAATGCCAGTACAGCACCAAACTGAGACTTGCAATCTAAATATACCTTCTTTGAGGCAGGAGACGGGGACTGTTTGAAGTGTTGGTAGGCATCAGTTAGGCAGCGTTGTGAGGTTTTAAATTCAGAAAGAAATTGTTTCTTTCTTGTGGAGGTATATTCCACAAGCCTACCGCGTATAACCGCCTTTGAGGTCTGCCAGAACAATAAGGGATCGGTTTCAGCAATAGCTGCATTATCCAGTCTGAACTCCTCCCAAAATGCCTCCAACCTGTTCCGAAATTGTAGGGAAGAGGTAAAGGAAGTGGGGAAACGCCAGCATTTAAAGGAGCCATAGTCTAATGAGGTGGTAAGGGAAACCCAAACTAGGGCGTGATCAGAAAGAGAAATTGTTTCCATCTGTGCTTCAGCATTTTGGGGAATCAGGGAATCTGAGAGCAATAAGAAGTCTATTCTGGACAGTGTGCCGTGAGCAGCCGAGAGACACGAGTACTCCCTGTCAGTGGGATGAAGAAATCTCCAAGCATCAGTCAGATGCAGTTGTTGTGCAAAAAAGGTGACACCTAGGGTAGGAGGGGAGCGTGCACGAGCGGAGGAGTTCGAATCCATATAAGCGGAGGCCACAATATTGAAGTCTCCGCCCACAATCATTGGACATGGCATAAACGGGCACAGTGTTGTTATGAGACTCTTAAAAAAACCTTTTGAATAAGAGTTTGGAGCATACACAGAACATAAAACATACTTGGTATTATGAAGTAAAATTTCAAGTATTAGGAATCTACCAGCAGGATCGCACAGGGAAGTAATGACTTCAATATGCAAGCTACTTTTAGCGAGGATCAATACACCCCTAGCCTTAGAAGAATAGGGAGCGTCTAAGAGTACCTGCCAGCCCAAAACACCCAATTTTTGGGCCTCTGGGGTGAGAAGGTGCGTCTCCTGTATAAACACCAAATCCATATGTAATCTATTTAAATAGAGTAGAATCTTCTTCCTCTTGATAGGGGAGTGGATACCCCCAACATTCCATGTGCCCACCTTAATAGAAGACATGGGGCTTTGAGTAGTGAGTAATCATACAGGAAGACATCTTACAAACCCATAAGCAGTGTAGGGTGGGAAAAGACACAAGAGGAAGGAGGGGAGGGGGAAGACACAAGGATAGTAGAGACATAGAGATGAGAAGAAAATATTAGACCCACCGGGGGGTCCCACAACAATATTCGTGTAAACAACTTCACGGTATTATAATTAAAGTAATAACCAAGGGCAGCAAGGAGGGCAGTGCTCCTAGCCAGCGACCACTATAATGAGCAGCATAGGGGATGGGGGGGGGGGGGGGGGAGAGAGAGAGGGAGAAGGGTAAGGGGAGTGGGGTATAGGGGAGGGAGAAATAGGGAGTGGAAGGGGGGAGGGGGGGGGGGGAGAGGGATAGGGGATATGAGTGAGCGGTCAGGATGACATCAGCCTACCCCTAAATGGATGGGCAAAACAGGCATCCAAGCATATAGAACTATATAAAACTAGAAACAGGCATATAGGTATACATTGCTTAGAGGAAGCTTATGTCACTTTAAGATTATATATACATCACCCAGAAGACCACTGAGGGATTAGCGAGAAGGTCCAAATAAGACTAACAGAGGAACTTATAGTCCACGGGGTGGGGATAAGAAATAAATGTATGTCGAGGGTGACTAAGTCCAGGCAACAATGAAGCAGGATAGTTACAGAGCAGTGTCTGTAAAAGACGGCTATTTCGGCACTTGGTCGGAGGCTTCGGTCTCCGAAAGATAAGCGGCAGCATCCTCCGGGGTGTGGAAGTCCTTAAAAGACGTGCCATCGAAAATCCTCAGGCGTGCAGGGTAGAGTAGAGCAAACTTTCGGCCCTCTTGGGCTAATTTTGAGCATGTGGGGGAGAACGCCTTTCGTAGCCTGGTAAGCTCCGGGGAGAAGTCCTGGAAAATTAATAATTTGGCATCTTCCCAAACAAGGTCTCTTATACGGCGGGAAGCAGACCACAGGGCCTCTTTATGGAGGTAGTTGAGACACCGAAATAGCACAGCTCGTGGTCGGTTGGATGCAGCGGAGCGACCAGGGCCTGTTCTGTGTGCACGTTCTACCACGAGATCCGAGCAAATATCTTGAATTCCAAGATCATCAGGAAGTGTGTGTCGAAGGAAGTGATAAAGAGCTTGGCCCTTAATCGTCTCTGGGAGCCCAATGAGCCTGAGATTGTTTCTGCGCGATCTATTTTCTAGATCGTCGATCTTAGACCATACCAGGTTTTCTGATTTCTGCAGTTTAGCGGAGATGTCGGAGAGTTCAGCGATTTGCTGAAAATTTTCACCAGCAGTATGTTCCACTTGTAAAACACGCTTGGACAGTTGTTTATACTGGCTTTTAATATCCAGGACAGCTTGCTGTAGTGCAGCAGCATGCAGCTGTGCTTGTTCTTGAAATAACGGCTGGACGGTCTCTTTCACCGCTCTAACAATGTCCTCATAGGACAAGGAATGCCCCGGGGTAGAGGAGGGCAGTAACGTGCCTAGGGCAGCGGACCCAGCAAGGGATGGAGAGACGCTGGGCACAGGGGCCGAGGGAGGAGCTGAGGTACCCGCCGTTCGAGCTCCGGTCTCCAGAGAAGCTGCGGCGGCCATCTTGGAAGCCGAGCCGCGGCTTTCAGATTTGGCCCGTGGAGGCTTTCCCTGCATCGTAGGAGCTAGGAATCGGTCCATAGAGGGGGGCCGGATGTGCGGGGAGCGGGCCGGTGTGAGTGACCGCTCAATGGACGCCCAAAATGGGCGATATGTTAGAGGTCAGTGGCCGCGGGCACCGGAGCTTCTAAGCAGCGTGTCACTCCATGCGGTGCCGGAACCGGAAGTAAAAATATTTATTTTTAATTTTATTTTTTATCCCCCCAAATATCAAAACATCGATCAGGAACATTGTGATTATAGCGGCTTTCATTTTGAAAGCCGGGACAGCCTCCAGGTATACCTGTGGGGGGGAGGGAGGGGGGTCTGGGGGTGGCTTGGGAGGGTTAATTTACACACTCCAGCGGCTGCCATTGTCTGCAGCCGCTGGACGGGGGGGATCCTGCCATGCTGACCGATCAGCAGTGATCGGCAGCACAGCAGACACAGGGGGAGAGTGCAGGGAGGCAAAGGGACCTTCCGGCCCCTCTGACAGCAGCAGCAGAGGGAAGTTTCTCTTCCCTGCCGCTGCTAACACTCTCTATCTGACTGGTTGCATCCTGTGCGACCAGGTCAGATAGAGCACATTCATGCATGATCGTATTTGATGCGACCATGCCAGGCAAGTGGTTAAGTGGGCGGTGCGGCTCACAGACGTTGCTATAGGTGGCGTGGGAGGCCGGCAGCGTCACTGTTGGGGGCATGCTCAGCACCTACGGAGGTGCTGGGCTTCCCCCAAGCTCTCTCCCACAGCGGGAATGGATGCAGTTCCCATGCGCACGTCATCTTTACACTCTGGGAGGGCAGGAAGCGGGCGGCTGTTTTAGCAGGGCGCCGCAGAAAGGGTAGGGCAGATTTTGCCATTAAAAAATCGGGCAGGGCGCGGCGTGCTGCTAAAGCAGCCTAGCGTGAACACTACAGTGGTTTAAAATTAGGCACCAGAAAGGCCCACTAAGTAGTTATCATCCAGCCTCTCAATAGTTATATCAGCTAGCATTTTAGTATAGGTCTCCACTGTGTCTAGCGTTGGGGATATACACATCAAGGTCAATTCAATTAGGGGTGAGTTGCCGTTGCAACAACGCATAAACACCGGTAACGGCTGCAGTACTCACCCCCCCCCCCCCCGCTAGCGGCTTTCTCCCCGAACTCGCTGATGTTTGTACGCAGCCCTATGAGGCTGTGAACAAAAACCTGTAAGCGCAGCATTACTTGCTCTAGGGACGAGAACATCACACACAATTGAATTGACCCATTAGTATTGGTATTTCAGAAATACCATTTGTGAGTATTATGCAAGATCTTTCGGCTTTGTTTTTATTCCGTATTTGGTAGGATGGGGTGAGAGCAGCTTGCAGTGACCTCACACCTCTGTGGGGTGCTGGTCTCATTATATGTAACCCCCCCCCCCCCCCTCAAAAAAAAAATGCTACCTTATGTGAATTGTAAATAATGGCCAGTCGTTGGATATATAAAGAAGTAACTTGCAGCAAAGTATCTGTTCTGCAGGGACCAAGTATATAAGTTGCTAGGTAGTGCTTACTTGTAAACAAAAGGCCAATTGTATAAGAAAATGTGTATGTTTAGGTCTATCAGTTCATGGAATAGGAAGACTTAGTTAATGGTGGTTTTAGTCATCCCCTTGACTAGATAACCCATTCTCATGTGAGATTGTATGTATTCTATCTCAGAGATTATCTGAAACTCCGACACCCAAGAAGATGAAGAGAAAAATCCAAAATGGGGAAGCAGAAGAACTTTGTTTTGAACAAGTGTCTAAATTCAACGGACAGGTGAACGGAGATTCTAATAACGATCAAGTACGTGTACACTGCTGTTTGCCTGTTATGAGCTTGCTATCTCTTTATAATAGCCCAGATCTGTGACTCTGTGTATAACGCTGGGCGTGGCTAAGAGCTCTCATTGGGTAAGCGTCAGGTCTATCACACCCTTTCAAAGCAGTTTCCACATCACGTGAACTGTATGCACTAGCCAATGGAGTCAGGAGACAAAAGGATCACGTGATGCAGAAACTGCTTTGAAAGAATGACAGCGCAGGGCGGCAGAGGAGTATTTCTAACAGGTTTGGAGCGGTAAGAGGGCACAGCACACAGGCGGCGGTGTTATCCGCTCACCTCACTGCCGCCTGCAGCCAGCGCTGGGCGGTCAGGAAAGGTGGAGGGAGAAGGAGATGGTGGAAGATGTGGGGGGGGGATGTTTGCTCCCGGGACTCCTTCCTTCGGGAGGGGAGAGGGGGCAGGCTGCTGCGCTGCACGGGGGGAGGAGGAATCAGAGGGTGGGGGCTTCAGAGCGGTAAGATAGCTATTAGCGCGCCGCAATTCAGTTCAGCGCCGCGTAGCATCTTAGTACATCCTGCCCTAGAGGTCTATCTTTAAGTGTTTCTATAGTACATGAGAGAGTCATTATTTATCTATATTCTGGATTTATGATCCAAGGCTCAGGAGTGCTTGGCAGGGGATGCAGTCAATTTACCTCCAATCAAAATCCCGACAGCAATTGACAGACGGTCAAAATCCCAACATGGACAAAATACCAACATTTAAAGTACCGAAAAGGTCAAAATGCCGACATCGGTTTTTCATGTTTTTTTTCATTGAAACCGACTTGTTCATACTTTACCATCCCAGTGGACCTGGAGGGGGAATATAATAGTGTGCCGAGCACAGCGAGCGCACGTGGTACACTTATATGGTGTCCATGTCGACCTATGTCGACATACACACAAAAACAATGGAAAATGCATGTCGGTATTTTTACATGTCGGCATTTTACATGTCGGTATTTTAAATGTCGGGATTTTGACTGTCAGTAAATTGCTGTCGGGATTTCGACGTCTGGATTTCGATTGGAGGTATTTCATACCGATCCCCCTTGGCAGAACCACTGCCAATGCTAATGTCTGCTACAGTAAGATGTGTCAGGGTCTGCCTGCTGACTAAGGAAGTCACCACCCAGCCAGATTACCAGGCTCTGTGCCCACCACACACACTTAGTGCCAGAAGAGCAGTGCTGCCAGTCCTACGCGTCACTCTGATTTGTTGCTCTGTGATTGGACACCGCCGCTGCTCATCATTCCGTCCTGCGGGCTATCGCCGTAGACTGCATGGCGCAGAGAGAACAGACCAGTGAGTAGCGAGGTGTCATAGGGAAGGGCAGGGCGGTGTGTGCAGGTCACATGACTGGAGGGAGCAGAAGCTGAGACATAATGGTGAGTTTCTGTGTTCCCTGACCTGGCCATTGCGGGCCTGGGGCCTCAGGGGGTACCTCACCCCATGCCCTGCGGGTGATGGTCCAGGGGTGTGCTGGGCAGGGGTGCCCCTGGGCCTAACCTCTTGCAGTGCTGCCGACCTGTGTTTGCCAATACCCCCGCCTCTTACGGATTATAGAGGGTCTGTCTGCTGCCCTGTGTTATATATACAGTATATTATATATGTGTATGTTATATGCAGTATATTGTATATGTCTGCACTACAGGGGGTGTATGTTATATATACTGTGTATGTATGCACTGCAGGGGGTGTATGTTATATATGCTGCACATATACACTGCAGGGAGTGATTCAGTATGTATAAACTGCAGGGGGTGATTCATCCTGCCCTGCGTGCGCTGTTCACGCCGTCGGAATGGGCTACAGCCCCTTAACCATCGCACGCCCTTTGTCTGTGCAATATTTAACCACTTACAAAATTATGATTGGAGGTAATACTCCATATAACAAAAATATTGCATGCCCCAGGGGCGTGCAAGGGTTAAGGGGGAGTAGCCCCTTGCGACGGTGCGAAGGGAGCGATGAATCGCCTAGTATCCATTATGGACCCTCTGATTATATGCTGCGTTTTATAATAAATGAAAAATCCTAAAGTCTAAAGTGAAATAGTGTTGTACCAATAAGTAATTTATTGTATTATTTTCTATAATAGAAGATACCGAAACTGAAGAAAAAGAAGAAGCCTGTAGAAAAACAAAGTTCTTCTGAAGCAGATGAGCAATGTAATGAGGAGCAGGAAGAATCAGAGGCTCCAAAGTTAAAGAAAGTAAAAAAGAAAAAGCAAAAGGTTCAGGAAGAATCAGTAATTCAAACAGATGTGGCTGAAGCCGAACCTCAGGTCAATGGCAAAAAGGTAATGTTGTAGTTAAGCAACTTTGCTTGTAACCAACCTGAACGATTAATTCCTAGTACATTGCACCTTGGTCTGCTGTGCCCAGCCTCCTGCTCTGTCAGGTCCTGGCCTCCCCCATCTTTCTACCGCTCTGATTTGTGCAGTGCTGGAGCTGCTTGTCTTGTGTGTCTAGTGTTCCCGTTGGGATCAGTATGTAATCCTGGCGGTCGGGTTCCTGGCGGTCAGTATACTGACAGCGGGATCCTGACCACGGGAATGCCGGCAGTGGGGTGAGCGCTAGCAAGCCCCCTGTAGGCTCGCTGTGATGGCCACACTGCGAGCACGGTGGCTTGCTGCGCTCACCACAGGATTTATTCTCCCTCTGTGGGTGTCGTGGACACCCATAGAGGGAGGAAAGCCTGTGGTGTTGATATTTCCCCGCTAGTCAGGATTCTGACGTTGGTATTGTGATGTCCGGAATCCCGACTAGCGGTATGGTGACCGCTTCCTTTCCCGCTAGCCTGTTTCAGTGGGGTGCCGCACCTTGCCCGGTTTTAAAACGGCAAAAACCTTGCCCTTATGGAGGTGCCCTGCTGAAACAGCCTGCCGTCCACATCCCTAGGCCGTAGTGTCCCAAGGGTGGGAAAAGTTGTGGTTAATTGCTCACTGCTAGTGAATAGATGTTGTGCGCATGCATACAGCATCTAGTCAGAGTCCATAAGTGCTGGGCACGCCTCCAAGAGAGTCCATGTCTCCTTTTAAGGTGCAGAAGTTCCCTATTTCACCGGACAACGCCCTGTCCACCCTAGACCAGGCATTCCCAACCTCTGTCCTCAAGGCACATTAACACCAGTGATATCCATACACAGGTGACTCTGTGCTCACCGTATAAAGGTCAGCTTTACTATCTCTGAGGGCTGCCATTCACTCAGTACTGTTTGTAGTTGATTTAATGATATACAATATATAGTTCTTAGAATACAAGTTAATCTAAAACATTAACATTATTTTTTTGTCTTTAATGTATTTGCATGTTTTTTCTATAGAGTGGTAAAAAAACACAAGGAAAGAAAACCAGCGTGAACAACACTGAAGAGACTGATGCACCCCCAAAAAAGAAAAAGAAAATGGAAATAGCTACTGAAACCAATGAAGTGACCCCGGAAACTGTAACTGAGGATGAGGTATGAGAGCGCCCCCACAGTGTAGACCGTTTGTCATCTTTTACACTTAGTTGTACAAATGAATTGCTCATTGCTACAACTACTGTAGGTATCAACTTACAGGCCTCAGCGGAGAGCTATTGTGATGGAATGTCATTTGATTTACTTGAGGGATAATTAACAAGGAAGTGTAAATATGGTAATTAAGAAACATCTACAGTGGTATGATAAATGGGTGGTCTTCAGTATGCCGACTGTCGGGATCCCGGCGCACAGTATTCCGGCGCTGGAATCCCGACAGCCGGCATACAGACACACAGAATACCGTAAGAGGCGGGGGTATTGGTAGAATACAGAATAAAATAGCATGGCGCACGTAGCGAGCCCGCAAGGGGCTCATTTGCGCTCGCCACGCTGTTGGTATGCCGGCGGTCGGGCTCCCGGCGCCGGTATGCTGGTCGCCGGGAGCCCGGCCGCCGGCATACCATACTACACCCTGATAAATGTCTATTACACCAGGACAGAAAAAAAAAATTGTCATGTTTTTGAACGATTAAGAAAATCTATTGTTCACTTTCTTGAATTATAAGTAATAGGAGCCCAGATTGCTAAATGTAGTACACAATAACCAGATAGCAGTTTCACTGTCCATTATTTTGGAATGTATGTTTAGAAGTGGGGGGACATTGATTGTCTCAGTAGAAACCATTTAGGTCTGAGTATATGCAACCTATTTTTCAGAGAAATTTTTATGAAGAATTTCTGGGGCTAGAGCGTCCAATAATCGCATAACTGGTTTATTAAATGACGCGCTGAATCTGAGACCTTGGGGGTCATTCTGAGTTGCTCGCTGGCAACTTTTGCAGCGCTGTGATCAGATAGTCGCCGGCTATGGGGGAGTGTATTTTCACTTTGCAAGTGTGCGAACGCTGTTGCAGCAGACGGCACCAAAACATTTTTTGCAGTTTCTGAGTAGCTCTGGACTTACTCAGCCACTGCGATCACTTTCAGTTTTTTTTGTCCCGGAATTGACGTCAGACACCCGCCCTGCAAACACTTGGACATGCCTGCGTTTTTGCAAACACTCCCAGAAAACGGTCAGTTGACACCCATGGATGCCCTCTTTCTGTCAATCACCTTGCGATCGGCTGTGCGAATGGATTTTTCGTTAAATCCATCGCCCAGCACCGATCCTCTTTGTACCCGTACGACGCGCCTGCGCATTGCGGTGCATACGCAGTTTTGCAGAGATTTAACCTGAGCGCAGCGCTGCAAAAAGTTGATAGCGAGCGATCAACTCTGAATGACCCCCCGTGTGTCATTTATTACGTTTATTTATGTGATAGCAAATCTAAAATAGGAGCTCAAACATGGTGCTATGGTAGAATGAAGTCTATACCTGTTGTCATAGCGTATATTGCTTGAATTTGTGCCCAGAAAGTAAACCTTTACAACTGGAGGTGTGGAATTAGGCCAGGTACGATTGTACTCATGTAGGCTAGTTCAGTAAGTGAGCATTCACGCAAATGTGTGGTGTGAAAGGGGTATAAGCGTTTCCGCAAATGTGAGCACATTCAGACCAGTGGAAAGACAGGCATTTGCCCGAAAGAGCCACATTTATTTTCAGCTAGTCTGTGTATATAGTTTGATTATGGATGCCGGTACTTGCGATCGCTAGTGTATGCAACCATGAGCTAAAGTTCCACATTTTATTTCTTTCTTTTCTGAGTGATCTGAAATAAAGGTTATGTTTTAGGAGATAATAAACCATACAGAATACATTGTGAGATCTCTGGAGAGGGAAGTCTCTTGTGTCAGCAACTGCAGCAGAGGTTAATAACTTTTACATGTGATGTTAATGAAACTATGTTAAGCAGCATTGGCATAAAATCATTAAAAATTATTAAATAATTGTTTAATCTTGCAGGAAATTACGTTGGAGAAAATTCAAGGCGATTTTTCTAAGTTTCCCATCGGAAAGGATACTGTTGCAAATCTAAAAGGTGAAATCTTCATTACAGTTCAGATAAGTAACTTCTTTGGGCATGGATTGCCATTTTGTGAGGCCCAGTTCATCCTCATCTTACTGAATGTGTGAATTATGCCTCTTCCTGGTTAAAATATCTTAAACTCGCGTATTAGTTGCTTTGCGCAAATGTTTTTGCTGTGTAATGTGAAGGTGGCAAATGTTTGAATGTGATTTCTCAACGTATTTTTTCCATATTGTTTATACAGCGAAAGGAGTCACTTATCTGTTCCCAATTCAATTCAAAACCTTCGACACTGTTTATAGTGGTAAAGACGTGGTTGTCCAGGCTCGTACTGGTACAGGGAAGACCTTCTCATTTGCAATTCCTTTGATTGAAAAGCTAAATGAAGATAAAATTCCTTTGGCCCATGGAAGAGCACCCAAGGTACAAGTCTTCCTAATCTTATATTAGTTTGTAGCTGTAGAAGTAGTTTTTCTTTTTGTTATTGTTTTTCCTTTTCTCCACTAGAGGAGGCTCAGGGAAATGCTGGGTATAGCCTGGGGAGAAAAGAGTCTAGTCACCAAATAGTTACTCCCCCCCCCCCCCCCCCCCCCCCCAGCAGCAGCCCCAGACTCCCCATCCACTATACCCCACCCCCAGCCACTGGCCAGCCAGTTTTTAAGTTTTTTAATAAAAATAAGATTTGGATAATGTTAAATAATCTAGCGACCTTTTATTACAATGTGTGGGCAAAGTGTCTACAGTTTTATAGCAATTTGTCCATAATCCTCTTTGTCTTGGAGTTCACCTTGTCTGGTTCCAGTCACTGTATCTGTAGACTAATGTAAGATGGCTTCTTCTCTCTCAGGTGCTGATTCTTACTCCCACCAGAGAGTTGGCCATTCAAATCAAAAATGAAATTTGCAGCCTTTCTAAAAGGCTGAAGACCTATGTTTTCTATGGAGGAACACCATACCAGCCGCAATGTGAGCATCACTGTATTTACTTTCAATAATTAGTCTCCTAATGAACTGGTGTGCTATTAACCGTGTGCTGTAAAAGCAGGTGACTACTGATCTGTGGTGTGCAGTCAGCAACGCAGCGTTCTGAAGCTTTAACTTAAGGGGCTAATTGAAATAAGAGCTATTTTAAACTATTCAGTCTAATTTTATTACAAAATATGTAATTTGTTAGTAAAATCATACTGCATAAGGGTTAAATAGCTCTTTTTACATAATTTGATAATGTTAAATCAACAATTTTTGAGACTTTTAGAAAGTAATAGTTTTATACAGTTTAGAAAACTTCAGAGATGTAGATATATCATGGAGGGGGAGGGGCTACCACAGGGGGAGTGCATACTTTGGCATTGGAGGGTGTATGATGCCCCGCTGTTTTTTTTTTTTTTGGTCTTTTTTGGCGTGTGTGTGGTGTGTATAATATATATATATATATATATATATATATATATATATATATATATATATATATATATATATATATATATATATATATATATATATATATATCATATATATATTCCAGAACAAACGACCGGCACTCTCTCATCGAATCATTGCAGCTTTGCCGGGTGCCATACAAACACTGGTAGGTGTAATGCAGAAAAAGTCAAACTGACGGCACTCTAGGCGAATAAAGAAAAAGGCTGACACGTAGTGTACAAGTCACCGATTCAGAGGCTGTAACCTCTTTTATCAAGACATGGCTTGATAAAAGAGGTTACAGCATCTGAAACGTTGACTTGTACACTACGTGTCAGCCTTTTTCTTTATTCGCCTGGAGTGCCGACAGTTTGACTTTTTATTTATAATATATATATATATATATATATATATATATATATATATATATATATATATATATATATATATATATATATACATATATATATATTTTATGTGTGTATAAATCATTTTATGAAATATTTCTTTTTTTTTCAAATACATTTTAAACTGTATTAAAAAAAGACAAGTTCTGACCCTTTTTTGGGGGAAAAATGTATCAGTTAAGTGGTTAAAGATCCACAGGTGACTTGGTAAACGAATGGTTTGGGGTCTTAAGGACCGAATTTAAGAACCTCCGGCTTAACTCCATAATGTTAATATAGTAGATTGATATTGTGTATTGTAAAAGCAGAAATTATCTGGTGAAATAGTGTATATTGTATTGGAAATAGTTAACACAGTCTAATTGATTTGCTTGAATATTAAATAAAACCAAAATGTTTTGTATATTTTGTTCCGGCTATGCGGTGGTGGTAGAAACCAGACACTGAACTCTTTTGTGTTCATTGCCAGTTTCTTGTTAAAGTTGTGGTGTCTCTGAAACATTGACCAGTAAAAGGACTAACCCCATTGCACACCAGTTTGATGTGCATTCTACAGTATTTTTCTACCTTTTGTTCTGACTAACCTAATCATGTCAGCAGGGGCGGATCCAGAAGAAAATGAAAGGGGGGGGCACCATGATAGGGGAACGGTAATAGTTATATGCACCTAAGGCATGCGTGCTCTCAGATAAGGGGTGTGGTATCACAGGGGTTGTGGCCTCACAGAATATGCCATCAGGTAATGATTGGCTGTAGGAGCACATCCTGGTATATTACCAATGTTTCACCCTGATGAAAAGGCTGATTAGGACTTGAAATGTTGGTCACCTGTTCCATTAGTTATGGGAGCCTGGAAGGCACCCCAGCACAATATAATTATTATAGTATTTAGTTGGTGGTGGCAGGTACAGCATACCTTGTTTTGGTCACTGCACTGAGACTCCGACTGCAGGACACGAACTGCCCATCTTTGATTAGCAGAAGCAGCCAGCTGGATCTCCAACAAGCAGCATAAGACATCTGCAGGACAGCCCTGTCACAATCACACGGGCTGCCTTCTCAAAGCTGAGGCTGAGTGTGACTGCACCTAGCATGGTGGTAAAGGAAGTGGAGGAGGAAGCGCTGGGTAACTGTGCGGTGCAGTGAGGGCTAATGAAGCCTTCTGCGCCGTCATAAGTAACAGTCTTACTCGATGCTGGCATTTGAACCCCGAGCCTGGCCGGCTGGCAGTGGGGGAGGTAGGTTGTGGTGTGAGCAGGGGGAGGCTGGAGCTGCAGCTCAAGCATCCCCATTGGCTACCATGGACTTGCTGTTAGAGCCACGGTGGGTCCTAGTGCCTAGCGGCTCTTTTATCAAATCTGACTGACGGAAATAGCAGTAGTGCTGCTGCTGTTCTCCTTTTGAAAAAAAAAAAAAGTCAGAAACGACGGGGGGCACGGGCCCGAGTGGGCCCCCCCCTGGATCCGCCTGTGCATGTCAGTGATGTGTGTTGCTGAGATAAGTTTATTACAGAAGTACAAGTACTAAAATGTGTTTCCCCCTCTGCAGTATCTGCCGTAAATCAGGGAATAGATATTCTAGTTGGAACACCTGGTCGCATAAGAGATCATATCGAGAACCATCGGCTGGATCTTACCACTCTGAAACACGTGGTTCTAGATGAGGTGGACATGATGTTTGACATGGGATTTGCTGAACAAGTGGAGAACATTTTATCTGTCCGTTACAAAGCCGGTATGTTGGTTACACAGACTATTTAATGACTCTCTAATGTTGGTAATTTAAACTGTGCAAAAATATTGCCCCCCCCCTCCATTTTCTTGTAAATGCAACTTGTTTATAGCCCACCTGTAAGGAAGAAATGTATCTCAAGGCGGGTGCACACTAGGCGACGGGGTATTGCTATCGATGGACAGCTATATAGTTTAACGATATAGCATTCAACGATATAGTGCGTACACATTGAACGTTATCGTTCGGGAATGCTGTTTGTGGCATCACTGAACATGCAGCTCAGCCCGACGTTGCTGCATGTCGGCTCAATATTGGTGATCACTAGACGATATAAGACTAAAAATAAACGATAATTACATTTGCCGTTATCAGGGTTTTTTTTATTTAGGCTAAAATCGCCTAGTATGTACCCCCCCTCGTTCTGTGTTCTGCACATTGCTTTTTATTACGTTTTGTTACATGTGTTTATCAGTAAATCATTTATCGTGCATTAATTGGGGACCATGTAACATAATGTGGTATAGTAGCTGTAGTGGAGCTTGGATACTTATATTCGGCTCTAAAAGTTCAATCCCCATCTACCCTCATAGCCACAGTGGCTGGAGCGGGCTGTTTAGGTGCCATGGACATCTCTGTCGGCACGTTACCACTGATTTACATATCCTCCTCCTGCAGAGGAGGGGCTTTGCTCACGGTCTCCACAGGTAGCGGTGAGGGTTATGGTCTTTGATACTCTTGGGCGGTGGTTCCAGTCTAAGAAAACGAGAATGGATGTGGTTTTTACTCTATAATCTTGATAAAAAAAAGCTATGCTGATCCCTTCCCTTCCTAACCATGGTCTCCAAGGAACACTAACAGTCCAGGCTTTAAGGATAGCCATACTTGAGCACAGGTGACTTAATTATTTAATTAGTACCTCAGTTATTTTGATTTAACTTTGTGCTCAAGCATGGATAGCACTAAAACCTAGACTGTTACTGTGCCTTGAGGACAGCGGCTGGGAAACACTACCCTAAACATTCAGCTGCAGGTGGACAGGTTCTAGATGAAGTCATTTGTGTGGTCTGCCATCAACAGGAAGGAATAGTACAACATCATGGTGTCCATGTACATGAATGGCGTATACTTGCATATTCCAATCTGGGATGGACACTTGTGTTTTCTAAGATATGCCTTTCAGTCAAACTTGAATTTAGAGCTATAACGTTTGGCCTGGCAACAGCCCAGAACGTTTTAACAAAGATCATGGCAATGATGGTTGTCCTTGTAAGATACAGAGGGGTAACTGCCCTTTCCCACTCTGCCAATCAAGGAGGGTTCTATGACCTCGCTTGCATGCTCTTGTCCTGGAGATAAGTCAGATCTTGGAAGCTCATGGCGGGATAATTAACTAGAAGATGCTGTTCTACACCCATCTTGACAAAAAATAAGATGATCTGTCTAAAGAAATTGAAAAGTCCCTATTCATTTATAGACTGGTATCGCACTCTTCTTACAATGGAATCTGTTCTGTTACACCATCTAACCAGCAAGTTCATCCAACTGTATTTAAAGGTGCACTTGTGTTTTTATATTAGACAGCCACCGCATCGCAGTTTTGATTTTAATTTAAAAAAACAACCATGTTTGTATTTTGGAATTTTCAACTGATTTACCTCTTCTCTCTGGTAGCTGTGCTTCAATAAGTACTAAAGATGGTAAAAAGTACTCAGGTGATTCTGGTGTCACCTTACTGGCCATGAAGGTCATCCCACAAGGACAGCAGTGTCTGGCCCATCATAGACCAGCCCTGTTGATATGCCTCTAAGACCAGCCCTGTTGTGTCAGGAGCCCTGTCAACACCAAGGTTTAGCTTGTCTGGTTTTAGTAGCATAGCTGTGATTCAGACTGGGCTGTGAAGCAGATTTCAGCGAGCAGTTGTCAGTCTATGGAAGATTTGCCACTGTACATCATCTAGGAGGGTCTTGATTGGGGCTTAGGGATAAATTTACTGAGTGACGGCTTTAAGGAGAAAATGTAAAACTGCAATACTATGCAAAGCAAAACAAAGTGTTTTTATCTTTGAATAGTATTACCGTTTTTTTTTCTGTGAGCCACTAGGGGACACTGGCACAACTGCAAGACTGTGGGGGTGATGGTGGCTTACCAGGGAGCTGGCTCTTTAAATCTAAGACGTGAAACAGGCTCCTCCCCCTCTATCCCCCATTATCCCTTCATTTTGAATTTGTGCCGAGAGAGCCGGTAACTGCTGACTGAGTTCCAGCTCAGTTATTTTCCTTTATTTTTATTTACTTTTATCATTTCAAGCATAGTCCCCCTTTGTTTTAGGAACCCTTCGCCACTTATCGAGAGAAGTGGGGACCGGGTCACACACCAGCAGCGTTAAGCTGCACAAGGAGAACAGCGCTTAACTGAGAAGCACTGTTTCTCCCAAGCAAGCCGCTTCCTGAGGCATCCGGTTGGGTGAGTGAGTCTCTTTCTGTGGGCACTGTGCAGCAACACAGCGGCTGGCCCCCGCCTTCCCTCCCCTCCTCTGTTACCACTGACCACAGTAAGTGTGATCCCCTCTGCACTGCAGCTGTGTCTGACGGGCACGGCGAGGTCTCCCTGCACTACTGCGCTGACAGTACACAGCGCGGCAGTGTGGGGGAATAAGTGGGCTTCTCTACTGTGCGGCGCCCGTATCCAGCGCTACGCCGGTACCCTTACCTCCTCTCCCCGCTGATCTAGTGGCCGTGACAGCGGCAAGGTCTCCCTGCGCAGCACTGAAGCACATAGCGCACAGGCTGCAGGGGGCTGCATAGGCTAAGGCTTTGGAATACACAGCAAAAGCTAATTTCATTATATTAAGGCACCCACTCAAAATGGCACTTGGGGACCTGGAGAGATGGGTGCCTCTGCATAGGGGACAGGGGCGGAGTTGGCGTGGTTTTAACCTGTCAAACAAAAGGCACCTTCCTCAGCTAGACAGCTCATTGAATGGCAACATTGTTTTTTCTCTCAGGAATCTGCACTGTACAGCAGAGACATTGCTACAGCCTGTAGAAACCTATGAGCCTGCACAAGTACAGGCTGGTGGCTGAGGGGATTTAAAATAGGGGAGTCAAATATTATACCTCCCTCTATTCATTTGATATCCCCCTCTCCCCCTCTCTCTCTTTCTCTCTCTCTCTCTCCCCCCCCCCCCCCCTCTCTCTCTCTCTCTCTCTCTCTCTCTCTCTCTCTCTCTCTCTCTCTCTCTCTCTCTCTCTCTCTCTCTCTCTCTCTCTCTCTCTCTCTCTCTCTTTTATTGAGAAGGCTGGCCTAAATTGTATGTCACTACAACCTGTCCATCGCAATGGCAGACAAGGGACCAGAGAATAAGGCATTGCAAAAATTATAAAAAAGTGATTCCTGTGTGAGGCATGTGCTTCAGAGGTTACGTTAGTTAGACCGTCCCAAGACGCTAATTTTCACCCCTGGGCGGTAGCGCTAAAAGGAACCATTTCACAATTACATACTGAAGTGGCTGCTTTACGGATGACTTGTGAGACGGTTAGGGAGATTCCTCAAAGTGATGTACTTTCTATTGCTACAGAACCACCACGGGTGACCGGTTTAGCCAAGTCAGTAGACAGTCTCACAAAATGCGTGGACTCATCCAGTAAACATCCGTAGACAGTGTCCAAGGCTAAGAAATGTCTAGTACCCTTAATTCTTTAGTCCGATGAATCCGGAGAAGAACTTCTCTCTCAGGACGAGCGTGAGTTGGGCGAAATTACTGATGCACACAACGAAGGTCCATCGGAACCTTCTCATGGGGTTGAACCTTTAATTTTAGCTGTGAGACCAGTTTTGAACATTTCCGAGACTACAACACCCGATCCGCCAGATACTGCGTTATTTGGTAGAAAACGGTGATCATCGGTCACGTATACTTTTTCAAAGAAGCTGGATGATCAGCTGACAGAGGCTTGGGAAACCCGGACAAGCGGTTTCGGATGCCCAAAAGATTCCTCACTAATTATCCGTTTCCATCGGCTATGACTGATAAATGGGAGAAGTCACTCGAGTTAACTCCTCTCTCTTTCCAGGTTGTAAGAAAAAAAAAAAAAAAAACAGCATTACCTGTTCCAGGTGCAACTTCTCTGAAAGACCCATCTGACGGGAAGCTGGACACCATGTTGAAGTCCATGTTTTCGGCCGCAGGTGTTGCACTTAGACCAACCTTGGTGAGTTCCTGAGTGAACAAAGCAGTGGAGCATTGGGCAACTAAGTTTATTAAGGATTTACAAGAGGGAGTTACGTTAAAAGAAGTAGTGATTCTAGAGGAACACATTAAAGAATCTGCTATTTATCTAGGAGAAGCGGCTAGAGATATCGGACAAGTTAACTCGAGAATCTCAGCAGCAACTATTGCAGCCAGACGAGCCCTTTGGCTGAGGTCATGGCAAGTAGACACGGAGTCAAAAAGAGTGGCGGAGGCACTTCCATTTACAGGCGACATTCTTTTTGGTAAAGAACTAGGCACGTTAATGCTACAGGTGGTAAATCTACCTCCTTACAGACTCTTCCACCACCGCCTAAATGGTCTTTTGCTGGAACTTCCTTTTGGTCCACTCAACCTTTTAGAGGACGCGGTAGAGCTACTCCCCTGCGTGGTAAAGGTTGCGGCAAGCAACCAGTCGCTGCTTGTCACCAGGACCCAAAGCCTACAGAAAAGACTGTGGCATAACGGTCTCCCTTCCCATCGGGGCCCAGGTACGGTGGGATCACTGCTTCAAAATTTCAGGATGCCGGGGTTCAAAATATCTGCCAAAGGGGGCGTGGCCTGGCTGTGGAGAGAGACAGGTGTCCAGCCCGAGCTCCTGCTTCAGTGTGACTAGTCAGATCCCCATACCCTCCATTTTGACCCCTGGGGGTAGACACCTGCTCCTTGGGTCCCCCTACATCGGGTGAAACAGGTCGCAGAGCCGGCGGGTGCCCCCTGTGCCCGTGCAGGCTGCGGCCTTACTGCCAGGAGGAAGCCGGGGACTCGAGTCAGCCGCAGCCCGGACCGGAAGTGACGTAGCGGGACCGGGAATCAGACGACGAAGGCCCTGCTTCTCCCCCCCTGCAGCCCCTTCAGCTACGCTGGACTTACCAGCTCGGCGCGGCTTCCCTTACCGCTGATGGCGGCGGTCGCTGTGTGAGGTCCGGCGCAACGGGGGAGAAGGTGCGCGGCTGCGCCTCTCGTCCTGTAGGCGGCGGACGCTGCTTCCCCTCTCTGGCGGCGGTATTCTGCTCCTCGCTGGGGGCGACTAAGCCGAGCTCCACTGCCACCAATGTTGTAGGAGGCGGCACAGCACCTCTCCTCCAGAGTCCTGAAACCGGAGCCTGGCGGCGCCATTTTGAGTCCTGGCAAACTGCCAGTACAAGGAGCTGCTGCTCTCTGAAGAGGCCTCACAGAGGCTCGGGGGCACACAGTGGAGGACGGGGGACGGCTGCAAGAACCCTCTGTGTGGACACACCAGTAAGGGGTAAGTGAACTGCTGCTCCGGGATCGCAGCGGGGCCCCCTTATCAAATCATAGCAAAAGCCCCCTCCCTGCACACATATTGAGGGTCCAGCTGTCAGCCCCACTTAGGCATTCCGTCCCCCTGCATCTGTACCCTGATTTTGCACCCTGCTCTCCTGCATCAGTGGGGGGGGGGGGGTGCCGCGGACTCGAGGGGAGACTTGAGCTGAGTCTGTGCTACTCCGAGGACATAATCCACCTTCCTCTGTGTGCTGTCATGCTGCTGACTCAATACCCACCGATACCTACCTGATCTGTAATATGCCATAATGTGACCAGGCCGCGCAGAGGGGATAACGCGGTGCAACACCTGCTGGGATATGTCCTGATATTTCCTTTCAAGAGGCGCTGTTCTGGATTCTGTTCTCTCCACTTAGACAAATGACAAGGCGACGCCGCTCTGGCAACTCATCCAAAGCTAAACCCGCGACTTCACGAGCTGCAGCCTTCCGTACTTTATTTAGCACTCCCGTACCCGACCCCATTGCCTCTACGCTCCCCCCTGAACCCTTGACATCAAACGTCATGGAGGATAACGGGGCCCTGACCTCTTCCCCCAAAAAACGCCAATCTGGAGATGCCAGCAGGGACTCTGCCGACATGGCAGCAGTCCTTCTACAGCTACGCTCTCTTCCGACTCGTCAAGACATCCAACAGGATTTATCCAACATGGAGAAGCGGATTCATGATTCTCTTCAGGCGAGTCTCTCTACCATCCAATCCGATCTCACACAAGTAGCAAATAGAGTGGTTGATCTGGAGGATCACAGGGATGAAACGGACTCTAAGCTCGCTGACTTGCATGACCTTGTATCCCGATACTCACGTACCACCCCTGAAATGAGACGTAGATTGGATGATATAGATAACAGGGGTAGGCGGAACAACCCGAGGGTCAAAGGTCTACCGGAAGATGTTCCTCCTCAGGGCCTGGCTGCGGCGTTATCTACAATATTCAACGGCCTTCTTGGTGCTGACCCCAGCTCTCAAATAATGTTTGACAGAGCACACCGGGCTCTCCGACCAAAAGGAGCGCCCACAGAAAGGCCTAGAGACGTCATTTGCCGCCTGCACTATTTTCAGGTGAAAGAGACAATTTTACAGAAGTCCAGACAGGCCCCGAATATAGACTTTAACGGCCATCCTATTCAGATTTTCCAGGACCTTTCATGGACAACTCTGCAGCAGAGGCGTCTTCTCCACCCCCTTACGGAAGCTCTACGGAAGAAGGATATCCGGTTCCGCTGGGGGTTCCCTTTAAGTATCCAAGTGACCCGAGACGGGATACGTTATGTTCTTGAGGACTATGAAGACGTCCCGTCGTTCTGCTCCGCACTGGGCTTACCGTTCATATCACTACCTAATTGGACGGACCCCTTGCAACTCCCTACTACGTCACTCCCCCGCAGGGAGCCTTGGAGAAAGGTGGGCAACTCCAGACGACGCAATCGAGCTGGAAAGACTGATGATACCTCTGAAGCCTCGTGAATGTATTCATCACTTTCATCTGTGATATCCTTTTATTTCTCCTTTGCATTTCCTTACTGAAAGCTCATATTTTTCTTTTTTTTTACTGTTTGTTTACTGTATGGGCTTAACCTGTTATGGGAATGCTTACTGACATTTTAATGGCTGAGGTTACGTTTAAATTCTGCTTAGGGTGTTCCATGTGTACTGAATAGACTGAGTGGCGGGGAGGGAGGTGGCGATTGTTTTCTTTTTTTTCGCTCGCCTCCTTCCTGACCATGACGTATCCCTCAAAAACTACTGTTTAATCTATTAACATAAGATTGTTGCGCCCGTTGTCACCCTTTGAACCCCCTTCTCTGCTGTATATTTTTTAGACCATGGGATACTTAGTTCTTACCCATGGCTTTCAATGCAGAGATTGCTATAATATGTTGTTTTATATGTTTGTTTTTTTTTCCCTTACTCTACGTTGAGCTATCCATGTCCTCCATTCTTTCCTCTTGTGTTTCCCCATTCACCCCTCCCCTCACATGCTACCACCAACATCAGATTATTCTTGGTACTACACTATATTGGAGCAGCAGCTATGGTATATCGTTCAGTGAGTCAGTTTCCACATCCCTTCAGTTATGGCTAGTTTGAAAGTCGTCTCCTACAATGTGAAAGGATTAAATATCCCTGAAAAGAGGTCAGGCCTACTACACACCTTGCATACAGATGGAGCAGAGGTTGTTTTCTTACAAGAAACACATTTCAAGAGGGGGGCCTCTCCGGGTCTCCGCTCTCGCCACTTTTTAAATGGTTACTTTAACGATTACTCCGGAGCGAAGGCTAGAGGTGTCGCTATTCTCTTTGCCAAGCATCTGAGATTGACGGATGTTTCCGAAATGCAAATAGGTGATGGAAGGGGGATTCTGGTTAGAGCTACCATAGCCCATCAGGCATTCACTTTTGTTAATCTCTACCTTCCTAACCTAGGCCAAACCCGGTTCCTCAGGGACTCCCTGGAGCTAGTTGAACAAAACCTGGCGGGTACTTTGGTGGTAGGAGGGGATCTTAACTGGGTCCTTGAGCCCCGCTTGGATTCCTCTTCTGGGTCTCCGAGGACTACTCTTAGAGAATCCAGACGGTTTAGAGCTGTCTTGCATGATTTTCAACTGGTGGACGCTTGGCGTCTACTACACCCATCAGAAAGGGATTTCACCTTTTACTCATCCCCACACAACTCCTACTCCCGAATAGATTACCTCTGCGTGAGCCATGCACATTTAGACCTACTGACTGATGCCACCATCGGCCAAATAGCATTATCCGACCATGCCCCAGTCACCCTTACACTCTCTCTCCGGCATCCACCTTCCAAACACTGGCGCTGGCGGTTCAATGAACAACTTCTTCGGGACCCCGTATCCCGAGCTCAGATTGAGAAGGCAATAGAGGACTACATTTCCTTAAATGCAACTGGCGATGTCTCTCCGGTGACACTGCGGGAGGCGCATAAGTGTGTGATAAGGGGTAAATGCATACAATTGGGCACACACCTGAAAAAACAAAAGGCTGAGTGTAGAAACGCCTTGCTAGAGAAAATTAAAAAATTAGAATTGGCACATAAATCCACATTAGCATCCGACACTTTTTCTGAACTTCAAACGGCGCGACAAGCTCTTAATACTCTGCTCAGCGATGGTACCCGCAGGGCATTTCGTAAATGTCGCCACAAATACCATAGATGGGGAAACAGACCTGGTAAACTCCTGGCACGTGCTCTTAGAGCTCAGAGATCCTTAACGTATATATCGAAACTCACAGACGCTGACGGGCGGTCCCATGCCTCTGATACGGAAATAGCTAGGATTTTTCATACTTACTACTCGGCTTTATATAATCTGACCTCTACACGTACATCGTCTGCACGCATAGCCCATAAACATGACATACAGACATTCCTAGACAAAATTACTTTCTCTATCGTCCTAGTGGATGCTGGGGTTCCTGAAAGGACCATGGGGAATAGCGGCTCCGCAGGAGACAGGGCACAAAAAGTAAAGCTTTACGATCAGGTGGTGTGTACTGGCTCCTCCCCCTATGACCCTCCTCCAAGCCTCAGTTAGATTTTTGTGCCCGGCCGAGAAGGGTGCAATCTAGGTGGCTCTCCTAAAGAGCTGCTTAGAAAAGTTTAGCTTAGGTTTTTTATTTTACAGTGAGTCCTGCTGGCAACAGGATCACTGCAACGAGGGACTTAGGGGAGAAGAAGTGAACTCACCTGCGTGCAGGATGGATTGGCTTCTTTGGCTACTGGACATTAGCTCCAGAGGGACGATCACAGGTACAGCCTGGATGGTCACCGGAGCCTCGCCGCCGGCCCCCTTGCAGATGCTGAAACGAGAAGAAGGTCCAGAATCGGCGGCAGAAGACTCCTCAGTCTTCTTAAGGTAGCGCACAGCACTGCAGCTGTGCGCCATTTCCTCTCAGCACACTTCACACGGCAGTCACTGAGGGTGCAGGGCGCTGGGAGGGGGGCGCCCTGGGAGGCAATGTAAACCTATTTTTTGGCAAAAAATACCTCGCATATAGCCTCCGGGGGCTATATGGAGATATTTAATCCCTGCCAGAATCCGTTAAAGAGCGGGAGATGAGCCCGCCGAAAAAGGGGCGGGGCCTATCTCCTCAGCACACAGCGCCATTTTCCTCACACAGCTCCGCTGGTCAGGAAGGCTCCCAGGCTCTCTCCCTGCACTGCACTACAGAAACAGGGTAAAACAAGAGAGGGGGGGCAAAATTGTGGCAAAAATATATATATTAAAGCAGCTATACAGGGAGCACTTATTATAAGGCTATCCCTGTCATATATAGCGCTTTTGGTGTGTGCTGGCAAACTCTCCCTCTGTCTCCCCAAAGGGCTAGTGGGGTCCTGTCTTCTTTAAGAGCATTCCCTGTGTGTCTGCTGTGTGTCGGTACGTGTGTGTCGACATGTATGAGGACGATATTGGTGTGGAGGCGGAGCAATTGCCAAATAAGGGGATGTCACCCCCTAGGGAGTCGACACCAGAATGGATGGCTTTATTTATGGAATTACGGGATAGTGTCAACACGCTAAAGCAGTCGTTTGACGACATGAGACGGCCGGACAATCAATTAGCACCTGTCCAGGCGCCTCAAACACCGTCAGGGGCTGTAAAACGCCCGTTACCTCAGTCGGTCGTCACGGACCCAGACACAGGCACTGATTCCAGTGGCGACGGTGACGAATCAACCGTATTTTCCAGTAGTTCCACACGTTATATGATTTTGGCAATGAAGGAGGCGTTACATATTGCTGATACTACAGGTACCACAAAACAGGGTATTATGTGGGGTGTGAAAAAACTACCTATAGTTTTTCCTGAATCAGATGAATTAAATGAGGTGTGTGATGAAGCGTGGGTTGCCCCCGATAAAAAACTGCTAATTTCAAAGAAGTTATTGGCTTTATACCCTTTCCCGCCAGAGGTTAGGGCGCGCTGGGAAACACCTCCTAGGGTGGACAAGGCGCTCACACGCTTATCAAAACAAGTGGCGTTACCCTCTCCTGAGACGGCCGCACTTAAAGATCCAGCAGATAGGAGGATGGAAAATATCCAAAAAAGTATATACACACATACAGGTGTTATACTACGACCAGCTATAGCGACAGCCTGGATGTGCAGTGCTGGGGTAGCTTGGTCAGAGTCCCTGATTGAAAATATTGATACCCTGGATAGGGACAATGTTTTACTGTCTTTAGAGCAAATAAAGGATGCATTTCTTTATATGCGTGATGCACAGAGGGATATTTGCACACTGGCATCACGGGTAAGTGCTATGTCCATTTCGGCCAGAAGAAGTTTATGGACGCGACAGTGGTCAGGTGATGCGGACTCAAAACGGCATATGGAAGTTTTGCCGTATAAAGGGGAGGAGTTATTTGGTGTTGGTCTATCGGATTTGGTGGCCACGGCTACAGCCGGGAAATCCACCTTTTTACCTCAAGTCACTCCCCAACAGAAAAAGACACCGACTTTTCAACCGCAGCCCTTTCGTTCCTTTAAAAACAAGAGAGCAAAGGGATATTCATATCTGCCACGAGGCAGAGGAAGGGGGAAGAGACTGCAACAGGCAGCTCCTTCCCAGGAACAGAAGCCCTCCCCCGCTTCTACAAAAGCCTCAGCATGACGCTGGGGCTTCCCAAGCGGACTCGGGGGCGGTGGGCGGTCGTCTCAAGAATTTCAGCGCGCAGTGGGCTCACTTGCAGGTAGATCCCTGGATCCTGCAGATAATATCTCAGGGGTACAGGTTGGAACTAGAGACGGATCCACCTCGCCGTTTCCTGAAGTCTGCTTTACCAACGTCCCCCTCCGACAGGGTGACGGTCTTGGAAGCCATTCACAAGCTGTACTCTCAGCAGGTGATTGTCAAGGTACCTCTTTTACAACAAGGAAAGGGGTATTATTCCACTCTATTTGTGGTACCGAAGCCGGATGGCTCGGTAAGACCTATTCTAAATCTGAAATCCTTGAACCTGTACATAAAAAAGTTCAAGTTCAAGATGGAGTCACTCAGAGCAGTGATAGCGAACCTGGAAGAAGGGGACTTTATGGTATCCTTGGACATCAAGGATGCGTATCTCCACGTTCCAATTTACCCCTCACACCAGGGGTACCTCAGGTTCGTCGTACAGAACTGTCACTATCAGTTTCAGACGCTGCCGTTTGGATTGTCCACGGCACCTCGGGTCTTTACCAAGGTAATGGCCGAGATGATGATTCTTCTTCGAAGAAAAGGCGTATTAATTATCCCATACTTGGACGATCTCCTAATAAGGGCAAGGTCCAGAGAACAGCTAGAGATGGGATTAGCACTGTCTCAAGAAGTGCTAAAGCAGCACGGGTGGATTCTGAATATTCCAAAATCCCAGTTAATTCCGACAACACGTCTGCTGTTCCTAGGGATGATTCTGGACACGGTTCAGAAAAAGGTTTTTCTCCCGGAGGAAAAAGCCAAGGAGTTATCCGAACTTGTCAGGAACCTCCTAAAACCAGGAAAGGTGTCTGTACATCAATGCACAAGAGTCCTGGGAAAAATGGTGGCTTCTTACGAAGCAATTCCATTCGGCAGATTCCACGCAAGAATTTTCCAGAGGGATCTGCTGGACAAATGGTCAGGGTCGCATCTTCAGATGCACCAGCGGATAACCCTGTCTCCAAGGACAAGGGTATCTCTTCTGTGGTGGTTGCAGAGTGCTCATCTATTGGAGGGCCGCAGATTCGGCATACAGGATTGGATCCTGGTGACCACGGACGCCAGCCTGAGAGGCTGGGGAGCAGTCACACAAGGAAGAAACTTCCAGGGCGTGTGGTCGAGCCTGGAAACGTCTCTTCACATAAACATTCTGGAACTAAGAGCAATCTACAATGCTCTAAGCCAGGCAGAACCTCTGCTTCAAGGAAAACCGGTGTTGATCCAGTCGGACAACATCACGGCAGTCGCCCATGTAAACAGACAGGGCGGCACAAGAAGCAGGAGTGCAATGGCAGAAGCTGCAAGGATTCTTCGCTGGGCAGAGAATCATGTGATAGCACTGTCAGCGGTGTTCATCCCGGGAGTGGACAACTGGGAAGCAGACTTCCTCAGCAGACACGACCTTCACCCGGGAGAGTGGGGACTTCATCCAGAAGTTTTCCACATGCTTGTAACCCGTTGGGAAAGACCAATGGTGGACATGATGGCGTCTCGCCTCAACAAAAAACTGGACAGGTATTGCGCCAGGTCAAGAGACCCGCAGGCAATAGCTGTGGACGCGCTGGTAACGCCTTGGGTGTACCAGTCGGTGTATGTGTTTCCTCCTCTGCCTCTCATACCAAAAGTATTGAGAATTATACGGCAAAGAGGCGTAAGAACGATACTAGTGGTTCCGGATTGGCCAAGAAGGACTTGGTACCCGGAACTTCAAGAGATGATCACGGAGGATCCGTGGCCTCTACCTCTGAGAAGGGACTTGCTTTCAGCAGGGTCCCTGTCTGTTTCAAGACTTACCGCGGCTGCGTTTGACGGCATGGCGGTTGAACGCCGGATCCTAAAGGAAAAAGGCATGCCGGAAGAAGTCATTCCTACCTTGATTAAAGCAAGGAAGGAAGTAACCGCGCAACATTATCACCGCATTTGGCGAAAATATGTTGCGTGGTGCGAGGATCGGAGTGCTCCGACGGAGGAATTTCAACTGGGTCGATTCCTACATTTCCTGCAATCAGGATTGTCTATGGGTCTCAAATTGGGATCTATTAAGGTTCAAATTTCGGCCCTGTCGATTTTCTTCCAGAAAGAATTGGCTTCAGTTCCTGAAGTCCAGACCTTTGTTAAGGGAGTACTGCATATACAGCCCCCTGTGGTGCCTCCAGTGGCACCGTGGGATCTCAATGTTGTTTTGGACTTTCTCAAATCTCATTGGTTTGAACCACTAAAAAATGTGGATTTGAAATATCTCACATGGAAAGTGACCATGCTACTAGCCCTGGCTTCGGCCAGGAGAGTGTCAGAACTGGCAGCTTTATCTTACAAAAGCCCATATCTGATTTTCCATTCGGACAGGGCAGAACTGCGGACTCGTCCACATTTTCTCCCTAAGGTGGTGTCAGCATTTCATCTGAACCAGCCTATTGTAGTGCCTGCGGCTACAAGCGACTTGGAGGACTCCAAGTTGTTGGACGTTGTCAGAGCTTTAAAAATATACATTTCAAGGACAGCTGGAGTCAGGAAATCTGACTCACTGTTTATACTATATGCTCCCAACAAGTTGGGCGCTCCTGCGTCTAAGCAGACTATTGCTCGCTGGATTTGTAGTACGATTCAGCTTGCACATTCTGTGGCAGGCCTGCCACAGCCAAAATCGGTAAAAGCCCACTCCACAAGGAAGGTGGGTTCTTCTTGGGCGGCTGCCCGAGGGGTCTCGGCATTACAACTCTGCCAAGCGGCTACGTGGTCGGGGGAGAACACGTTTGTAAAATTCTACAAATTTGATACCCTGGCTAAGGAGGACCTGGAGTTCTCTCATTCGGTGCTGCAGAGTCATCCGCACTCTCCCGCCCGTTTGGGAGCTTTGGTATAATCCCCATGGTCCTTTCAGGAACCCCAGCATCCACTAGGACGATAGAGAAAATAAGAATTTACTTACCGATAATTCTATTTCTCGGAGTCCGTAGTGGATGCTGGGCGCCCATCCCAAGTGCGGATTATCTGCAATAATTGTACATAGTTATTGTTACCTAAATCGGGTTATTGTTGTAGGGAGCCATCTTTCAGAGGCTCCTCTGTTATCATACTGTTAACTGGGTTTAGATCACAGGTTGTACGGTGTGATTGGTGTGGCTGGTATGAGTCTTACCCGGGATTCATAAATCCTTCCTTATTGTGTACGCTCGTCCGGGCACAGTATCCTAACTGAGGCTTGGAGGAGGGTCATAGGGGGAGGAGCCAGTACACACCACCTGATCGTAAAGCTTTACTTTTTGTGCCCTGTCTCCTGCGGAGCCGCTATTCCCCATGGTCCTTTCAGGAACCCCAGCATCCACTACGGACTCCGAGAAATAGAATTATCGGTAAGTAAATTCTTATTTTTCCGACTATCTCGACAGACGTTGCAAAGGCCCTAGACGATCCTTTC
This sequence comes from Pseudophryne corroboree, assembly GCF_028390025.1. NCBI lineage: Eukaryota > Metazoa > Chordata > Amphibia > Anura > Myobatrachidae > Pseudophryne > Pseudophryne corroboree. The sequence goes on from NC_086446.1 coordinate 608,764,758, forward strand.
ACTGAGGAAGAACTGCTGGCCGCCCTAAAGTCTTCCCCTAATGGTAAAAGCCCAGGACCGGATGGTTTCCCGGTTACATATTATAAGGCCTTTCAGGATAGGCTCCGCCCCCTTCTCATACAAGCCTGCAATGCCATATCATCAGCGACCCCTCTGTCGGGCCAGTCCCTGAGTGCCCATATTACTGTCATTCCGAAGGAATCCAAAGATCCGACACTCCCTTCCAGCTATCGGCCAATATCACTGCTGAATGCAGATATCAAATTATTTGCAAAACTTATGGCTAATCGCCTTAAGCCATTACTACCAGATATAGTGCACCCTGATCAGGTAGGTTTTGTTATGGGCAGAGAGGCAAGGGATAATACTATCAGAGTCATTGATCTGATAGCGCATGCACAGGCATATGATGTCCCTCTTATGCTCCTCTCCACAGACGCAGAAAAGGCCTTTGATCGGGTGGACTGGGATTTTATGGAGGCAGTGCTCAGACGCCTGGGTCTAGGAGATGTTTTCTTACAGAGGATTCTCTCGTTGTATAGAGCTCCATCTGCTCGGGTTAGGGTGAATGGCGTTCTCTCCGAACCAATACCGATATCCAATGGCACGCGCCAGGGCTGCCCGCTGTCACCTTTAATCTTTGTCTTATGTATGGAGGCTCTGGCCCGTGCGATCAGATGTAACCCCAATATTGTGGGCCTGCAGGTGGGAAAGACTGACCACTGCTTGGCCCTCTTCGCAGACGACTTATTGGCGGTCCTGACGAACCCCTTAATTTCTCTACCCAGCCTTATGAAGGAATTTACACGATTCGGAAACCTATCAAATTTTAAAATTAATTATTCTAAGTCTACGGCAATGAATATTACACTCCCACCTGCTACGGCCTCTCATTTGGCGCAATCATTTCAATTTACATGGCAGAAATCCCATATTACATACCTAGGGATTCAAATCCCTTCGACGCTTAATGCTGTAGTTGCTATTAACCACACCCCTCTCCTCCGCAAATTGCGTCAGGAGATGGCGTACTGGCTCACGCAGAGGTTCTCATGGCTAGGCCGTATAAATATAGTGAAGATGAACATTCTTCCTAGGCTGTTATATCTCTTTCAAACTATCCGTTTGAAACTCCCCCCTAAATTTTTAGCCGAAGCACATAAGGCGATAAGCCACTTCATCTGGGGAGGGCGGAAACCTAGGTTCAAGCATAGCCATTTATCTAGACTGAAATCTCAGGGCGGACAACAACTGCCTATGATTTCTACATACTATCATGCCACATTACTGCATAGGATTGTCGATTGGTCCCGCCCCAGTCCATATAGGAAACAGTGGGTTGATCTGGAGGCTTCTTCCACTAATCTTAATCTACAGGCAGTACCCTGGTCTCCTAAAATCAGCCGCTCATTCCATCCTACTGTGGGGCCCACTTTAGCTTTATGGCGGACATTTCGTTATAAGATGGGAATCTCGTCTAGACGGACATCCCTCATACATATTTTCGATAACCCGCTATTCCCTCCGGGAGAGTCCAACACGATTGCTTCTAGATGGGAGAGGGCAGGTGTGACGAGGGTGGTTCACCTGCTTGCACATGGCAAACTCAAGGCGTTCTCCGAGATACAGACAACGGGCGATATACCCGCCAAGGATTACTGGTTCTACCTCCAGGTGCGCCATTTCATCACCTCGCAGAAAGGAGCGGCAGACCTTTATAAGGTTCTTACTCCCTTTGAATCCATGTGCAATCAGGAGACGGCCCCGTCACACGTAGTGTCGGGTATTTACAAAATCCTACTGCAGGGCTGCTTCCCTGCTGTCCCTTCTTTCTGTGATGCCTGGGATAAAGACTTACTACATCGGGGAATCAAGATCCATTGGGATACACATTGCAAGGTCATGGCACAATGCTCCACTAGCCTGGAAGTTGTGGAAACACAATACAAATTGACGAGATGGTACAGGTGCCCCTCTCTTCTTCATAAATTCTACCCTTCAGTCTCTCCCCTGTGCTGGAGATGTGGTAGGGATACTGGTACGCTGGTCCACATTTGGTGGGACTGCCCGTTGATTGCCCCCTTCTGGAACACAATTATTAAACTATCAGCGGAGATTCTGGGAGGTCCAGTGCCAACGGGTCCGGATTTTTGGCTTCTCTCACACTCAACTGTCCCCCTGTCACACTACAAGAAGTCCCTCCTTAAACACTTAAATAATGCGGCGAGAGCGGTGCTCCCAGTACATTGGCGGTCCGTTAACCCGCCGACAATATGGGAATGGTTCCAACGCATTGATTTCTATATGCATATGGAAGATGTTTACTCTGCCGCTTTAGATAAATACTCCGACTATATAGCCATTTGGCTTCGCTGGATGGAATTCAAGACCACTAAGGCTTATGCTGATTATGCTCACCTACGTACCCACTGAGGATGGAACCTGCTGATGCCTCCTCTCTGGTCTATAAATGATTTACATATGCAACCTAATCCACCCCCTCCCCCCCCCCCCTTTTTCCTTCCCTTTCTTCCCCTTGTCCACCCCCCTTTTATTTGTTCATTGTTTCCAACTGTTTACTACTTCAAATATTATATGGTTACCATGTTAATGAGTGATACTGTTACGAAGCGCTCTTTATTTCAGACGCTATGTCTTCAGTTAGATGATATACAGCGTAGGATGACATATATATGTATGTTAACCCTTCTTTCTTTTTCTCCTTGATGACATCCCTGTAACTGCAATCACCACGCTATGAGACTAATATCTACGTTTCATTTTTAGACATATGTACTGCACTATATGGAAACTGTTTCAATTTGTAAAATGAAAAATAAAGAATTAATAAAAAAAAAAAAATATCTGCCAATACATGGATTCGCAATATCATCTCCCAAGAGTACGAGTTAGATTTCAAAGTTTTACCACCAAATAAATATTTTACGACAAATATTCCCATCCTTCTGGACAAGCGTTTAGCCCTTCAAGGAGCAATACAGACCTTGGTAGAATCAGCCATGCTAATGCCAGTACCACCTGAGTCAACAAAAGAAGGGTTACTATTCCAATCTTTTCGTAGTTCCAAAATCAGACGGTACGGTAAGACCAATCCTGAACCTGAAATCATTGAATCCGTTTTTGACTTACTACCAGTTCAAGATGGAGTCGCTCAACTCAGTGATTTTGAGTATGGAACCCAAGGAATTCATGATATCTCTAGACATCAAGGATGCATATCTCCACATTCCGATCTGGGAGCCTCATCAAGCGTTTCTCAGGTTCGCAATTCAACAGGATAATTTTCAATTCAGAGCCTTTACCATTCGAACTGTCCACAGCACCCAGAGTGTTTACCAAGGTCATGTCTGTGATTGCTCACCTCAGATCATTGGGAGTCACAATAATACCATACCTAGACGACCTCCTCCTCAAAGCTCCATGCGATCTCATTCTCCATGCTCTATTAACATACATTGTGTTGGTGGAACACTGATGGATAATCAGTTTTCGGAAATCCAACCTTCAGCCGTCACAGCGTCTCCAGTTTCTCTGTTATCCTGAACATGAACGTACAGACAGTGTTTCTGCCACAAGACAAAGCTCTGAGTATACAGAAACTGGTCCAGGCTGTTCTCAGGCCACGACTGGTATCGGTCCATTTATGCATTAGTCTGCTTGGGAAGATGGTAGCTGCTTTCTAAACTCTGGAGTTTGGCCATTTTCATTCACGTCCTTTCCAGCTGGACCTGTTACATCAATGGTCGAGGTCTCACCTACACCTTCGACAATTAGTTTGTCTAACTCCAGAGACACTACTTTTGCTTCTTTGGCGGCTCCATCTGCACAATCTCACTGCGGGCAGGCGGTTCGGTGTATGGGACTGCACACTCCTCATGACGGATGCCAGCCTCCGGGGCTGGGGAGCGGTTGTGTTGGACTCCGATCTTCAGGGCCACTGGTCTCCACAGGAATCGCTGTTGCCAATAAATGTGTTGGAACTGGGAGCAATCTACAATGTGTTGGTACAAGTCGCCCACATTCTTCGATCCAAGGTGGTAAAAGTTCAATCTGACAACATGACTGCCGTAGCGTAAGTAAACAAACAAGGTGGAACTCGCAGTTGCCAGGCGATGCGAGAGGTGTCACGCATTCTCCAATAGGCAGAATGTAACGCAGTAATTCTCTTGGTTTTCACTCCAGGAGTGGACAATTGGGAAAGACAAACAATGGTAGTTGCTCGGTCATTCCTGGAGATAATTATGTATCAGGTGCTGGAAAGGGGGAGGGGTCACAGACAAACAACAGACAGAGAGGGGGGTGGGGTGCAAACCCCCTCCCCTAAATTTCCCTTCAGCACACTAAAAATTACCTGTAACCATACCTGAACCTATCTGGTAATAGAAATTCAGAGAATTAGTCACACATGTTTGCAAACATATGTTTAGTTGCTGAGCCACCTCACGGCTTCTCTGCTTTTTTTTTTCCAGAAACGCCTAGCGCTCCTGTCGGAGGTGCAGACCTTTCTACAGGGGGTTCTACGGGTACAACCTCCGTTTGTTCCACCTACAGCTTCTTGGGATTTAAATCTGGTGCTGGAATTTCTACAGTCACCTTGTTTTGAACCTTTGGAAGAAGCAGACCTTAAATATCTTACTTGGAAGACTGCTTTTCTACCAGCCATAGCTTCAGCCTGGAGGGTTTCTGAATTAAGTGCTTTGTCTTGCATACCTCCCTTCTTTATTTTTTTTTTATTTTTTTTCCATCATGATTGGGCTGAGTTGAGAACACATGCCTCTTTCCTTCCCAAGGTAGTGTCTGCTTTTCATATCAACCAACCTATTGTGGTTCCATCCTTGCAGGAAGATTCTGGGACACCTTCTCTGGATGTAGTGAAAACCTTGAAGATCTACGTAGAGCGGACTGTGCCTTTCAGGAAGTATGATCCTTTATTCGTGCTTTATGATGCCCCTCGTCACGGGTGGCCTGCTACTAAGCAGACTCTGGCCCGCTGGATTAAGTTGTCTATTCATCAGGCTTATCTCCACCAGTCTAGACAACCTCCAGTATCCATTGCTGCCCACTCTACATGCTCTGTAGGGGTCTTCGTGGTCCGCTAGTAGGGGGGCTACCACTTTTCAACTCTGTTGAGCAGCAACTTGGTCCATTATTTATACGTTTGCTAAATTCTACAAGTTTGATACTTTTGCGGCTTTATCTTCATGATTTGGCCATCTTGTTTTGCTAGTTCCTCAGCGATCTCCCGCCCAGGGGGGAAACTTTGGGACGTCCCCACAGTCTTGAAGTTGTGCCAGTGTCCCTAGCGGCTGACAGAAAAAGGAGGATTTTGGTACTTATCGATTAAATCCCTTTTTCGGAAGCCATAGGGGACACTGGCCGCTTGCCCGTCGCTGTTCTCTTGCCTTCTTTATTCTGTTGTGTTTACTTGTTATATGTTCTCTTCCCTCGTATAGTTTTTGTCCTCTTGTTCTCGTCTCCTCTTGGCTAATTCATAATTTAAGGATGATGGGGGATAGAGAAGGAGGAGCCTGTTTCACTTCTTAGATTATTTAAAGTGCCAGCTCCATGTAGCCACCATCATCACCCCACAGTCTTGAAGTTGTGCCGGTGTCCCCTATGGCTTCCGAAAAAGGGATTTATCGGTATGTACCAAAATCCTCCTTTTAATTCTCCGCTTAAACTCTTTAAGAATTGGTGGAATTTGTAAGCGATTGCCCAAGATATTTACCTCTGTTCCTTGATGGTTCGGGTTTCAGCCACCTTTTTAGTTGTAAGTTTTCTCCTTCAGAGAAAATTGGCACACTTACTATTTTTGGTGTAGACTTTTATTACAGAGTGTGATGCATGTTCTGATTTCCAATACCCCCACCCAATAGCTCCTTGGGATCTCACTGACGCTGATAGCCTTACAAAAACCTCTGTTCTTGGACTGCCTTTCTGTTGACAATTTACACAGCTAAGAGAGTTTCTGAGCTGGGAACTCCTTGTCTTGGAGGTCTCATTTTCCTTTCCTCCATTTTCACAAAGAAAGGGCTGTCTGGACAAAACTTGTCTCAGCCTAAAGTTGTCTAAGATTCTCACTTAATCAGAATGTTAAGTTTAGGACTTAAACTTGGTAAGTCTATGGGCTTTATCAGGGCTATGTCTGTAGGACCCGTGACGCGTGCAGGATGGACGACTTCTTGCGCCTCTATGATAGCCACAAAGTTGATGGCCTCCAATAAAGTGGACTGTTTCAGTAGTTTGTTAAGCTTAGACTGGGGCAGGCAAGCAGGTTACACCAAATAGGCGAGTGCCTCATTGGCAGCGCAAAAAGGGTCCTCAGATGAGCAGCTGTTTCCAGGGAATACCTGGTAGTTGTTCCATACATTTTACACATTTCTACAGATTCAATATTGTTTTTTATTCTAGAGATACTAGTTTTGGACGTAAGGTTCCACATAAAGTAGCCAAAATGTATCCTCCTGTAGGGACAACTTTGGGGTGCTCTCATCTTGTTTCAGCCCCCCTCAATTGCATCAAGGAACGAAAGATGCACTTGACTTGGGTAAAATCCTTTTCTATTTCTCCATTGGTGGACACTGGATGCCCATCCTATATACTCTTGTTCGTTCTTTTTCATCCACTAGGGGTCACTGGAGTACTCTTGGGATATGGACGGTGTTAGCAAGGACTGGGCACTGAATATTCAAATTTCAGTAACTCTCCTCCCCTCCATACTCCCAGAATACCTCAGTGTTTTTTCGGTGCTCACATGGACAGGAAGCACAAGTGTGGACCTCCAGAGGGGGACATACATTTTTTTACTTTTAAATATTTTTGTTTTTATTTCTCTGACGTCCTAAGTGGATGCTGGGGACTCCGTCAGGACCATGGGGAATAGCGGCTCCGCAGGAGACAGGGCACAAAAGTAAAAGCTTTAGGATCAGGTGGTGTGCACTGGCTCCTCCCCCTATGACCCTCCTCCAAGCCTCAGTTAGGTTTTTGTGCCCGGCCGAGAAGGGTGCAATCTAGGTGGCTCTCCTAAAGAGCTGCTTAGAGTAAAAGTTTTATTAGGTTTTTTATTTTCAGTGAGTCCTGCTGGCAACAGGCTCACTGCAACGAGGGACTTAGGGGAGAAGAAGTGAACTCACCTGCGTGCAGGATGGATTGGCTTCTTTGGCTACTGGACACTAGCTCCAGAGGGACGATCACAGGTACAGCCTGGATGGGTCACCGGAGCCGCGCCGCCGACCCCCTTGCAGATGCTGAAGAGAGAAGAGGTCCAGAAATCGGCGGCTGAAGACTTCTCAGTCTTCATGAGGTAGCGCACAGCACTGCAGCTGTGCGCCATTGCTCTCAGCACACTTCACACCAACGGTCACTGAGGGCGCAGGGCGCTGGGGGGGGCGCCCTGGGCAGCAATGAAAATACCTATACTGGCTAAAAATACATCACATATAGCCTCTGGGGCTATATGGATGTATTTAAACCCTGCCAGGTTGTCAGAAAAACGGGAGAAGAAGCCCGCCGAAAAGGGGGCGGGGCCTATTCTCCTCAGCACACAGCGCCATTTTCCCTCACAGAACTGCTGGTGGGAAGGCTCCCAGGCTCTCCCCTGCACTGCACTACAGAAACAGGGTTAAAACAGAGAGGGGGGGCACTTATTTGGCGATATGATTATATATTAAGATGCTATAAGGGGAAAACACTTATATAAAGGTTGTCCCTGTATAATTATAGCGTTTTGGTGTGTGCTGGCAAACTCTCCCTCTGTCTCCCCAAAGGGCTAGTGGGGTCCTGTCCTCTATCAGAGCATTCCCTGTGTGTGTGCTGGGTGTCGGTACGTGTGTGTCGACATGTATGAGGACGATGTTGGTGAGGAGGCGGAGCAATTGCCTGTAATGGTGATGTCATCTCTAGGGAGTCGACACCGGAATGGATGGCGTATTTAGGGAATTACGTGATAATGTCAACACGCTGCAAGGTCGGTTGACGACATGAGACGGCCGGCAAACAAATTAGTACCTGTCCAGGCGTCTCAAACACCGTCAGGGGCTTTAAAACGCCCATTTACCTCAGTCGGTCGACACAGACACTGACTCCAGTGTCGACGGTGAAGAAACAAACGTATTTTCCTTTAGGGCCACACGTTACATGTTAAGGGCAATGAAGGAGGTGTTGCATATTTCTGATACTACAAGTACCACAAAAAAGGGTATTATGTGGGGTGTGAAAAAACTACCTGTAGTTTTTCCTGAATCAGATAAATTAAATGAAGTGTGTGATGATGCGTGGGTTTCCCCCGATAGAAAATTATTGGCGGTATACCCTTTCCCGCCAGAAGTTATGGCGCGTTGGGAAACATCCCTTAGGGTGGATAAGGCGCTCACACGCTTATCAAAACAAATGGCGTTACCGTCTCCAGATACGGCCGCCCTCAAAGAGCCAACTGATAGGAGGCTGGAAAATATACTAAACAGTATATACACACATACTGGTGTTATACTGCGACCAGCGATCACCTCAGCCTGGATGGGCAGCGCTGGGGTGGCTTGGTCGGATTCCCTGACTGAAAATATTGATACCCTTGACAGGGACAGTATTTTATTGACTATAGAGCATTTAAAGGATGCATTTCTATATATGCGAGATGCACAGAGGGATATTTGCACTCTGGCATCAAGAGTAAGTGCGATGTCCATATCTGCCAGAAGATGTTTATGGACACGACAGTGGTCAGGTGATGCAGATTCCAAACGGCACATGGAAGTATTGCCGTATAAAGGGGAGGAGTTATTTGGGGTCGGTCCATCGGACCTGGTGGCCACGGCAACAGCTGGAAAATCCACCTTTTTTACCCCAAGTCACATCTCAGCAGAAAAAGACATCGTCTTTTCAGCCTCAGTCCTTTCGTCCCCATAAGGGCAAGCGGGCAAAAGGCCAGTCATATCTGCCCAGGGATAGAGGAAAGGGAAGAAGACTGCAGCAGGCAGCCCATTCCCAGGAACAGAAGCCCTCCACCGCTTCTGCCAAGTCCTCAGCATGACGCTGGGGCCGTACAAACAGGTGCGGTGGGGGGGTCGTCTCAAGAGTTTCAGCACGCAGTGGGCTCACTCGCAAGTGGACCCCTGGATCCTACAAGTAGTATCCCAGGGGTACAGATTGGAAATTCGAGACGTCTCCCCCTCGCAGGTTCCTGAAGTTTGCTTTACCAACGTCTCCCTCCGACAGGGAGGCAGTATTGGAAACAATTCACAAGCTGTATTCCCAGCAGGTGATAATCAAAGTACCCCTCCTACAACAAGGAAAGGGGTATTATTCCACACTATATTGTGGTACTGAAGCCAGATGGCTCGGTGAGACCTATTCTAAATCTGAAATATTTGAACACTTACATACAAAGGTTCAAATCAAGATGGAGTCACTCAGAGCAGTGATAGCGAACCAGGAAGAAGGGGACTATATGGTGTCCCTGGACATCAGGGATGCTTACCTCCATGTCCCAATTTGCCCTTCTCACCAAGGGTACCTCAGGTTCGTGGTACAGAACTGTCGCTATCAGTTTCAGACGCTGCCGTTTGGATTGTCCACGGCACCCCGGGTCTTTACCAAGGTAATGGCCGAAAATGATGATTCTTCTTCAAAGAAAATGGACGATCGCCTGATAAGGGCAAGGTCCAGAGAACAGTTGGAGGTCGGAGTAGCACTATCTCAAGTAGTTCTACGACAGCACGGGTGGATTCTAAATATTCCAAAATCGCAGCTGTTTCCGACGACACGTCTACTGTTCCTAGGGATGATTCTGGACACAGTCCAGAAAAGGGTGTTTCTCCCGGAGAAGAAAGCCAGGGAGTTATCCGAGCTAGTCAGGAACCTCCTAAAACCAAGAAAAGTGTCAGTGCATCATTGCACAAGGGTCCTGGGAAAAATGGTGGCTTCTTACGAAGCGATTCCATTCGGCAGATTTCACGCAAGAACTTTTCAGTGGGATCTGCTGGAAAAATGGTCCGGATCGCATCTTCAGATGCATCAGCGGATAACCCTGTCTCCAAGGACAAGGGTGTTTCTTCTGCGGTGGCTGCAGAGTGCTCATCTACTAAAGGGCCGCAGATTCGGCATTCAGGACTGGGTCCTGGTAACCACGGATGCCAGCCTGAGAGGCTGGGGAGCAGTCACACAGGGAAAAAATTTCCAGGGAGTGTGATCAAGTCTGGAGACTTCTCTCCACATAAATATACTGGAGCTAAGGACAATTTACAATGCTCTAAGCTTAGCAAGACCTCTGCTTCAAGGTCAGCCGGTATTGATCCAGTGGGACAACATCACGGCAGTCGCCCACGTAAACAGACAGGGCGGCACAAGAAGCAGGAGGGCAATGGCAGAAACTGCAAGGATTCTTCGCTGGGCGGAAAATCATGTGATAGCACTGTCAGCAGTGTTCATTCCGGGAGTGGAAAACTGGGAAGCAAACTTCCTCAGCAGGCACGACCTCCACCCGGGAAAGTGGGGACTTCATCGGGAAGTCTTCCACATGATTGTGAACCGTTGGGAAAGACCAAAGGTGGACATGATGGCGTCCCGCCTGAACAAAAAACTGGACAGGTATTGCGCCAGGTCAAGAGACCCTCAGGCAATAGCTGTGGACGTTCTGGTAACACCGTGGGTGTACCAGTCGGTGTATGTGTTCCCTTCTCTGCTTCTCATACCCAAGGTACTGAGAATTATAAGACGTAGAGGAGTAAGAACTATACTCTTGGCTCCGGATTGGCCAAGAAGGACTTGGTACCCGGAACTTCAAGAAATGCTCACAGAGGACTCATGGCCTCTGCCGCTAAGAAGGGACTTGCTTCAGCAAGTACCATGTCTGGTGCCTCCAGTGGCACTGTGGGATCTCAACGTAGTTCTGGGATTCCTCAAATCACATTGGTTTAAACCGCTCAAATCTGTGGATTTGAAATATCTCACATGGAAAGTGACCATGCTGTTGGCCCTGGCCTTGGCCAGGCGAGTGTCAGAATTGGCGGCTTTGTCTCACAAAAGCCCATATCTGATTGTCCATTCGGACAGGGCAGAGCTGCGGACTCGTCCCCAGTTTCTCCCTAAGGTGGTGTCAGCGTTTCACCTGAACCAGCTTATTGTGGTACCTGCGGCTACTAGGGACTTGGAGGACTCCAAGTTGCTAGATGTTGTCAGGGCCCTGAAAATATAGGTTTCCAGGACGGCTGGAGTCAGGAAAACTGACTTGCTGTTATCCTGTATGCACCCAACAAACTGGGTGCTCTTGCTTCTAAGCAGACGATTGCTAGTTGGATGTGTAGTACAATTCAGCTTGCACATTCTGTGGCAGGCCTGCCACAGCCAAAATATGTAAATGCCCATTCCACAAGGAAGGTGGGCTCATCTTGGGCGGCTGCCCGAGGGGTCTCGGCTTTACAACTTTGCCGAGCTGCTACTTGGTCAGGGGCAAACACGTTGAAAAATTCTACAAATTTGATACCCTGGCTGAGGAGGACCTGGAGTTCTCTCATTCGGTGCTGCAGAGTCATCCGCACTCTCCCGCCCGTTTGGGAGCTTTGGTATAATCCCCATGGTCCTGACGGAGTCCCCAGCATCCACTTAGGACGTCAGAGAAAATAAGAATTTACTTACCGATAATTCTATTTCTCGTAGTCCGTAGTGGATGCTGGGCGCCCATCCCAAGTGCGGATTGTCTGCAATACTTGTACATAGTTATTGTTACAAAAATCGGGTTATTATTGTTGTGAGCCATCTTTTCAGAGGCTCCGCTGTTATCATGCTGTTAACTGGGTTCAGATCACAGGTTGTACAGTGTGATTGGTGTGGCTGGTATGAGTCTTACCCGGGATTCAAAATCCTTCCTTATTGTGTACGCTCGTCCGGGCACAGTATCCTAACTGAGGCTTGGAGGAGGGTCATAGGGGGAGGAGCCAGTGCACACCACCTGATCCTAAAGCTTTTACTTTTGTGCCCTGTCTCCTGCGGAGCCGCTATTCCCCATGGTCCTGACGGAGTCCCCAGCATCCACTACGGACTACGAGAAATAGAATTATCGGTAAGTAAATTCTTATTTTTTTATACATTACAATCCTTTCCCAGCTTACACAAAAGCTCTGGGTATGGGATTATAGAAGCTGCTGCATGCAGCTCTTGGCGTGTCGGGCCTCACAAAGGAGCCCCCTCACAGCCACAAGCAGCTCAGCTAACAACAGCTGAGGCTGCAGAAAGGACTGAACGGAACTTGTTGGAGAAGCCCCGTCAGAGTCCAGGAGCACTGGATCGCAGGTATTTATGCCCGGGGCGGTCAGCTCCCGCTGCTGCCCCGCCGTGTGTGGTACTGCGCAATACTGTTACCCGCCGCCGGCCGTTACTTCCCTGCTGCCTGCCTCTTGTCACAGGCTCCATAGCGCCCGCACTACCCGCCGCTCCCGACCCGCCGGCCAGTGTAACAATCCGGCGCAGAGGGGAGCCAGAGAGAGCCCGTCACAGCATCATGCCTGTTGCCGCCGCCGCCGCCCGCTCATACATACCGCAGAACGGGAGCTCACGCTGTGGGGGTGAATTGCGGCGGCTCAGCCCTCACTCAGACCGCGGACAGCGCTCAGGGCTGCCGCGGTCTGTCCCCTCTACATGCAGCGCAGCTGAAGGGGGGGGACAAAATGTCCACAGCAGCAGTGCTAGTCAGGCTGTTAAGCCAAGATATAAGTATTACATATGTTGCATTGTATTGAAAGCCTACATTATGTGCATTATATTGTGAACTGCTGCTTGCTATGAGAGAGGCTGCATTATATTGTGCACTGCTGCTTGATATCAGAAAGGCTGCATTATATTGAGACAGGCTGTTTTATATGAGAAAGGACCATGGTTTTAAGTGCACGTCTTTATAACCTAGTATGCTATGTTATACGATGTAAGCACATGGCTGGAGGCCATTTTAACCATGCTTCCTGTTTCTTCCAGGAAAAGGCTGTCCTACAACTATACTCCACCGGATGGCGTAGGGGTGTTGGTAGGACTTTTGGATCAAGTTCCTATAGTCTGGCCACGTGCACTGCCTTCAGCAGTACAACATAATGAATAAGGCACCAGCAAACACAGTGTGTGTTGTCTACACAAAATGGGCGCTGCTCGACAACAGGTGCCCTTATGGAGTCAAAGAAAAGGATGTACCTGGTAAGTACCATAATCCTATTTTTGCTGTGAGGTGGATTAATGCAGAAACAAGAACCGCAAAGTATTTATTGGCTGTGGTTACAAAAAAAACCAAGAAATGGCCACATTTGTTTTTTTGTTCACTTTTCTGCAATTTCATTTAAAACAAAACACGGCAAGAATTGAGGCTCGGGTGAGACCGAAAAAGATACCAAAGGGTCTCAGGATAGGTCTCCGTCTTTGCACAGGTCCCAGTCTAGTTCGGGTCACAATGTTCTCATTTGTCTTATAATTTCCCAGTTTTTGCTATATTGCATCCTGACGACTGCGCAGGGTGAGCATGAGGAAGGAAATTGGACCACCAGTCACATCAGGGCGGTACGTCAGTCTCTGATTTTTACGGACACTGAAGAACTGCTGACAAATAATAAGGTGGTATTTATTAAACGACAGAGATCTTTAGTGTGTTTTCAGAAGCAGGCCAGAATCCGCATAAACGGGTTTCTATACCTCGCTGGTTTAAGTTTAGTTACCCATTTCCAACAGTCTGTGACATCTACATGTGAGAGTCCGCCAATGGTGGATTCGTCTGTGTCAAAACTTACAAAATAACCAGTACCAACTGCTACTACGCTTCAAGACCCGTCAGAACATAAGCTAAAACTCCATGTATACAGCAGCAGGGGTGCTACTTAGATCTAGTTTGGTTGGAATTTGGGTACATAAGGCGGTGATTATATTGAACACCTCCAAGCCGACCACTTTATGCTCCTTGCTGATCACATCGGTGAAGCTGCTGAGTATTTATGTGCAGCTTCTACTGACGTCTGTCAAGTCAGTTCTCGCTTTTCAGCGTCACTAGTTTCGGCACAACGGGCTCTCTGAAAGCATTACCTTCTGCTGACAGGAAGTTGTTTAATTCTAAATTAGAGACCTCAGCCTTTTCGAGGCTGTGGTACAGGAACAACCACACCTAATAGATGTGGTAGAGAACATGGTTTACACCAAGAAGCCTGGGACATGACGTGCTCCCAGCCCATGTCTAAGTTCTGGAAATCGCAATTCAGTCGCTGCTAGATTCAGCAGTTTGTTTCCAGTCCCTGTTCACTAACAAGATCAGGGTTATTACTCCAGTTTTTGTAGGACCAAAGCCAGATACCAATATTGAACTTAAACAGTCTCAATCAGTACGTCACTTACTACAGATTCAAACTGGAATCCCTGCAGTCTGTATTTGCATGTTTACAGCTACAGGATTGCAGTTTGGCCGCTTCGTCAGAGGTTCTTGCGTTTGCACTGCGGCGAAACCATTACCAGTTTCAGACTCTACCGTTTGGCCTCTCGTCAGCAACTCGGGTAGTCACCAAACGGATGTTTGTGATGATAGCTCATCTCAGATCACTGGAAGTGATAATAGTTCCGTACTTGGACGATCTACTCATCAAAGTTCCGTCTCAACAGATGATCCTCCAACATGCGTTGCTAACGTACAATGGGCTAGTTCAGCCCGGTTGGATTGTCAACTTCAGGAATTCACATTCAATTCCTAGAAATGATTCTCGATACGGTAGATCAACTAATTTACCTACCAGAACACAAAGTACAGAGTATTCGTCATCTGGTACAATTAGTGCTGAAGCACGCACAGTCTCTGTACATTTGTGCATTCGATTGTTAGGAAATATGGTGGCAGCTTTCGAAGCGTTTCAGTTCGGAAGATTTCGCTCGTGTCCTTTTCACCTGGAGGTGCTCGCACAGTGATCGGCCTCACATCGGCAAATTCACCAGATGGTGGTGATTCCACGGGCCAGAGTATCTATACTCTGGGGGCTCAAAGTATACACGTTAACCGCAGGAAAACGGTTCGGCGTCTGCAATTGGATAATTCTAACAACGCGAGTCTCAGAGGTTGGGGAGCTGTGGTTCAAAATTGTCAGCTCTAGGGTCTCTGGGCAGATCACGAAAGATTGCGGTCTCTAAGTCCTGGAACTCCAGATACTTTACAATGCGCTACGACAAGCAGTGCACAGGCTTCGGTCTCAGACTGTCCAAGTGCAGTCAGACAACGCGACGGCGGTTGATTACATCAACAAAGAAACGAACAGCCGCATGGCCATGCGGGAAGTAGTTTGAATCTTCAATTGGGCCGAGCATCACCTAGTGATATTGTCGGCAGTGTTCATTCAGGGAGTGGACTACTAAGAGGCAGATTATCTACGCAATCGGGATTTTCATCCAGGAAAATGGTCATTAAATCTAGAAGTGTTTCACATATTGGTCCAGAGGTGGGGTTACCCTCAAGTGGATCTGATGCCATCTCGCCACAATCACCAAACGCCCAGTATGTGTCCAGAACGCGAGATCCAAAAGCGGTGGCTATGGATGCTCTCACAATCGCGTGGCCGTACAGCCTCGTGTAGCTGTTTCCACCGTTTTCCGCTGCTCCCTCTGTTGCTACAACTGATCAAAAGACAGTCCGCCACAGTCATACTAGTGGTGCCTCATTGGCCTCGGAGAGCTTGGTTCTCCGCGGACTACTTGCAGACAATCCTTGGCCACTCCCATTACGTCCGGATCTGTTACAACAGGGTCCGTTCCTTTACCCCGATTTAGTGCGGCTGCGGTTGACGGGGTGGCTGTTGAGACCGCCCTCTTAAGGAAAGAGGGCATTTCAGAATCTGTTATACCAACCAGGTTACGAGCTAGGAACAGAATTTGGCGTGCCTATATCGGTTGGTGTGAAGCTCGGAAGTTTCCGACATCATCATTCAAGTTATCTCGTCTTTTGTTATTTCTACAGACGGGGTTAGATGGAGGACTGCGTTTATCTACACTAAAGGTGTAGGTCTCTGCTTTGTCAATTTACTTTAAAAAAAAAAGCGTTTGGCTCTATTGCCGTCTGTACACACCTTTCTGCAAGGTGTCCTCAGAGTACAGCCTCCATTCATTCCACCTACAGCGCCATGGGACTTGAATCTGGTTTTAGATTTCTTACAGTCTTCATATTTTGAACCCTTACAGCAAGTGGATATAAAGTTTCTCACTTGGAAAACAATTTTTCTTCTAGCCTTAGCTTCGGCAAGGCGTGTTTTAGATTTAGGTGCCTTGTCATGCAAGCCACCGTTTTTGGGGTTTCATGATGACAGAGCGGAACTTCGGACGAATTCCGTTCTATTGCCAAGGGTAGTGTCATCTTTTTCACATCAATCAACCAATGGTAGTTCCTGTGTGAACAGGTAATTCGGGAACTTTGGATGTGGTACGCGCATTACGCGTTTAGGTATCCCGAACGTCTACAGTTCGTAAGACGGATACGTTGTTTGTTCTCTATCATGCTGCCAAGATGGGTTGGCCAGCTTCTAAGCAGACCTTATCCAGATGGATAAAACTGACCATACGTCAGGCTTACCTTCATGCTAGGTTACAGCCGCCTACATCAGTAACAGCTCATTCCACACGTTCTGTGGGAACTTCATGGGCAGCTGGTCGTGGAGCTTCTACGACGCAGCTTTGCCGTGCGGCTACATACTCATCAGTGCACACGTTTGTGCGCTTTTACAAGTTTGATACGTTTGCGGCATCATCATATAGCTTTGACCGCTTAGTGTTACAGGTGCCAAACAGCTCTCCCGCCCACAGGGGAAGCTTTGGTACGTCCCAAGAGTACTCCAGTGATCCCTAGTGGATGAAAAAGAAAATAGGATTTTGGTACTTACCAGGTAAATCCTTTTCTTTGAATCCATAGGGGGCACTGGACGCCCACCCAGAGCAGTTTTACCTGGTTGTGGTAAGTTCAGTGGATCTTATGGTAACACATTCTCACCGATTTATCGGTTATGGTGTCAACTGGTTAGTTGTCAGTTACGTTATGTGTCAACTTTATTGTTGTCCGTTATGTTATAATGTTATAGGTAATTCTCCATTGTTCATCCTCTCTATCCTGTTCGCCTCAGGAAAAAACACTGAGGTATTCTGGGAGTATGGAGGGGAGGAGAGTTACGGAAATTTGAATATTCAGTGCCCAGTCCTTGCTAACACCGTCCATATCCCAAGAGTACTCAGTGCCCCCTATGGATTCAAAGAAAAGGATTTACCTGGTAAGTACCAAAATCCTATTATTACTGTTCCATTTTCCTGTTGGTTGATGAACCTAGATTTCTCTGCCTCTCTCTCACCTGTCCAATCCTTGTTATGCTGTTCTTGGGTCTTTGTTTAGTGAAGTTTGGGGAGGTATAGTTCCCTTAACTTTTGGAGCCAAATGTAGAGTTCAAGCTTAGTGCAGCTTCTGTAGACCCCACCCTACCCTATGTCATGTGCTCCCCTTGCATGACCGAAAATAATGTAACATAAATATAAAATAAAATAAAATCACCTTTTATGTGGTGTGCCTTGTCAAATTGCTACAAAGTTTGTGATACAATATAATACTAGTATGGTTGAGTATTTAATTTTATATTTATTTTTTTAACAAGATCCCGAGGAGAATCCACAGACTCTTTTGTTCTCTGCAACTTGCCCAGATTGGATGTACAATATTGCGAAAAAATACATGAAAACGAATTATGAAAAGATTGATCTTGTTGGACACCGTAGTCAGAAGGCTGCAGTCACTGTAGAGGTTGGTCTTTTGCTTTAACAAGTTTGTTGATTCCTGTCTGTAATTGTTCCCAGGAGAGTGGGGGAAAATTGTAATGGTTGGTCCTGATTAGCATGTCCTAATCTTCAAAGACTGGGATTGATTACAATGAATGTTGAAATTTATTACCTGGAAGATTTATATTGCTATCTTCACAGCTTAGAGAACTTTGGAGCTGGGGTTCCAGTCTTGTAGGTATTCTTACCTTCTTTTATGAAGAAGTCCCCTTATCACTCTGAGCATACTCAGGGACTTGAGGACCTAGTTTTACATGACCTATGAAGTGCGTAGAATGGATGACCTCTTGGTCTTCTTCTATGGTGCCCACAAGATGGAGACAGTTGCTACGAGATTTTGTTCCTGTGCAGGTCAGGGCACTTTTCCTGCAGCACGGGACCTTGGCTAAGATGCTGAGATGAGGCACCACCTGATCTTAGGTAGACACAGCCACAAAATTTTACAGATTCAACAGTTTAGTCCAAACATGTCTGTCTTTTCCTTCAGGAATATGGAAAGTAAGCCAAGGCCAAAGGCAATGACTTGGCTTTTAGACAAACCGCCACAGAATCCTTTGGGTTGGTAGCATGCCGAAAAATGAATGCTCACCACTCAAGATCACTGGGATTGCAACTTCAACTAAGATTACAAGATTGAATTTTGTTCTGTACCTAGAGGGAATATCTTGGTGAAATACACATTTCCGTACTCTCTAGTGGAGATAGAGGCATTCTAGAACAGTTTGTAGACTCTCTTGGAAGAAGTAACATGTATTGTTGTCATGAATAGAGGGCCACAGGATTTTATTCCAGAATTTTCCTGATTAATAAAAAGCATTATTTGAGGTGGCTCAATTTATACAGTCCATCCTCATGCATGAGAATTGGGAGGCCTAGCTCAACATCAGTTTCTCAGATTTTTTTTTTTTTTTTCTCCATAGAATTCTCTAAATATGTTCGCCAAAGTTTTGGTACAGATGTGTCCTCATACACTGGGTATATTTACTAAAGTGCAGGTTTGTAGAAGTGGAGCTGTTGCCCACAGCAAACAATCAAATTTTTCTAGAATGTGCTAGATAAATAGAATCTGGTTGCTATGGGCAACATCTCCACTTCTTGAAAACCCGCACTTTAGTAAATATACACCTCTCTAAGTCTGCTTACTACTCCTGTCTCTACTTAGCTGACTAAAATTGTTAACCCATCTTGAATGGCTGCTATGGAGTATTTTGAGGAAAAGACATTAACTCATTTTGATTTCAACCCGGAAATGTAATTTGCATTCTAGAAATGGGTTACTAAATGTGTGTGTGAATGAAAGTCACTATTGAATATGCAACACCTTTAAGAATGGGTAAGATAAATTCCTAATGGATAAGGATATCCAGGGTTACGGGGCATAGTCACGCACTATGGTTATTATAAAAAAGAGGGGTAAAACGTAACGGCAGTCATCAACTTCAGTCAAAATTTTATACAAAATAATCGTGCATAGGAAACCACAAATAGGTTGAACTCGATGGACAATTGTCTTTTTTCAACCTTAGATACTTGCTATGTAATATGCTTTCCTAAGCAAATCCGACTTTCCAATAAGCCCTTATATGGCTGATCAAAATATATATTGAAATTTCTCTATCGTCCTAAGTGGATGCTGGGGTTCCTGAAAGGACCATGGGGAATAGCGGCTCCGCAGGAGACAGGGCACAAAAGTAAAGCTTTTACAGGTCAGGTGGTGTGTACTGGCTCCTCCCCCTATGACCCTCCTCCAGACTCCAGTTAGATTTTTGTGCCCGGCCGAGAAGGGTGCAATTCTAGGTGGCTCTCATAAAGAGCTGCTTAGAGAGTTTAGCTTAGGTTTTTTATTTTACAGTGATTCCTGCTGGCAACAGGATCACTGCAACGAGGGACAGAGGGGAGAAGAAGTGAACTCACCTGCGTGCAGGATGGATTGGCTTCTTGGCTACTGGACATGAAGCTCCAGAGGGACGATCACAGGTACAGCCTGGATGGTCACCGGAGCCACGCCGCCGGCCCCCTCACAGATGCTGAAGCAAGAAGAGGTCCAGAATCGGCGGCTGAAGACTCCTGCAGTCTTCTTAAGGTAGCGCACAGCACTGCAGCTGTGCGCCATTTTCCTCTCAGCACACTTCACACGGCAGTCACTGAGGGTGCAGGGCGCTGGGGGGGGGGGGCGCCCTGGGAGGCAAATGAATACCTATAAAGGCTAAAAATACCTCACATATAGCCCCAGAGGCTATATGGAGATATTTACCCCTGCCTAAATGTACTAAATAGCGGGAGACGAGCCCGCCGAAAAAGGGGCGGGGCCTATCTCCTCAGCACACGGCGCCATTTTCTGTCACAGCTCCGCTGGTCAGGAAGGCTCCCAGGTCTCTCCCCTGCACTGCACTACAGAAACAGGGTATAACAGAGAGGGGGGGCAAGATAAATGGCAATATATTAATATAAAAGCAGCTATAAGGGAGCACTTAATCATAAGGCTATCCCTGTCATATATAGCGTTTTTTGGTGTGTGCTGGCAGACTCTCCCTCTGTCTCCCCAAAGGGCTAGTGGGTCCTGTCTTCGTATAGAGCATTCCCTGTGTGTCTGCTGTGTGTCGGTACGTGTGTGTCGACATGTATGAGGACGTTATTGGTGTGGAGGCGGAGCAATTGCCTAATATGAGGATGTCACCTCCTAGGGGGTCGACACCAGAATGGATGCCTTTATTTGTGGAATTACGGGATAGCGTCAACTCGCTTAAGCAGTCGTTTGCCGACATGAGGCGGCCGGACACTCAATTAGTGCCTGTCCAGGCGCCTCAAACACCGTCAGGGGCTGTAAAACGCCCCTTGCCTCAGTCGGTCGACACAGACCCAGACACAGGCACTGATTCCGGTGGTGAAGGTGACGAATCAACCGTATTTTCCAGTAGGGCCACACGTTATATGATTTTGGCAATAAAGGAGATGTTACATTTAGCTGATACTACAGGTACCACTAAACAGGGTATTATGTGGGGTGTGAAAAAACTACCAGTAGTTTTTACCAAATCAGAAGAATTAAATGACGTGTGTGATGAAGCGTGGGGTGCCCCGATACAAAAACTGCTAATTTCAAAGAAGTTATTGGCTTTATACCCTTTCCCGCCAGAGGTTAGGGAGCGCTGGGAAACACCTCCTAGGGTGGACAAAGCGCTAACACGCTTATAAAAACAAGTGGCGTTACCCTCTCCTGAGACGGCCGCACTTAAAGATCCATCAGATAGGAGGATGGAAAATATCCAAAAAGGTATATACACACATGCAGGTGTTATACTACGACCAGCTATTGCGACTGCCTGGATGTGCAGTGCTGGGGTAGTTTGGTCAGAGTCCCTGATCGAAAATATTGATACCCTGGACAGGGACAATATTTTACTGTCGTTAGAACAAATAAAGGATGCATTTCTTTATATGCGTGATGCACAGAGAGATATCTGCACACTGGCATCACGGGTAAGTGCTATGTCCATTTCGGCCAGAAAAGCTTTATGGACACGACAGTGGACAGGCGATACGTAGAGGAGTTATTTGGGGTCGGTCTATCGGATTTGGTGGCCACGGCTACGGCCGGGAAATCCACCTTTCTACCTCAAGTCACTCCCCAACAGAAAAAGGCACCGACCTTTCAACCGCAGCCCTTTCGTTCCTTTAAAAATAAGAGAGCAAAGGGCTATTCATATCTGCCACGAGGCAGAGGACGAGGGAAGAGACAGCAACAGGCAGCTCCTTCCCAGGAACAGAAGCCCTCCCCGGCTTCTACAAAAGCCTCAGCATGACGCTGGGGCTTCGCAAGCGGACTCGGGGGCGGTAGGCGGTCGTCTCAAGAATTACAGCGCGCAGTGGGCTCACTCGCAGGTAAATCCCTGGATCCTGCAGATAATATCTCAGGGGTACAGGTTGAAATTAGAGACAGAGCCACCTCGCCGTTTCCTGAAGTCTGCTTTACCAACGTCACCCTCAGAAAGGGAGACGGTTTTGGAAGCCATTCACAAGCTGTATTCTCAGCAGGTGATAGTTAAGGTACCTCTTCTACAACAAGGGAAGGGGTATTATTCCACTCTTTTTGTGGTACCGAAGCCGGATGGCTCGGTAAGGCCTATTCTAAATCTGAAGTCCTTGAACCTGTACATAAAGAAGTTCAAGTTCAAGATGGAGTCACTCAGAGCAGTGATAGCGAACCTGGAAGAAGGGGACTTTATGGTATCCTTGGACATCAAGGATGCGTATCTCCACGTTCCAATTACCCCTCACACCAGGGGTACCTCAGGTTCGTTGTACAAAACTGTCACTATCAGTTTCAGATGCTGCCGTTTGGTTTGTCCACGGCACCTCGGGTCTTTACAAAGGTAATGGCCGAGATAATATTTCTTCTTCGAAGAAAAGGCGTATTAATTATCCCATACTTGGACGATCTCCTAATAAGGGCAAGGTCCAGAGAACAGCTAGAGATGGGTTTAGCACTATCTCAAGAGGTGCTAAAGCAGCACGGATGGATTCTGAATATTCCAAAATCCCAATTAATGCCGACAACTCGTCTGCTGTTCCTGGGGATGATTCTGGACACAGTTCAGAAAAAGGTTTTTCTTCCCGAAGAAAAAGCCAAGGAGTTATCTGACCTGGTCAGGAACCTCCTAAAACCAGGAAAGGTGTCTGTACATCAATGCACAAGAGTCCTGGGAAAAAATGGTAGCTTCTTACGAAGCAATCCCTTTCGGCAGATTCCATGCAAAGGGATCTGTTGGAAAAATGGTCAGGGTCGCATCTTCAGATGCACCTGCGGATAACCCTGTCGCCGAGGACAAGGGTATCCCTTCTGTGGTGGTTGCAGGAGGCTCATCTATTGGAGGGCCGCAGATTCGGCATGCAGGATTGGATCCTGGTGACCACGGATGCCAGCCTGAGAGGCTGGGGAGCAGTCACACAGGGAAGAAATTTCCAGGGAGTGTGGTCGAGCCTGAAAAAGTCTCTTCACATAAGCATTCTGGAACTAAGAGCAATCTACAATGCTCTAAGCCAGGCGGAACCTCTGCTTCAAGGAAGACCGGTGTTGATCCAGTCGGACAACATCACGGCAGTCGCCCATGTAAACAGACAGGGCGGCACAAGAAGCAGGAGGGCAATGGCAGAAGCTGCCAGGATCCTTCGCTGGGCGGAGAATCACGTGATAGCACTGTCAGCAGTATTCATCCCGGGCGTGGACAACTGGGAAGCAGACTTCCTCAGCAGACACGACCTTCACCCGGGAGAGTGGAGACTTCATCCAGAAGTTTTCCACATGCTATTAAACCGTTGGGTAAAACCAATGGTGGACATGATGGCGTCTCGCCTCAACAAAACACTGGACAGGTATTGCGCCAGGTCAAGAGATCCGCAGGCAATAGCTGTGGACGCGCTGGTAACACCTTGGGTGTACCAGTCGGTATATGTGTTTCCTCCTCTGCCTCTCATACCAAAGGTATTGAGGAGTATACGGCAAAGAGGAGTAAGACTAGTGGCTCCGGATTGGCCAAGAAGGACTTGGTACCCGGAACTTCAAGAGATGGTCACGGACGATCCGTGGCCTCTACTTCTGAGAAGGGACCTGCTTCAGCAGGGTCCTTGTCTTTTTCAAGACTTACCGCGGCTGCGTTTGATGGCATGGCGTTTGAATGCCAGATCCTAAAAGGAAAAGGCATTCCAGAAGAAGTCATTCCTACCTTGATAAAGGCAAGGAAGGAAGTCACCGCGAAGCATTATCGCCGTATTTGGCGAAAATATGTTGCGTGGTGCGAGCAGCGGAGTGCTCCGATGGAGGAATTTCAACTGGGTCGTTTTCCTACATTTCCTGCAATCAGGATTGTCTATGGGTCTCAAATTGGGATCTATAAAGGTTCAAATTTCGGCCCTATCAATATTCTTCCAAAAAGAATTGGCCTCAGTCCCTGAGGTCCAGATTTTTATCAAAGGAGTACTGCATATACAGCCTCCTGTGGTGCCTAAGGTGGCACCGTGGGATCTAAATGTAGTTTTAGATTTCCTCAAATCCAATTGGTTTGAACCACTAAAGAATGTGGATTTGAAATATCTCACATGGAAAGTGACTATGTTACTGGCCCTGGCTTCGGCCGGGAGAGTATCTGAACTGGCGGCTTTGTTTTATAAAAGCCCTTATTTAATTTTCCATTTGACATAGGGCAGAGCTGCGGACGCGTCCGCATTTTCTCCCTAAGGTGGTATCAGCGTTTCACCTGAACCAGCCTATTGTAGTGCCTGCGGCTACAGACGACTTGAAGGACTCCAAGTTGTTGGACGTTGTCAGAGCCTTAAAAATATACATTTAAAGGACGGCTGGAGTCAGAAAATCTGACTCGCTGTTTATACTGTATGCACCCAACAAGTTGGGTGCACCTGCTTCTAAGCAGTCGATTGCTCGTTGGATTTGTAACAAAATTCAACTTGTACATTCTGTGGCAGGCCTGCCACAGCCTAAATCTGTTAAGGCCCATTCCGCAAGGAAGGTGGGCTCATCTTGGGCGGCTGCCCGAGGGGTCTCGGCATTACAACTCTGCCGAGCAGCTACGTGGTCAGGGGAGAACACGTTTGTAAATTTTTACAAATTTGATACCCTGGCAAAGGAGGACCTGGAGTTCTCTCATTCGGTGCTGCAGAGTCATCCGCACTCTCCCGCCCGTTTGGGAGCTTTGGTATAATCCCCATGGTCCTTTCAGGAACCCCAGCATCCACTTAGGACGATAGAGAAAATAAGAATTTACTTACCGATAATTCTATTTCTCGGAGTCCGTAGTAGATGCTGGGCGCCCATCCCAAGTGCGGATTATCTGCAATACTTGTACATAGTTATTGTTAACTAATTCGGGTTATTGTTTAGGAAGCCATCTTTCAGAGGCTCCTCTGTTATCATACTGTTAACTGGGTTTAGATCACAAGTTGTACGGTGTGATTGGTGTGGCTGGTATGAGTCTTACCCGGGATTCAAAATCCTCCCTTATTGTGTACGCTCGTCCGGGCACAGTACCTAACTGGAGTCTGGAGGAGGGTCATAGGGGGAGGAGCCAGTACACACCACCTGACCTGTAAAAGCTTTACTTTTGTGCCCTGTCTCCTGCGGAGCCGCTATTCCCCATGGTCCTTTCAGGAACCCCAGCATCCACTACGGACTCCGAGAAATAGAATTATCGGTAAGTAAATTCTTATTATTACTTTATGCCCCATTTTTAGTTATCTGGTCCATTTTTACACTTGCGTGTCTCTTTAAAGTTTTTAGTGTGTGGTTACAATTGTGGAACCAAACTAGTGTTAGCAGTTAATGGAGGACAGACACACACCCATATTACCTGTATTCTGAGAATGAAAGTCACTATTGAATATGCAGAATGGCAGAATTAAGTCAGTGATTTGCAGTTAAAATGCCAATGACTTTCAGAATAGAACTTATAATTATATATTTTTATCTTTTGTAGCATTTGGCCATTGAGTGTAACAGATTCCAGAAAGCAGTTGTCCTTGGGGATGTTATTCAGGTGTACAGCGGAAATCACGGCAAAACAATAGTGTTTTGTGACTCCAAATTAGAAGCTCATGAGTTATCAACAAATAATGCTATAAAACAGGTTTGTATCTTTGTATTGTATTGCTCTAAAGTGACTAGTATTACAATAGTATCCGGTCTCTACGTCAACCACACTTAGGTCGACAGTGTCTAGGTCGACCACACTTAGGTCGACATGGTCTCTAGTTAGACATGTTCCAGGTCGACATGACAGATGGTCGACAGTTTTTCACGTGTTGTTTTTTTTTGTTTGTTTTTTACTTTTTCACACTTTACGATCCCCTCGGACTACACTTGGGAACGGTAACCTGTGCCAAGTGCAGCAGTAGCAGAGCAAGGCATCTTTGCCTGAGCCATGCAAGGGTACACGGTGCACTAATTGGGGTTCCCGATTTCTGTACAGAGAAAACGACACAATTTAAAAAAACAACTCATGTCGACCTAATGCTTGTGTCAACCTATTTTGGGTCTACACCTACTTACTGTCGACCAACAGTGGTCGACCTAGACACTGTCGACTTAAGTGTGGTCGACCCTATGATCCACACCCATTACAATATCCACAATGGCATAAACATGCTGTGGTGATAAATGAATATATAATGAAACAGCCATCCAAAAAAATGTGGGTAGATGAGGCTTGTGTGCAGTGGCACATGTAGACTTTTTATTAGGTGTGGACTGTTTACCATGTTACAAAAATATTTGTGTATATTTAAAATGTATTGGTGTATATTTAGTGATAGACTGTCAATGTCCGGCCAGTATGTTTTCAAGCAGTATCTGGAGAGTGGCGAGTGGAGAGAGGGCCTGATGCATGTTTGTAAGTAAAGCAAAAAAGCAAGCAACTGGGCAAGAACACATTGCCATACAGGTGGGGCAAATGTTACATGTGAAGAGAGATTTAGATTTGGTTGGGTTGTATTCACAATGAAATCTAAAATGCAGTATAAAAATAAAGCTGTCTAACATTTGTGGGCTACATGCCTAAGCACCCAATATTTACCCAGCACAGAAAAAATATAACCAACCCAAATTTAAATCTCTCTGAAATTATTACATTTCCCCTACCTGCAGTGCAACGTGGTTTTGCCCAGTTGCTTACTTTTTTGCTTTATGTACAAACATGCATCAGGCCCTCACCTGCAGACGCAACAGATTCAGGGAGCAGTCTCCAGACACTGCTTGGAAACAGATTTCCCGAACATTGACGGTCTTTTTTTATCACTAAATATATACCAATATATTTTACATTAGCTCCAATCAGTGCAAGCAGGCTTGTGATTGGCAGTTCAGTTTCCTATGAACAACTGCTTGCTTGCATTTCTAATGTGCCTCTCACATTCACGAGAAAGAGGAATGCGCATCTCAACCTCTGTGTGCAGGTCATGGGTTCTCTGTTAATGTAGTTTCCCAGAAAGCTGCTCAAAACTGATCAAAGCCTGCAGTATGGTTGTGTTTAAAGGGTAATAGAAAACTTAAAGTGCATATTACATTTCAGTCTGCCAAAGCGTTACATGGAGATCTTCAACAAAAGGAGCGTGAAGTCATTTTGAAAGGCTTCAGAAATGGGTCATTTGGAGTTCTTATTGCAACCAACGTGGCTGCTCGAGGTCTAGACATTCCAGAAGTCGACCTGGTTGTGCTGTTTTCTGCCCCAAGGGTGAGACTCTTATGTGTTTACTCAGTTTTGTAGTGTTTCGTTATTTGCTGCTACATCTTAGTTTTCTTTCAATCTTTATTCTCCACTACACACGAACTGTACCTGTTATATATGAATACATTTTAATAAGTCAGAAGACTACCCTGCTGCTTTTGCATGTTATAGCTTATGTCCAGAACTTGGCTAATATGGTCATAAGGCTTTTTTAATTAATACTTGCCTGTTGTGATTGAAATTCCCAATTGTTGATAATCTAGAGCCCTTCAGAAAAGCCTGTATCCCCAAATAACCTGACCAAATGATCTAGACAGAGCTCTAACGGCAATATGATTCAGTAATTCTGCTACAGATAAATGGTATGTTGTCTACAGGAAGCAGATGCTTATATCCATCGTTCAGGCCGTACCGGCAGAGCTGGACGCACAGGAGTCTGCATATCTCTCTATGAACCCAGAGACAGATATTATCTACAAAATGTTGAGCGGAGTACGGTAGGTCGTGCGATGAGAGTGACAGCGTGACGGAATGTAATAGAATGAGTGATGAGCTACTGTTAACAAGATATGCAGTTTGGCAGTGCTAGTGTTTATGTTAATTCCTCAGTATGTATTTCTTTTACATGATATTAGGGGCGGTATTCAATTCTTTTCACCCCCTTCCTAACACGTTCTGTTTCTGCTGATGGGCGTGGTATAATAATTTCGGCTCGCTACCCCCGTGGTAGCGAGGGCGCCCAATCCTTAATGCAGCTAAACCTGATTACTATGGGTGCGATATGCACGATAACTGGAATCACATTAGAAAGGAGATTGGGCGTGATATATATGATTTGAATACCGCCCTAGGTATCATGGAATTATGTGTGTGTCTGTTTCTGCTAATATGTGAGAGGCAGTGTACTCCAGGTGAAGACAGGTCTTTGTACTGTCTTGTTGGTCACTACACTGCTGTGTGAGAATAGCAACTAAAGATTGAACTTCTCACTAGTGAAATACTGTATGTTCTGTGTGCGTCTTATATAAAGGTTTTTTTTCTTTTTAAACCAATAATTTTTTTATCCGTTTGATTTAGGGAATCACCTTCAAACGAGTCGGCATCCCGACCACATTAAACGTCGCCAAATCATCCAGTGCTGACGCCATCAAGTAATTTTTTTTTTATGTTTAGAGAGAGGTCTTCATTGCAATTAGCAGTACATGTGATTTTCTTTTAGTCCTTATTAAAAGGGCATGCCGAAGTTCAGCAGATGGTTGTGTTTAATAATTTTGCATATTGATAGTTGGGAATCTTTAAGTGTATGGTGCCATCAAAATTTAAATGGGTCTACACCAGAGGTTCCTAGCTCTGTCCTCAAGGATATTCATGCTTTAGCACAGGTGATTTAATTAGTACCGCAGTCAGTTTGATTGTAGCATGCAGAAATAAGAAAAATGCAGGTGCACGCTTCAAACACACAGAATACTAATAATGAGAATAATAATAATAAACTCTATAATTTAACATGAAGTAATAATAAGGTTACTTAGCACGTTTGGCCAAAAATGCAAGCCCACCTACCACGGCAAGGTGAACCTCGATCAGGTGGGTCCCTACATACCTAATACTGACACATTTATATAAATGTATCTAGGACTTACCTTTCATAGTGCCCATTCTTATGTGTAGACTGCTATGAACCATAGCCAAATGTCTCACAGCCACATTTTCTAGACCAGACCCTGCAGAGTCCTGTGGGTGACAGTGTTGCAAAGAATGCAGACACATGGATGCTCCCCATTCAAGATCAGAGGGCTCTTGATATTAATGCAGGGTACAAGATTGAATTCCATTCTCTGGGGAATATCTTGGTGAATTCCATCCTACTGTGGAAGTGGCCTCTGAGGATAATGATGATGGTTATTTCCATAAGCAGATGGATTAGGGGAAGTGCGATCACATAGATGAGTGGAATGCTGAATTGACCCCAAAGTTTTGCTGCTGATATATAATTTTGGTACCCAACCTTATAGCTGCCATGGAACTGCAGATGAAATGGTGAAATTATTTAATTGCCTTGAAATAGGCAACATAAGTTGGACTATCCTAATGCTATGTATATGATTTGTAGGACAACTTTGCAAGATTTTCAAAGATGCCAAAGGGAATGAGGAGTTACACTATATACGTTATTGGGGGACAGGGGGTTTGTTACCTGGATGTACTGCCATGATGTATTGTTAGGAAATGTAAAAGTAATTATTTTTAATGTATAAGAGGTACGATACAAACTAGCCAAGTCTCATTCTTCTAAATTTAATGGAATGTTGCTGTTTCCTGCGCAAAGTGATGATATGAGTGTCTAAAACCAACCAACCAACCCACCCACCCTTATAGGCTTCATTATCAGGAAAATTGCTTCAGCTCCAAAGTCTACCATTTTCTAAAAGGATGCACATTCATTCTCATTGAATACTGATCAGGCTCCGTAATTTTCAGGTCTTTGGACTCAATCCCAGTTGATGTCCTTGAACACTTCAAGGTGTATGCAGAAGAACTGATTGAGAAGAAGGGCGCTGTGGAAGCTTTAGCAGCAGCATTGGCTCATATTTCTGGAGCCTCATCACTCAAACAAAGATCACTTCTGAACATGGATCCGGTAAGACCATTCTTCTTACAATGCTAATGGAAATTAGTGGTTGCACCAAGACTCTGGAGATTTTAAGAAAGAATAAAGAAAAATACTATGCCTAAAAGAAAAGGAGACTAAACAGTGCTCATTACCCCTGATGGTGGAATAGTTAGAAATCTGTTTAATGGAAAACTTTGATCACATTGTCACTAGTTTGGAATGTGAATTTATTTAATATGCATTTGAAACTGCTGAACCACCAAACTGGCTTCCAGTATCAAATATGCTTTTAAAAGTGCTGTATCCTATTTTTTTTTTTTTGTACAATGTCACTTAAATATAATTTTCCCTGCAACCCCATTGTAGGGCTATGTAACCATAATTTTACGGAGTTCAATCACCATCCATTCGCTGTCCTATGTCTGGCGTACAATTAAGGAGCAAATGGGAGAGGAATTTGATTCGCAGGTTCACAGAATGTGCCTTCTGAAGGATTCCAAGGTAAGCCAAATGTACAGTGGTAATAGAAATAAAAATCACCTTTTAGCTGCTTTCAAGTGATTTATATATAAGCATCCCATGCCTTGGCACAGTGGTTCTCATACTCTGTCCTCAAGGTACCCTAACATTCCATGTTTTAAGGATATCCATGCTTGAGCACAGGTGGATTATTTAGTACCTCAGTTAATTTGATAAATCCATCTGTGCTCATACCTGCTCTGGTCTCTTCAGAACTGAGTTTGGGAGCTTCTGCCGTAACACCAGGCAGTACTGTAAGAGCTGGGAACTTATAGACCTAGCATTTATCGGTAGTTAATGTGCCTGGGAGTCTAATGCAGGATATGTATAGTGATGGTTAGTTTATACATTTTTGCCATTTACAAACTGTCTGTCTTACAGGGGGTGTGTTTTGATGTTGCCCTGGAAACACTTAAGAATTTGCAAGTAAGTTTTATTTTATTTTCCTGGTTAAAATTAGTAATGCTCAGATCTAAAATAACTCCATTAATAGTCACCTGACTTTATTTGATGAGGCCATACACCTACCATCTAAATTGGTTACTCCAGATCTTTTGATTTGCTACATGTCGTCAAACTTTCTCTTGCGAAATGACCTATAAGGAACCCTGTAATACTGAGTGACCTTAAAACAAGGAATTGGACAATGAGTGTTGGAGGAGGAATACTCCCCCTTAGGCTACGCACCCTACCGTTTCTGCTTTATCTTGTTGTCCATAACAGGGGACACTATCTTATGGCCTACGTAGTTTTCACATTTTTGTTTACACTAATTAGATTGTTTCCATTTTTCAAATACATTTACGTTCAGTAAGTATTGTTCCAGAAGTAAAGTTAGATACAATTTAGATTTTGCTGAACACCATGATTGCGTCCCATTTGATCCTGCAGCACCTGATAACAAGCTAAATGAAGTCTTCAAATGCATTAAAACCAGAAGGATGCTGCGTAGGGAATATCTGAAATCCGCAAACAAACAGGAAAACAAAACAGCAACTCAATCCTCTGTTAGTGAATGTGCAAAAGGAAATGCACCAGCTTCTCTGATGCTGTGGAATAAACAAATGTTATAATAATGAATTACATTCAGGTTGTGGTTTATCCTTTCTGTATCAGTAGTTAAGTTGTTGTAGCACTGTAGAAAGAGAATACAATACTGTGTATGCTTTGGAAGGGCTTGCTGTATAAAGCCGACTCGCATAATATGTACAATACTTAATACTTTCAGACAACCTGGGACAACTCTAGGCGCTTCCAACTCTCTGTGGCAACGGAATTACCTGAACTTCAAGAATCCAGGAGAGATGCAGATAACTCGCGTGGAAGGGGTTTTGGAGGCAGAGGGAGAGGAGGGCGATCATTTGACAGACGCAACAGGAATTCATCACAGAGAGGCGGGAACAGACGAGGAGGACCTAGAAGGGGACGCTGAAAGACTTCAACAATTTAACTTTCAAACTTGCGGGGACCTGCATTGCACCTTGAGTTTTACATTGAGGACATAACTAAAACTGCCACTTATTTTTATGCCCAATTGACCTGTGTATTCCTACCATTATTAAAAGCCTATTAGTGGAATACATTGTGTTCTTGCCTTAATATTGGTTACACATTTACTGGAATCTATAATTATGTATTTAGGAACCGTAGAACATTACTTCCAGAGCTTGCATTGTTATTGATGGTAGCAAAAAGAACTTGTTGGGGTCTGAGAAGAGGAAGACGAACTTGCAGGCTTGTAGTGATTTGTGAGCGGGAAGTTTCACTGCTCTAGAGGCTGCACAGTATGTGCACCACCCATGGTCATATTACCAGATGGAGCTGCAGTGCACTTCACAGAGGATTGTTTTGTTTTCTAGAAGCCAGCGCTTATTACGTTTATTGAAAGCTGCTGTGATTGTCTGTATAGAATACAAACCAAACTGCAGGAGCATACTTTATCCACTAACCAGGAGTAGTCCACATACGGCCCTCAAGCTGCTGTAGAACTACACATCCCAGCATGCACTCCCACAGTTTTAGCATGCCCTAAAGACAAAGCTGTCAGGGCATGCTGGGATGTTTAGTTCCACAGCAGCTGGAGGACTATATGTTGAATACTTCTGCACTAAACAGGCCAAGCACCTCCTTTGTGTTTCTAGTTTATGCTACCATTGAAATTGCATACATAACTATAACAGCTGAGGGGCAGTGGTACAGCTCAGGCTGTGCTTAGCTGAACTGTCCCCAATTATAGCAAAGCTTGTCATTGGCATACAGTTAGCATGGCATTCCAAAGCACTCTCTACAGATCTACTGTATTGTATGGCTGCTGAGCACGGTAAGTGCTACCACTATTGTGTGTATTGGCTGTCGTTGTACAAACCTGAACACTTTTGTTGATCAAACGACCGTGCCAGCTGAGAGCTGTCACTTAAAATGTACATTTGCTGATTTATCTGATACACATCTTCATGAGGCTTGAGAGGTTGATCTAATGAGGGTTATTGGCTCTTTAGCAGGTGGTTAATAATTTTGAAGGGTTTGAATTGGTATAAGGCTTGCAGATGATGACAGGGTAAGTGTTATGCTGATGGGGTGTGTCCATGCAGGGCCTGCGATTTCCTGTTGGGCTTCCATTTTCATTGGCCATCTTAGAATGGTAATCAAGCAGCACTGCCATGGCTAGTTGGGAGTTTTGCTTTCATCTACACAAACTGGGCAAACGTAAATTGCATTGCCACAGTCTCCCTAGTCCCTAGCTCATAGTTTGGTGTGCACTGCGAATGGGGAGAACATTAAAAGACGAGCCAAATCATACAATGTTGTTCTTTTAATCCTAGCTGTTTTGAAAGTTGTTCCGTAGTCTGTATTAATCGGAGGGGTTCTGTAGTCTGTATTCATTATTCATAGGGTTTCTGTAGTCTGTATTTATTATTTTGGGTGTTCTGTAGTCTGTATTTATTATTTGGGGAGGGGGGTTCTGTAGCCTGTATTTATTATATTCCCACTCAGGTGGTGGCGTGGACCACCATCCGAGTGCGGATTCCGGTGTGGACGCCGGAATCCCGACACCCGGTGAAATACCCCGGTATTCCACGGGGTGTCGGGGTTCCGGTGTCTGTATCGTGACCGCTAGGATCCCGGCAGCCGGCAACTTGAATACCTCCAGTTTTAAGCAATGTCTTTAAAGCTTACTGATCGTATACAAAGTCTAAATAAAAACGTTATTAATGAGCTACAGCAAAAATAAAACAAACACCTATTCTGCTATTTAATAATAGTAGTCCAGTATCCTTAAGAAAAAGCATTTTCCAGCCAGTAGTACTACCGTAGGTCAGTGGCGAGCAACTTTTTACATCTAATACATATTCAAATTACAAGTATATTTTAATACCCTGGGGATCTACACTTGTATGCAGCAGATCTAAGATGGAGAAAAGAGGATTTTGGTACTTACCGATAAATCAATTTCTGTGAATCCACTCTGGGACACTGGAGTAGTATTACACAGTAGGGGTGTGAAGCTTGCTCACCGGAGGTGTGGCACAATCTAAAAAAGAAAATTAACATAGTCTGCACAGCCGACTCTTCCCCCTTCATGCCCCTCAACCCTTAGTTTGGAAAATTTGACTGAGAGTAAAGGGCATGAGACCACAATGCTATGGCGAGGAACCCAACTGTACAACAAATCAAACAGCATCCAAGAACTCCTTTAACAGAAAACCCAACACTGTTTGCACAAACTTTTTAACAAACTTGAACACAGCAGGTTGACAGCACCGAGGCAGGCATCCAGTGTCCCCGAGTGGATTCAGGGAAATGGATTTATCGGTAAGTACCAAAATCCTCTTCTCTTTCATCCACTAGGGGACACTGGAGTAGTATTACACAGTAGGGGACGTCCCAAAGTTACTCCCAAGGGTGGGAGTGCTGTCAGTGGCCTGCAACACCAAATGTCCAAACTTAGAAT
This sequence comes from Pseudophryne corroboree, assembly GCF_028390025.1. NCBI lineage: Eukaryota > Metazoa > Chordata > Amphibia > Anura > Myobatrachidae > Pseudophryne > Pseudophryne corroboree. The sequence continues at coordinate 608,798,905 of NC_086446.1, forward strand.
CTCTGGATGCAAACGTATCAAACTTGTAAAATCTCGTGAACGTGTGTGCTGAAGACCACGTTGCTGCTCTGCAAAGTTGAGTAGTCGAGGCACCTCTGGCAGCCGCCCATGAGGCCCCCACGGATCTGGTAATATGAGCGCCAATATGAATCGGCACTGGTTTACCACAAGATACATAAGCCTGCCTAATGCAAAGTCTAATCCATCTGGCCAAAGTATGTTTAGATGCTGGCCAACCCTTCTTTGGACCCTCATAGAGAACAAACAAATGGTCCGATTTACGGATGGACGACGTACCCTGTACGTAAATCCGTAGAGCTCGTGCAACATCCAAAGACACGTCCCCATCTGCAATTCCCTGAATAGATGGGAATACAATCGACTGGTTTACATGAAACCCTGAAACAACCTTAGGAAGAAACTCTGCGCTTGTACGGAGTTCCGCCCTATCCTCATGGAAAATCAAAAAAGGACTCTTACATGATAAAGCTCCCAACTCCGAGACTCGTCTTGCCGATGCTAAGGCAAGTAACAACGTAACTTTCCAAGAGATATTTCAGTTCTGCTCTTTCCAAATGTTCAAAAGTTGTTGATCTCAAAAATTCCAACACTAAGTTTAGGTCCCATGGTGCAGTGGGAGGCCTGAAGGGAGGTTGTATCCTCAGAACCCCCTGTAAGAAAGTCTGGACTTCCTGTATGGATGCTAATCGTTGTTGAAATAGGATGGAGAGCCAAAATCTGAACCTTCAAAGAACCCAACCTTACACCTCCATCCAGACCAGCTTGGAGAAAACGTAGAAAGGGGCAGACTAGATGGGCCAAGTGGTTCTTATCTGCCATCAAATTCTATGTTTCTAAGTCTGGACAACTGGAAATCCTTAGAATTCCACCCCCGTTCCTGACACCAGTCATTGGCTGTGACCGGCTTCCGCGCGGCTATCATCGTAGGAACGGCCGCACTTGGTATCCCTCTATTTCTTAAGATCCTGGTCTCAAGAGCCACGCCGTTAAATGCAGCCTGTTCAGGTCTGGGTGGAGGAAGGGCCCCTGAGATAGTAGATCTTCTCTGTGAGGCAACCTCCAAGGATCTTCCGCCAGTAAACCCCCGCAAGTCCGAGTACTAACTCCTGCAGGGCCAATCTGGTGCTATCAAGATCACCCACACTCGTTCCCGTTTCGCCATTTTTTTTAGAACTCTGGGTATGAGTGGGAAATGTGGAAAAATATAAACCTTCCTGTAACACCAAGGAAGGGTCAATGCATCCACTCCTTCCGCAGCTGGATCTCTCGTTCTGGACACATATCTGGGCAGCTGATGGTTGTTTCGAGACGCCATTAGGTCTACCTGAGGTAGACCCCATTTCCTCACCACCATCTCGAACACCTCTGGGTGTAGACGCCACTCTCCTGGATGCATGTCCTGGCGACTGAGATAATCTGCTTCCCAGTTTTCCACTCCTGGAATGAACACTGCCGAGAGGATGATGTTTGCGCCTTTCTGCCCAGGACAAGATCATTGTGGCCTCTTTAACGCTATTCTGCTCTTTGTTTCTCCCTTATGGTTTATGTATGCCGTCGCTGTTACATTGTCCGACTATCTTCAAGTGTTGACCCAACACTTTGTTTTCAGCTAAGAGAAGTGCATTGTAGACTGCTCTCTATTCCAGAATGTTTATGGGTAGACTGCTCTCTTGTAACGTCCATCTGCCCTGAAAATGGTGTTCCTCTAGGACCGCACCCCAACCTCTGAGACTGGCATCCGTTGTGAGGATCCTCCAATACCAAATGCCGAATCTCTTCCCTGCTGCGAGATTCCTATGTAGCGACCACCCACAGTAAGAAGATTCGTACTTGTGGTGAAAGCCGGATTCTGCAATGTAGAAGCCAGTGTGAGCCTGAGCAATGAGGTTCATCTGGAATGGTCTGGAGTGAAGTCTGCCGTACTGTAGACCCTCGAAAGACGCCACCATCTTCCCGAGAAGCTGCACACAGAGGTGTAGAGAAACCGTCTGTGTCTTTTAGTACCTGAGCCACCAGTCTCTGTATGTCCTGGATCTTGCTGTCTGGTAAGAATACTCTCAACTGTACCGTGTCCAAGATGAGGCCTAGGAATTGAATCCGTTGAGTCGGCATTAGGTTGGATTTTTTGAAGTTCACAATCCACCCATGCTGAATGAGAAATTGATAAGATGTCTGAGCATCCTTGTTCAGCTGTTCCTGAGAGGTGGCTTTGATCAGGAGATCGTCTAGATAAGGTATGATCATGACCCCTAACAGTCTCAATCCTGCCACCATTACTGCCATGATCTTGGTAAAGATTCTTGGGGCTGATGAAAGACCGAAAGATAAGGCCCGGAACTGGTAGTGATCCTTCACCAGTGCGAATATTAAGTACGCTTGGTGAGGGGTCCAAATCGGGATATGAAGGTATGCATCCTTTATGTCCATGGACACCATGAACTCCCCATGTTCTAAGCCTGCAATGACCTGGATTGATTCCATTTTGAATTTGTATACCGTTAGAAACTGGTTTAAATCTTTTAAATTGAGTATCAATTTGACTGTCCTGTTTGGTTTTGGCACGACAAAAAGATTTGAATAGAATCCCGTTCCTCTTTGAGAGTTGGGGACTGGGATAATGACCTCTTTGCGTAACAATTTTTGAATTGCCGTCGGTAAAGCTCTTGCTTTCTGAGGACACCGTTGTAAAAAATTGACTCTGAGGTTGCTCTTGAAAATCTATCTTGTACCCCATGGAGATAATGTTGTTTATCCAAACTTCCGGTGATGTCTTGGCCCAAATGTCCTGAAAATCTTCCAGTCGTGTGCCAACCAAGGAGGACCCCAGATGAGCTGGGAGACCGTCATGCCACGGTCTTGTCTGCAGGCTTATCCTGTTTTCTGGCTGTTGCCTGTGAGCGACCTCTGCCTCCACGTGCTTGTGCACCAAAACCTCTTCCTCGGCCTCGAAAGGAATGTGATCTAAATGAATTAAAAACTGGACCCGAATAACCTCTCCTAGCCTGCGGTGTGGGTCTTGTATAAGGGGTAGGAAGGAAGGTGGACTTTCCTGCCGTAGCCTGTGAAATCCACTTGTCTAACTCTGGACAGAATAGCATCCCCCCCCCCCCCACCCCCAAAGGGGGATGGCTTCTACTGCATTCTTGGTGTCAGAGTCTCCCTGCCAATCTGAGCCATAAAATTCTTTTAGCCGATATAGCCGACGCCGAGATGTGTGATGCTATCTTGGTAATGTCCTTTGAGGCTTGACACAAATAGGAGGCCGATTCGTGAATATGTTCCGCCAGTTGAGTAATTTCCTCCAAGCTATTTTCCTCTTCAATAGCCTGTACAAATACGACTAGACCATGCTCCCATGGCCTTGTTGACCCAGGCACAGATGATCGTAGGTCTCTGTGCCGCACCTGCTGATATAAAGATTGACTTTAAAGCTGTGTCCACCTTACGATCCTTTAAAGTCGTCACATGTGGTATAGGTAAGAGAGTCTTTTTTGACAACCTACCTAAAGAAGCATCCACTACTGGTGGAGTTTCCCATTTCGCCATTACCACTTTTGGTTAAGGATAGCTTACCAGAAACCGTTTTGGAATATCAGGCTATTTCCAAGCTTCCTCCATCTGAATTTGTAAAGATTTAGGAACGGGAAACACTGCTGAGAGCGGTTTTTGAGATTCAAACAGCTCAAAATCCTCTGGCTCCTTAACTTCTTCCTCTTTAAAATCTAGGATTTCCTCAACAGCTTCAGTAAGGGAATACAGACCCGTTACCGCCGTATCCTTTTCTTGAGAATCCGCATCCAGGGTAGATTCAATCAACTCGCCTTCCTCTATATCTAAATTGAGGCCATCTTGCTCCTCTGACCTTTCTGGTAAAGTGGGAAGAGGTCTTTTAACTGCCCTGTGCATGGTAGACACTTGTGCAGGTGGCGTTAACCTGATCAAAAATTCTTCCATTGTCTTTGAGAATCCTGCAGCCCATTCTGAGTGCTGTTTGCGGGATTCTGTCATCTCCTTAGAGATCCTTTCTGCTAAGTTATCCCATGACTTAGAAGGAGCACTGCTCCCGAGTGGAGCGTCCTTGTCTAAGCAGGAATCGCACACCCCGGCGCTGCCAACCCTTGTGCTCTTCCTGTTATACTTCGTGCAAGCAAAATAGGTCTTAGAAGTCTTGGTTGGTACTTTAGAAACGTTGCAGATCACTGCGCAGTGCTTTCACCCTTTAGACTAGGAAGAGAGAGACTGACAGCTGATGGAAGCGAAGGGATACCGGAGTCACCTGGCTGGAAATTTTCTATATTTAAAAAAATGATAATAATAATAATGAAAAACACCAGCCACCTTGCAACTCTCACACCCCCAACTGCGTTTCCGCTACGATGTTGAGGTTGATACGCAGTCGCTTCGTTCTATTTTCCTCAGGATCTTTGTAATCGAAATCCTTGAAAATATAAATAGTGAAAATGAAACTATAGGAGACCCCCATAGCAACAGACAGTAATTTCAGTTCAACAGCAGAGGGAGCCTTGTGGAGAAAGCCCTCCTCCTAATCTAACTTGGTGTCCTTTGAAGGGGGGGGGGGTAGTTTCTTTCCCCCCAACCTCAGTCTGGCGCCTAAAGAAAGATTTAAAATGGCCGCCCCTCAATATTTTGATCACTTCATCAATTTCAATTACTCTGGGAAATGAACTGTCCCTATTTTCAGTTATACCCTATCTGTGTATGACTGACCTATCTCTTTTATTCCTAATAAGGTCTATGTTTAACCAGGGGCTTAGAATTTCTGTTTGCTGACAGAATATTTCCAGCTTCTATTAAAGCGCATTTTTTTTTTTTTTACCTCAGCGCCACGTGACTAAGCCTTCTTCCTCCCGCGGCTTCCACTCAGTCGTGCTGCGTGTGCCCCGCTGTTGTTTGCCGCGCTCGGTCTTCTCTAAGCCCCAGAGTGTCCTTCTGTCCGCGCCTGGCCGTACCGCCGGTCAGCGCGTGTCTAACACTAGGCGGGTGCTCTAACTAAGTCCCACGCGTCAGGCTCTCCGTCCTCGCTCTCACAAGGGAGGCGAGCCGCAGCCTGCACGCTGGGACTAATACACTTGCTACGCTGTCACAGAAGCGCCGGCCGCCGCAGGGACATTACTAAAAAGCTTCTATCAGTAAATGGCTTCTATATGAACTAATATGAAGTATTTCCCTCAGGCTCCCCTTACTAGGGCCCTTTGCAAAACCAGTACTCATGTCTGTGCTTTTCAGGGTCTTCTATAGAGAGATGCAGATCCCTTCAGAAGGGGTCTTTGTCTCTCAGCTCATTTGTGGCTTTGTCCACCTTTTCATTAGGTAGACGCAGCCGAACAGAAATGAAATTTAGCTCAGTTATCTGGGAGCTGTTAGCCCCCACGTGCTGTACCTCTAGCACAATTTTTCAAACTGAGGGTTGAGGGGCGTGAAGGGGGAGGAGTCGGCTGTGCAGACTGTTATTTTATTTTTTTTAGATTGTGCCACACCTCCGGTTTGCAAGCTTCACACCCCTACTGTGTAATGCTACTTCAGTGTCCCCTAGTGGATGAAAGAGAAATTGGAGTACGTGTGATGGTGGTGATGTGTCATCGGAACAGCAGCAATTTCTGTTTTTTTTTTTTTTTTTTTTTTTTTTTGCACTTTCTATTAAACCCTTTTTATCTGAGTTTGTGGCCAAGCTCCCCCTCAGATTTCCACTGGCCCAGCAGGGTGACCACACTAATGAGCAGCAGAGTGGAACAGATAGTGTTTGTGGGTGGGCAGATGTATCTCCTTTTTACAAGCGTCTGGGAGAAGAAAAAAATCCTCTTCTACTCTTCAGTTACCCTATACGGTAGGATATCCTTAAGTCACACACAAAGTAAGGGACTAAGGGGGTAATTCAGACCTGATCGTAGCAGCAAATTTGTTAGCAGTTGGCCAAAACCATGTGCACTGCAGATGTGGCAGATATAACATTTGCAGAGAGAGTTAGATTTGGGTGGGTTATATTGTTTCTGTGCAGGGTAAATACTGGCTGCCTTAGTTTTACACTGCAATTGAACACACCCCACCCAAATCTAACTCTTTCTGCCTTTCTGCACATGTTATATCTGCCCCCCCTCCCCCACTGCACTGCACGTGGTTTTGCCCAACTGCTTACAAATTTGCTGGCTACGGTCAGGTCTGGATTACCCCCTAAATAACTAAGAATAAATAACTGCCTGGGGGATGTTCCTCTACGTCAGCGGTTCCCGAACTCTGTCCTCAAGGACACATAGCAGGTGCACTCACTGACACATTTTAAAAGATCCACAGGTGGAGCTATTAATTTCACTTATGATTCTTTGAGGAGACTTGGAAAATGTGAACTGTTGGGGTCCTTGAAGACCAACATTGGGAACCACTGCTCGATATCATCCAGCATATACAGGCAATAACCAGGTGGCTGATCTGCAGACTTGGTTGGACATCACAGCTCCACCCAGAAGAGATAAACCTCCATAGTTGACTGTTGTATGATCTCAGAGGGAGTAACCCTACAATGGCATATGTTTGCTGGCTCTGGATCACCAACCTGATATACTGTAGACAGTGATTCCCAACCGCTGTTCCCCGGCACACTAGTGTGCCGCCAGTGGTTATCAAGTGTGCCGCACAGACGCCAGAGATGCCTGCTGTCCAGCTGCCACAGTCCTCACAAGATCGGACAACGCTGGGCACTTCTGTGGCCCAGACCGTGACCTATGCAGATGCAGTGTGACTCGTATGTCACACAAACACCACGTCGCCTTGCCCGCCCACCCACTGCTGACCCGTGCTGTCTCCATTCATTCTCAGCGCTCCTTACTGCTCCCAGAATGAAAGATTTTTACAGTCACATGTTAGTGTGGCATTCTTATGGGGGACTGTGTGGTGGCATTACTATGGGGAGCAATGTGTGGTGGCATTTCTATGGGGAACAGTGTGTGGAATTACTATGGGGGCCAGTGCATTTGTTTACTGTGGGGCCAATGTGTGTGTTTTTCCCCTTGAGTGCCAATATATATCTGTTTTATTTCCCTGTGTGTGGGTTGTTGTTTTTTTTCATGCGGTACTGATGGTGTGCCTTAACAATTTTGAAATTATGTTTGGTGTGCCTCAAATTGAAAAAGGTTGAAAATCACTGCTGTAGATGATGGACTAAAGAACCACCAATATCCTTTATACATAACTTTAACTACAAGCTATGAAGGGGTAAGTATACCCGATACAGCACAGTCTGCATTCCATTTTGGTTCTGGCAGCCTTGCTACAGCTCAGCTCGCTGTAAACTCCAGTGCAAGCAAGCTACTTCATCTACACTCACTGCATCGGAGTAGTCTACATAGGGAAGCCTGATAGACAATGGCTTTTCAACTATTGTTCTTCACCATATTTATTTAATTAAAGATTGATTTTATTAAATATTTTATTTCTCTTACGTCCTAGTGGATACTGGAGAACTGTACTTTAGTACCATGGGGTATAGATCGGGTCCACTGGAGCATGGCAGTTTAAAACCTTTAGTATGTGTGTGCTGACTCCTCCCCTCTATGCCCCTCCTACCAGACTCTGTTTAGTAAAATGTTCCCAAGGAGCCGGGTGCATTTCTCTGGAGCTCCAGAGAGTTTCCTTTTATTTTTATTTTAGTTCTTTATTTTCAGGTAGTACTGGTTGGCAACCAGGCTACCTGCTTCGTGGGACTTAGAGGGGGGACTGAACCGACCTCCTGAGGGTTAATGGTTCGTAATCCCAGCTGACAGGACACTGAGCTCCTGAGGTGCTGTTTCACACACCATACTGTGTGCCCATGCCAGCAGCTAGCCGCCACCCTATAACAGATGCCGAAGATCGTGCGGTGAGTGTTAACACCGGGGTCCCGGTTAGCGGGCCCCCGGGGTGGTTTGGCGGCATGTCACGAGATGCGGTGCCCGCTGCGGACTACACTGGCTTATGCTTCACAGTGCTCACTGTCATTAGGCTTTGTGTGTACTGTTTATGCTAATTCAGCCAGTAAAAGCATTGGTGGGACTGCGTGCCATTACAGGGGCGGGGCTTCCCAGAGAGCGGGAACAGAGGCGGGAAGGCGCCATTTCCTGCTTCTGCGGATCATCAAGGCTGCATGCACGCTGCTCCTCCACGGACCCACACTGTTGCAGACTCTGTACTGCTACCAGGGGCTCATAGCAGGGGAGCACATCAACGGTAGCGCCTCTGTACATATATAAGGTGATACACATTTTTTCACACACTGCGCTGCTGTGTTCTGTGTGCTGGTCTCCATTTCTTTGTGTCACTCCAGGGGCTCTCTAGGGTCTGAGTGGAGGTGTTTTTCAGTGAGTTGCGCTGTACTACCGTTGTGTACAATATGTCTGTTGACATGGTTATGTGTGCTGCTTGTAATGCTACCCCTTCTTTTGCAGAGTCCCTCATGTGTGAACAGTGGGGGTAATTCCAAGTTGATCGCAGCAGGATTTTTGATAGCAATTGGGCAAAACCATGTGCACTGCAGGGGAGGCAGATATAACATAACATGTGCAGAGAGAGATAGATTTGGGTGTGGTGAGTTCAATCTGCAATCTAAATTGCAGTGTAAAAATAAAGCAGCCAGTATTTACCCTGCACAGAAACAAAATAACCCACCCAAATCTAACTCTCTCTGCAAATGTTATATCTACCCCCCCTGCAGTGGACATGGTTTTGCCCAACTGCTAAAATATTTCCTGCTGCGATCAACTTGGAATTACCCCCAGTGTTCCTTACCTCCACAGAGACACAGTTCACAGGCACCTGACTGGCTAGATTCTTTTAAAAGCATGATTCACAATGTGAATTCAGAATTGGCTGCAGCTAAAAAGGAGAGACAGGTGTTAAAACAGTCTATTGATTGTATGGCCAAAGCAGCAGATACCAGAAAGGCTTCTCAGCCCCCTCTGTTGGTTTCGCATAAACACTCACTGCCGCAAGTGCTCCAGTCTGATTCTGATCAGCCTGATGTGGATGATGATGATATGGATGAGGAGAGCTCTCTGTTCCCCGGGGTAGAGGCACTCATTTATGCTGTTAGAGAGGTTCTTCACATACCAGATCAGGAAGCAGAACAAGATGAGGAGTTGTACTTTAATGTTAGACTCAAGACCTCAGCCACTTTTCCTGTGTCTAAGAAATTAAACTCCCTGACCAGATAAGCATGGGTAAGCCCTGACAAGAAATTTAAAACTCCTCAGAGGTTTTTATCTACTTTTCCCCTCCCAGCTGAGGACAGGAAGGTATAGGAAAACCACTCCATCAGTCGATACGTCTGTATCCAGACTGTCTAAGAAATTGGTACTGCCGGTGCCAGGAGCTATATCCTTTAAAGATCCTACTGACCGTAAAATTGAGACCACTCTCAAGGCAATATATACGGCAGCGGGCGTAGCACAGCGCACCACAATAGTTTGTGGTTAGATTTCTAGGGTGGTAGTCAAGTGGTCAGATAATATTATTACTGGATTAGACACACTGCCCCAGGATGAGGTCATTACTCTGCTACAACACATATAGGATGCTGTGAATTTTATGAGCGAGGCTATCAAGGAATTGTGTAAGATAAATGCTATGGCAGTTTCAGCATGCAGAGCTCTGTGGTTAAGTCAATGGCCAGCGGACGCTGACTACAAAAAGGGTGTAGAAAACGGCGGGTTAGTCTACCTATCTGCTGTCAGCAGCGCCACCTGCTAGACGTTCTTACACAGGACCCTCCTTGCAGTCCTTTTGTGTGGCAAGATTCAGAGGCCGAGGGGTCTCCTCCACTCCGAGAGGATCTCGTGGTAAGTCCCGTAAACCTGACGGTTTGGTGCGATCCATCTTGAACCTGCACTCTCTAAACCTGTACCTACGGGTGTTCAAATTCAAGATGGAATCCCTGCTGGCAGTGGTCCGGTCTGGATGAGGGGGAATTCCTGGTATCTCTAGATGTCATTGATACTTACCTACACATTCCCATGTGGCCCCCTCATCAGGCTTACCTCAGGTTCGCCATATTGGATGACCATTTCCAGTTTCAGGCCTTACCCTTTGGCCTATCCACAGCTCTGAGGGTCTTCACCAAATTCATAGCGGAGATGATGCTGCAACTGCACATGATGGGAGTCAACATAGTCCCCTACTTGGACGATCTACTGATAAAGGCTATGTCCAGGGAGCGTCTACTGTAAGCATTGATCTGACGACTCGCCTGCTTATGGATCATGGCTAAATCCTACATTTTCAGAAATCTCACCTGGAATCGACCCAACGTCTTCAGTTCCTGGGAATGATTCTGGATTCAGTGTCTCAAAGGTGTTTCTTCCAAAGGACAAGGCCTTGGCTATCCAGGCTATGGTCCGCTCAGTGCTCCATCCTCACAAGGTATCCATACATCTTTGCATCTGCTTGCTGGGCAGGATGGTTGCTGCTTATGAGGCAATCCAATACGGCAAATTTTGTGCCCGCCCATTTCAGCTGGATCTGCTGGACAAATGGTCGGGGTCTCACCGTCACATGCATCAGAAAGTGACCTTATCTCCAAAAGCCCGGATTTCTCTATTATGGTGGCTACAAGTTCCTCACCTAGTAGAAGGCAGGAATTTCAATATCCACTCATGGATTCTACTGACAACGGATGCCAGCCTCCGGGGTTGAGGGGCTGTGACCCAAGGGGCCCAGTTCCAGGGGATATGATCAATTCAGGAATCTGCTCTGCCGATAAACATCCTGGAACTCGGGGCAATTTACAATGCTCTTCTGCAAGCTTCCCATCTCCTGAAAGCTCAGACGATTCAGGTTCAATTGGACAACGCCACGGCAGTGGCATACATAAACTGACAAGGGGGAACAAGAAGCAGAGCGGCGATGTGAGAAGTGTCAAAGATACTCCTCTGGGCAGAGGCCAACGCAAAGGCCATCTCAGCCATATTCATTCCAGAAGTGGACAACTGGGAAGCAGACTTCCTCAGCAGACACGACAGTTAATTCACCAGTGGGGCTGTCCGCAGGTAGATCTGATGGCTTCTCGTCTCAACACGGTTACGGTGCCAGAACAAGGGATCCGCAGGCTGTAGCAGTGGACACGCTAACGACACCGTGGACGTACCAGTTTGTGTACCTGTTCCCTCCTCTACTGCTAATCCCAAGGGTTCTAAAAAGACTAAGGGAAAGCATTCAAGCAATTCTAATTGCCCCGGATTGGCCTCAACGGGCGTGGTACTCGGACCTCCTAACCATGGCTCTGGAGGATCCCTGTCCTCTGCCGCTTCAAAAGGATCTTCTTCAACAAGGTTCGTTCGTCTACCCAGACTTACAGCAGCTACGTTTGATGGCTTGGAAGTTGAGAGGGAGATTCTAGCAAGAAAAGGTCTTCCCTCCAGGGTTTTTCCACTATGGTCCAGGCCAGGAAGATGGTTACGTCTAAACATCATCATCATATCTGGAAAAAGTATGTTTCCTGGTGTGAAAGTAGAAAGGTTTCTCCCGTGGAATTTAGAATTGGTCGTTTTCTACTTTTCCTGCAAGCGGGAGTGGATATGGGCCTACGTTTAGGCTCCATCAAAGTGCAGATTTTGGCGCTCTCTATTTTTTTCCAGAAACAACTTGCCATGTTGCCAGAAGTACAAACTTTCCTAAAAGGAGTTCTTCATATGCAACCGCCCTTCGTACCTCCCACGGCTCAGTGATATCTCAATGTGGTCTTGTCCTTTCTTCAATCGGACTGGTTTGAACCCTTACATAGGGTGGAGTTTAAATTTCTTACCTGGAAGACGGTGATGATGTTAGAATTGGCGTCTCCCAGACGTGTCTCTGAATTGGGGGCCTTATCCTGTAAGAGCCCTTATTTGATTTTTCATGAAGACAGGGCGGAACTCAGGACCCGACCTCCGTTATTGCCAAACGTGGTATCAGCTTTTCATGTGAATCAACCCATTGTGGTTCTGGTGTTGTCTGACACTTCCGTTGGTCCAGATTCCTTGGATGTGGTGAGGGCTCTGAAGATCTATGTCAAACGGACTGCTCGTCATTGGAAATCTGACTCGCTGTTTGTCCTTTATGATGCCACCAAGATTGGTCGTCTGGCTTCTAAGTAATCAATTGCTCGTTGGCTCAGGTTGACCATTCAACAGGCATATACTTCGTCAGCTCTACCTTTGCCGACGTCTATTCAGGCTCACTCGACGAGGTCTGTGGGCTTTTCCTGGGCGGCTGCCGGGGGGGAAGGGAAGGGGTCTCTGCCTTGCAGTTGTGCCGAGCTGCTACTTGGTCTGGTTCAAACACTTTGACCTTCAGTTTGGTCAGGCGGTTTTACAGGGGTCTCAGAACTCTCCCACCCATTGGGGAGCATTGGAACTTCCTCATGGTACTAAAGTACAGTTCCCCAGTATCCACTAGGACGTAAGAGATAATAGGAATTTGATACCTACCGGTAATTCCTTTTCTGGTAGTCCATAGTGGATACTGGGCGCCCGCCTCAGTGCTAATGATTCCTGCTTACTTGTGTAAGTGTTTGGTTGGCCCGCCGTTGTGGTCCCTTTTGTTGTTTGAATAGTTTTGCTATCCTGGTTAGGTTGGTGTTGCTATCCTCTGTTCTGGTTAGCGCCCTCCTTTTCGGTTATGGTTGTGTGTTGGCTTAGTGCCTCACCGCTGCTGTACCAGTTTTTTTCTCTCGTGGTATGTCCGTCTCCTCGGGCACAGTTTCCTAGACTGAGTGTGGTAGGAGGGGCATAGAGGGGAGGAGCCAGCACACACACACTAAAGGTTTTAAAGTGCCAGGCTCCAGTGGATCCGATCTATACCCCATGGTACTAAAGTACAGTTCCCCAGTATCCACTATGTACTACGAGAAAAGGAATTACCTGTAGGTATCAAATTCCTATTATCCCTATTGTACTAGTTATCCATCCGATTAACTGAACAGTTTCTTAATTGAAGCGGTATCCTGAAATTCTGATATTTTACAAGCTTTCAATCACAATTCACACACAGCATATAGGTACACACATATATTCCTACACACATTTATATCTTAAGGCATCAGTACCTTTTGTCAGGGCTGCCATCAAAAATTGTGGGACACACACCTCATCAAACCCCTCACCACCACCATCACTGCCCCTTGAATGCTCCTGGTGATAGCTCCTGCTATAATGCTTAAGCTGGATAAAACAGTATAAGATTTCCTGTCCAATCTTGCTGGTTGGAGCAAAAATCTGGTAATGTATGGGGACAAATGACAAATGACCAATGACCATTTGCTCCTAAACACTGGAAAACAGACAAAAATCGATGTTCAGACAAATTGGTCAAATCCATTTCATTTCATCAATTTATCAGAACAACCATTTTTGCCCATGTTCTGGTTTTTGGGAGCAAATGGCTGATTGTCATTTTCTCCCATGCATTACCAGATTTTTGTTCCAATCAGAATGGACAGAATCTTATAGTGTGTATCCAGCTTTACGTAAAAAAGTGTACTATATCTCAATATATATACACACAGAAAAAAAAGTGTTGAAAAACAGATAGTATTTTTAAATCTTTAAAGACGCACAGGCAAAGCAGTGTTATTGCAGGCGGGAGCCCTTTAAAGTAAGAAGCAGCCCTAATGATTTATAAAAGGAAAATTGTGCTTACATGTGCCTGCCATCATTAGGTTCAAAGTTGTCGTGTTGGAAATATTTGTACCTCCGTTTGTCCACATAATTTTTGATTGCCAACCACGTCTACCCTTGGAGAAGGGGACTTGAGCACATATGTAAAGACAGACGCACAGAAAAGAAGCTAAAACATCGGATCCAGATGTAACACGAATATTTATTATTATATCTGTTAGCCTTAAATTAATATATTTAATTGATAGTATTAGAACGAATGTGTTGTTCATTTTACAATCCATTATGACTGATGTTCATATAAACAAATATTGTGTTAAGAGAAATTGTATATTAACTAATAGGTGTAAATATATGAAATAGATATATATATATATATATATATATCTATCTAAGTATGTAGTATTGGTAAATAAGTGGAGCAGTTGTGCCATCTATTGTGACAATGGTCAGCTGCCATACTTGCTTTATTATAGGTTATTGTGTGTACCTCAGGGTGAGCTCGAGACATTGTGTATAGCAATAGCCTGCAGGGTAGTAAAGGCGGCAAACAGGGTCCCTAGCCTTGATCGCGTGCTGCGGGAGCAACAACCTGCAGGGCGGGAAGAGTGGGCCCACGAGCCGGGTTGAGGACTGACCGCGAGCGGCTGAGGGAGGCATACACTGGTTGGCGGTGACTGAGGATGGGGGACCAATGGAGGATGGCTGCGCAGCGCGAGTCAACCTGGCTGTGAGTATAAAGATAGCTCACCTGCGCTGGGGAAGGGAGTTGCTGATCCCCCTGTGAGTGCACACGTCGGAGCCCAGGGCGCTGCGGTGAGCGGCGGCGGTGAGGGCTCAGGCGCTGTGGCCGGAACAGGGCAGTCCAGGTGGCATAGAGCGGAGGCAGCGGTGGCTGCTGTAAAGAAGTACCTGGCTGGGAGCTACGAGTGCCGGGCGGACGGGCGCTGGTGGTGGTGAGGCGAGGTTGGCGGTCCCCTCCGGACGATCGGCGGCAGAGAGCGGTGTAGCCGGTGTGAGAACTCTGGTGGCCGGTGACAGCTGGGACAGTGGAGGAAGTGGCCAGCGCTATAGCAAGGCGGGCTTTGATGACAGCCACCTCTCCTTTCAGTTAGAGGAGGAGTCCCCAGTAAGCGGTGGGGGAGTGCCTGATGAGCTGGCGGAACAGAGGGTCGGGAGAGCATCATACCGCAGCGCTGACCAGTCGTGAGGGGCTGTAAGTGAAAACTACCACCTACACTGCATTTAACACATGATACTGCAGATGTTTGAATACACCTAGCTATGAAGCTTAGACTACTATCTTAAACTGTAAATATATAATAAGCAGTCTCCTCAGTAACTGTAATTTGGAAAATGCACCGTGGAGTAGTGTAATAATATAGAAGACCTGGATAATTTAGGAAAATAAGTACTTTTAAGCTGTATAGAAATTCTGAATAATTTGAACTGCAACAGAGCTATACACGTAATTGTAGTAAGCTGCCTGTATCCCTCAGTATTCATATACTATATGCAGATGGGAGAGAAAGTGACTCTTGCACCACTGTGAATAGTTATTCTTAACTGTCACATAGGTTATGGGCTTATATAATTTAATCCAACTGTGTGGCCCGAATAGAAGACGTCACTGCACTGTCATAACCTTGTGGTAGTTAATAAGAATAAAGACTAGAAACATTCAAAGAAATCAGACTATATCTGGTGGCTTCTGCATAAATACTTTATTGTTCAGTAAATAGACAGTGCTTCAGAGGAATAAGAGAGAGAGATAATAACAAACGGACAGTTTAAGTATATTAGATCATTCTATCATTAAACTGAGGGACGTGCAAGAACAGGAACATTGGACACAGCTAGTGCTCTACCCGTAATAAGGATATTTCTCACAAAGGCAGTCCAAGTATAAATACCGCAGGAATAGAGAAGATTTACTTATTGTGGAATACAATAGAATACAGCTTCCCTTTAGGGAAATATTACATTACAACGTCGGATCTACAGCATTTCCAAGGAGTTTTTAGATAATAGTACAGCTTCAGTCAATCCATCGCAGGGAGATAAAGGAGCAATAGACAATTCCATTCATAGGATCTGTTACATTTATTCTAAAAAGGATACTTCTATATATATCCAAGAAGGAAACTTATGTAGCAGTATACAAGGCCATAATTGTTGCATAGTACCAACCTGATTACATATCACATACTATTCTACTGGTTGAAAAGAAACAAAATGTGATTGTCAATGTATAGTGTAATATGTAATGCATACATGCATTTGTGTTATAAACATTTTTTCGGATCCTATAGTGCACTATCCCTGTCATTAAGAGTACCCGGGTCACTCTAACGGGGGTGTGGTTCGTTTTATCGACAGTATCTAGGTCGACCACTATAGGTCGACATGGATGGAAGGTCGACATCTGCTAGGTCGACAGGTCTAAAGGTCGACATGAGGATTTTTTTTGTGTGTCGTTTTCTTCGTAAAGTGACCGGGATCCCAAATTAGTGCACCGCGTCCCCTCGCATGGCTCGCTTTGCTCGCCATGCTTCGGGCATGGTGCCTTCGCTCCGCTACCGCTTCGCTCGGCACACTTTACCGTTCCAATCGTAGTCCACGTGGATCGTTAAGTATGAAAAAAATAAAAAAATGTGAAAAACTCATGTCGACCTTTAGACCTGTCGACCTGGCACATGTCGACCTAGAAACCCTGTCGACCTTCCATCCATGTCGACCTAGTGACTGTCGACCTATAGTGGTCGACCTAAACATTGTCGACCTAGACACTGTCGATCTTCAGACCGGATCCCCACTTTAACACCTACAGGTGTTGCGTTAATAAGGTAAAGTTTTTTTGTAGTTGCATGAACACAACTTATGTATAGGTATTTGGGGAAATGTATAATTAGTATGGTATTCCTTTATTGACATGCAAAAGTCATTACTGTATACTATTAATATCGTATTATAATATTAAACACAACCTTATACTTACCATCTGTGTCTGTGAGGTGGAGATGGGTCCCTAAATCCTGGAAGAAAGAAAAGGTAAATGTGAGAGCTGTGTGGTTTAATTAGGGGATTGCACTTATACACAGGGAATTAGTGAGGCTTACCCAGGCAAGCCTTAGGGAACATTTAATCTGGGTGGAGGCATATTCATTTATTAGGTAACCTATATACCGTGGAAGCTAAAGGAGGGTTACACGGTATATAGGTTACCTAATAAATGAATATGCCTCCACCCAGACTAAATGTTCCCTAAGGCTTGCCTGGGTAAGCCTCACTAATTCCCTGTGTATAAGTGCAATCCCCTAATTAAACCGCACAGCTCTCACATTTACCTTTTCTTTCTTCCAGGATTCAGGGACCCATCTCCACCTCACAGACACAGATGGTAAGTATAAGGTTGTGTTTAATATAATAATACGATATTAATAGTATACAGTAATGACTTTTGCATGTCAATAAAGGAATACCATACTAATTATACATTTCCCCAAATACCTATACATAAGTTGTGTGCATGCAACTACAAAAAAACTTTACCTTATTAACGCAACACCTGTAGGTGTTAGAGTGACCCGGGTACTCTTAATGACAGGGATAGTGCACTATAGGATCCGAAAAAATGTTTAGAACACAAATGCATGTATGCATTACATATTACACTATACATTGACAATCACATTTTGTTTCTTTTCAACCAGTAGAATAGTATGTGATATGTAATCAGGTTGGTACTATGCAACAATTATGGCCTTGTATACTGCTACATAAGTTTCCTTCTTGGATATATATAGAAGTATCCTTTTTAGAATAAATGTAACAGATCCTATGAATGGAATTGTCTATTGCTCCTTTATCTCCCTGCGATGGATTGACTGAAGCTGTACTATTATCTAAAAACTCCTTGGAAATGCTGTAGATCCGACGTGGTAATGTAATATTTCCCTAAAGGGAAGCTGTATTCTATTGTATTCCACAATAAGTAAATCTTCTCTATTCCTGCGGTATTTATACTTGGACTGCCTTTGTGAGAAATATCCTTATTACGGGTAGAGCACTAGCTGTGTCCAATGTTCCTGTTCTTGCACGTCCCTCAGTTTAATGATAGAATGATCTAATATACTTAAACTGTCCGTTTGTTATTATCTCTCTCTCTTATTCCTCTGAAGCACTGTCTATTTACTGAACAATAAAGTATTTATGCAGAAGCCACCAGATATTGTCTGATTTCTTTGAATGTTTCTAGTCTTTATTCTTATTAACTACCACAAGGTAGTGACGGCAGTGACGTCTTCTATTCGGGCCACACAGTTAGGTTATGGGCTTATATAATTTAATCCATGTGACAGTTAAGAATAACTATTCACAGTGGTGCAAGAGTCACTTTCTCTCCCATCTGCATATAGTATATGAATACTGAGGGATACAGGCAGCTTACTACAATTACGTGTATAGCTCTGTTGCAGTTCAAATTATTCAGAATTTCTATACAGCGTAAAAGTACTTCTTTTCTTTTTCATCCATAGGGGGCACTCTAGTACTCTTGGGATATGGACGGCCTCCACAGGAAGTAGGCACTGAATAAATTAATTTTGAAACTACACCTCCCCTCCATATCCCTGACTACCTCAGTGTTTTTTCTGTGCTCGACACAGTTAGTAGGCTTGTGGCTTTGCTGCCACAGAGGTCCACATTTCATTGGAATTTTTTCTTTTTTCAACGATTTACCACATCCCTTCCCCCCTTCCAATAGGCGTGGGTCCGGGATAGTGAAGGCTGCTTTAGCAGCTGTGGGTGTCGGACCTCTCTAAAAAGAGCTCCCTCACTACCACGTGCAGGACTAAAACCTGCAGTAAAGGCTGGACGGAACTTACAGAGAAGCCCCGTCATAGCCCTCACCACAGGGTCCAGGTATGTTGAACGGGGCGGTCAGCTCACGCTGCCGCCCCACTGTGTGGGATACTGTGTGTGTGTGGTCCCCCGCCGCTCTGAGCTGCGTCAGCCACATGGTTTTATGCATAGGCATAAACTGTTTATAATGATCCTAAAGACTGCAAATCTGAATCATGGCTGTGGCAGCCAAATACTGGCTTTATTCACTGTTGTAAAGTAAGATATGTTATATCAATTGGTCAGCACATGGTGCTTATAAAACAGTATCTGTGGAGCACTGCAAAGCCTGCAGCAGCTTTGGCTTAATTCACTTGGCCACACCACACTGGATACGCCCAATCTCATATGATTTTGGAAGCTAAGCAGTGTTGGGCCTGATTAGCCACCTGGGAGTACAAGGTGCTGTAGGTATTTTTAATCTACAGCCACACCACTCTGGATACGCCCAAACTCATCTGAGCTTGGAAGCTAAGTAATGTTGCATAGTGTTTTACCATCTGGGGGAAACTGGTGATCCAACTAGATTGCATACTAATACATGCTAGTTCAAACTGTTAAAAATAGCTCAGTTGGGGCTTACACTATCAATATAAACCTACCATAGGTTTAACAGTCATGATAGCTCTCCAGAGGCTGCTCCCAAGAGCGCGCTCCCGGTGCCGGCCACTAGATAAGGCCCATTAACTAAGCTGTGGTTAAGCAGCAGTCATCTCAGGTTTTAAGCCTGTGTGAGGTCACATTTAGTTTCAGACTTCTAAAAAAATGTATTATACCTCTCTATCAGGATATATCTGGATATTTGTATATGGATATATAATATATATGTGTATGTATGCATATATGGAATATATATATGTATTTATTAAAGTCTGAGTATGTGTGAATATACATTGTTGTATGTATGTGTAGATATATATATATATATATATATATATATATATATATATATATATATATATAATATGCTGACATTAAAAATCTATTTTGCAGTAAGCAAGACTAATTGGTCAGCACACAGTGCTTATTAAACAGTATCTGTTGAGCATGGCAAACATGGTGAGTTCAGGCCTCATCTGCAGCAGCTTTGCTTATTGTTTTTACAGGTGGCTCTGTAGCTAAGTGGTTAGGCTTTCCAGCCACAGTGAACATTGTGATTGCATGGACACTGGTTCAGATCCTGGTTTAACAGGTGTTAAAAAAAAAAAAAAAACATGGTAGGACACCATTTTCTTTTAACGTTACTTCCTGGTTCTTTCCCGGAGGTTGCTGCTCTACAACACTTAGCATCTGGAGGAGCGGGGTGTTGTTAGGAGTTTAATTTATTAATTGTTTTTTGTACAGCATGACTCTACAGGAAGATTCACTATTGCTGGTAACCACATGCACGGTAATGCAGGTTAATACACACGTTACTTCCGTGGTGTACTTACTGGTTGGAGTACATGATCACTAAGTCTAATGCATAGTCAAACAAGCAGCTTCGCTGCAAAGTCGGTCACACAGTGTGTCGGACAAATACGAATCTGGGCCAGTGGCGCAATGTATAACGCATCTGACTATAGATAACAAGATTGTAGGTTCGTCTCCTACCTGGCTCGTTTAAGTTGTCGTGATCGTATAGTGGTTAGTGCTCTGCGTAAAAACTGCACAGACAGACCCTTACCGGTCCTCTTTTGGGGGAATGCGGGGGCATGTACTGCCTGAGGGGGAAAAAAATAAAAATAAATATATTTATTTTTATTTTTACTGTTTCAGTTAGATTGTTGCGGTCGATTTGCCGCCAGCCCTCATAGCACCAGGCCAGTACGTCAGGTTCTCAGCGAAGGCTGAACGATTTCCAATGAGAGACAATTACAATTATTGGGTGTTTTACTACCTATCGTAGTGTACCCTACACAGCAGTAGGGCTGTTGCTTCGCCCTGCTTTGGTAAGGGTTTTTGAGGTAACAAGGCTGTAGTGGCAGGGCAGTCCAGTTCAGGGTTGCCCTAAATAAAGACCACCTTACACTTCTTGCTACCTACAGCTTCTTTGGACGTTGGCAGTTGGCTCTTGCGTTTTCAGCTTCGCTAGTGGCGCATAACGTCCACTTTGGCTACGTTCCTAACAGGCGGAGTCGGATTCCAAACGAGATAGATCGCAGACCAAGTGGGAGGGAAAATCTGATTTCCTACCATTGTCTACGCGAATTCCTGAATGATTCCGTCTCAACGACTTCAATTCCTAAGCATGATTCTCGATACAGTAAATCAAAGAATTTACCTACCCAAACAGAAAGTACAGGTCATTCGTCATCTGGTACAGTTAGTGCTCAAGCCACGCACAGTCTCGGTTCATTTGTGCATTCGCCTATTAGACACAATAGTGGTGGCTTTCGAAGCGCTTCAGTTCGGAGGACTTCACTCACGTCCTTTTCAATTGGATGTGCTCGCACAGTGGTCGGGCTCGCATCTGCAGATTTACCGCAGGGTGAGGTTGTCTCCAAGGGCCAGAGTGTCTCTACTCTGGTGGCTCAAAGTACAGAATCTAACCGCAGGGAAACGGTTCGGTGCCTGGAATTGGATAATTCTCACGGCGGACGCGAGTCTCAGAGGTTGGGGAGCTGTAGTTCAAAATTATCAGCTCCAGGGTCTCTGGGCGGTTCACGAAAGATTGCTGTCTATAAATGTCCTGGAACTCCGGGCAATTTACAATGCGCTACGACAAGCAGTGCACAGGCTGCAGGCTCAGGCTGTTCAGGTGCAGTCAGACAATGCGACGGCGGTCGCATACATCAACAAACAAGAAGGAACGAAAAGCCGTATGGCAATGCGGGAAGTAGCTTCAATCCTCTATTGGGCCGAGTATCACCAAATGATATTGTCGGCAGTAGTCATTCCGGGAGTGGACAACTGGGAGGCGGATTATCTCAGCCGTCTGAATTTTCATCCAGGAGAATGGGCATAAAATCCAGAAGTATTTCACATGCTGGTCCAGAAATGGAGTTACCCGCAGGTGGACCTGATGGCATCTCGCCACAATCATCAAACGCCCCAGGTCGTGTCCAGAACGAGAGATCCAAAGGCGGTGGATGCTCTCACAATCATGTGGCCATACAGTCTCGTGTATCTGTTTCCACCGTTTCCACTGCTCCCTCTGTGGCTAAAACGGATCAAAGGAGAGTCCGTCACAATTATACTAGTGGCGCTTCTTTGGCCTCGGCCACTCCCATTACGTCCGGATCTGTTACAACAGGGTCCGTTCCTTTACCCCGATTTAGCGCGGCCGCGTTTGACGGGGTGGCTGTTGAGACAGCCCTCGTAAGAAGAGAGGGCATTCCAGAATCGGTTATACCAACCATGTTACGAGCTAGGAAGCCGGTTACGGCAGCTCATTATTACAGAATTTGGCGTGCCTATGTAGGTTGGTGTGAAGCGCGGAAGTTTCCGACATCATCTTTTAAGTTATCCCGTCTTTTGTTATTTCTACAGATGGGGTTAGATAGAGGTCTGAGTTTATCCACACTTAAAGTGCAGATATCGGCGTTGTCCATTTATTTTCATAGTAGATGGGCTCTATTGCCGTCGGTTCACACCTTTATGCAGGGTGTCCTCAGAGTTCAGCCTCCATTCACTCCACCTACTGCGCCATAAGACTTGAATCTGGTTTTTAGATTTCTTAGTCTTTTTATTATGAACCCTTACAACAAGTGGATATTAAATTTCTCAATTGGGAAAACAATTTTTCTTTTAGCCTTAGCGTCAGCAAGGTGTGTTTCAGATTTGGGTGCTTTGTCGTGCAAGCCACTGTGTTTAGTGTTTTATGATGACAGAGCGGAACTCCGGACGAATTCCGCTTTTCTACCAAAGGTAGTGTCATCTTTTCACATCAATCAACCAATAGTAGTTCCTGTGTTACAGGAGACTCTGGTAGGTTGGATGTGGTACGCGCATTACGCATTTATGTATCCCGAACGTCGACCGTTCGTAAGACGGATACGTTGTTTGCTCTCTGTGATGCTGCCAAGATGAGTTGGCCAGCTTCTAGGCAGACCTTATCCAGTTGGATTAAACTGACCATACGTCAGGCTTACCTTCATGCTAGGTTACAGCCGCCTACATCAGTAACAGCTCATTCCACACGGGCTGTGGGAACATCATGGGCAGCGAGTCGTGGAGCTTCTACGACACAGCTTTGCCGGGCGGCTACATGGTCTTCGGTGCACACGTTTGTGTGCCTCTATAAGTTTGATGCGTTGGCGGCATCAGCATCTAGCTTTGGCCGCCTAGTGTTACAGGTGCCAAACAGCTCTCCCGCCCACGGGGGAAACTTTGGTACGTCCCAAGAGTACTCCAGTGACCCCTAGTGGATGAAAAAGAAAATAGGATTTTGGTACTTACCAGGTAAAATTTTTTCTTTGAATCCATAGGGGGCACTGGATGCCCACCCAGAGCAGTTTACCTGGTTTGGGGTAGGTTCAGTAGATCTTAGGGTAACACATTTTCACCGACTGGTTCAGATTAACAAGTTCTAATCGGTTATGGTGTCAACTGTTTAGTTGTCAGTAATGTTGTGTCAACTTTATTGTTGTCCGTTATGTTATATGTAATTCTACACTGTCAACCTCTCTATCGCTCCTGTTCGGCTCAGTAAAAAACACTGAGGTACTCGGGGATATGGAGGGGAGGTGTAGTTTCAAAATTAATTTATTCAGTGCCTACTTCCTGTGGAGGCCGTCCATATCCCAAGAGTACTCCAGTGCCCCCTATGGATTCAAAGAAAAGGATTTACCTGGTAAGTACCAAAATCCTATTTTCCTAAATTATCCAGGTCTTCTATATTATTACACTACTCCACGGTGCATTTTCCAAATTACAGTTACTGAGGAGACTGCTTATTATATATTTACAGTTTAAGATAGTAGTCTAAGCTTCATAGCTAGGTGTATTCAAACATCTGCAGTATCATGTGTTAAATGCAGTGTAGGTGGTAGTTTTCACTTACAGCCCCTCACGACTGGTCAGCGCTGCGGTATGATGCTCTCCCGACCCTCTGTTCCGCCAGCTCATCAGGCACTCCCCCACCGCTTACTGGGGACTCCTCCTCTAACTGAAAGGAGAGGTGGCTGTCATCAAAGCCCGCCTTGCTATAGCGCTGGCCACTTCCTCCGCTGTCCCAGCTGTCACCGGCCACCAGAGTTCTCACACCGGCTACACCGCTCTCTGCCGCCGATCGTCCGGAGGGGACCGTCAACCTCGCCTCACCACCACCAGCGCCCGTCCGCCCGGCACTCGTAGCTCCCAGCCAGGTACTTCTTTACAGCGGCCTCCGCTCTATGCCACCTGGACTGCCCTGTTCCGGCCACAGCGCCTGAGCCCTCACCGCTGCCGCTCACCGCAGCGCCCTGGGCTCCGACGTGTGCACTCACAGGGGGATCAGCAACTCCCTTCCCCAGCGCAGGTGAGCTATCTTTATACTCACAGCCAGGTTGACTCGCGCTGCGCAGCCATCCTCCATTGGTCCCCCATCCTCAGTCACCGCCAACCAGTGTATGCCTCCTTCAGCCGCTCGCGGTCAGTCCTCAACCCGGCTCGTGGACCCACTCTTCCCGCCCTGGAGGTTGTTGCTCCCGCAGCACGCGATCAAGGCTAGGGACCCTGTTTGCCGCCTTTACTACCCTGCAGGCTATTGCTATACACAATGTCTCGAGCTCACCCTGAGGTACACACAATAACCTATAATAAAGCAAGTATGGCAGCTGACCATTGTCACAATAGATGGCACAACTGCTCCACTTATTTACCAATACTACATATATATATATATATATATATATATATATATTTCATATATTTACACCTATTAGTTAATATACAATTTCTCTTAACACAATATTTGTTTATATGAACATCAGTCATAATGGATTGTAAAATGAACAACACATTCGTTCTAATACTATCAATTAAATATATTAATTTAAGGCTAACAGATATAATAATAAATATTCGTGTTACACAGAGAAGGGCCCGATAGACCTAGGCCCCCAGGACACGTACCTCCACTTCAATCTGGCCATGAGGTTGTGGTTGGTCCTGGCTGCAAACTGATTCTGTTTCACAGAATCAGAAGTAGCTCACGGTTAGGATCATTGTGGCTGAGGCTCCTTACCGGTAGGGATGGCCAGCAATCTCTGATATTTCTGAAAGATGGCTGTTCATCTCCCAGTACATTGTGGTTTTGGATCCATTCACAAGGCACAATGTATTGATAGAATTGATCCAAAACGCCTGATGCTGTGCAGCGATAAATTTGCCTGTTCCTAGTCACCCCCTCCCCTGTGCATATTTCAGCTTTTTTTTTTTTTTGCGCATGCATGATTTAAAGGCTACACAAACAGCACATGTGCTAAAATATCAATTGCGAGAAAGCTCAATATTATTTTCACAATATTTTTTTGTATTAAATAACATGGCTCTCCCATATCAATCCGAGAGATCGATAATGGACAGCTGATTAGTCATTCCTACTTGTACTACCTGGTGCCTGCACACCGATGGTGTCCCTGTCCTTTGTTATTTTTTTTAACATGGCCATGTTCAAAATACTTCCCCAAGGTCTACTGGGGAGGGGCACAGACTCTTCTGTTTCAACAGATGTCCTGTAGGCCTTCAACAGCCTTAGATAAGGACCACATAATATTATGTTCACTACCTGGATAGAAGTCAAATATTACT
Organism: Pseudophryne corroboree; assembly: GCF_028390025.1. Taxonomy (NCBI): domain Eukaryota; kingdom Metazoa; phylum Chordata; class Amphibia; order Anura; family Myobatrachidae; genus Pseudophryne; species Pseudophryne corroboree. The sequence goes on from NC_086446.1 coordinate 608,824,179, forward strand.
GAGGAGTGCACCCTTATTCTATGATCTCTCCCACGGCAAGAAACGAGGGGCCATATTTACTAAAGCTTCTAAAAATTAAAAGTGGTGATGTTGCCTATAGCAACCAACCAGATTCTGTCCATCATTTTCTAGAGTGCAATAGAGAAATGATAGAATCTGATTGGTTGCTATGGGCAACATCCCCACTTTTCATTTTTAGAAGCTTAGTAAATTTACCCCCGGTATCTTTACATAAGCAACCTTGAATCTTGTTTCCTTGTTTTTTTCCCCTATTTTCTTTCTGAAACCAATGCAATATAATCTGTTGCCTGTATTTTGTAATATTATTTTTCTGTAATGAAGAAATCTTGGAAATATTTTTTGGATTAAAATATTCTTTACTCTAGCGCACAGGTCCTCAAACTCTGTCCTCAGGACCCCACACAGTGCATGTTTTGCAGGTCTCCTCACAGAATCACAAGTGAAATAATTTGCTCCACCGGTGAATAATGAATACACCTGTGCAATTCCTGGGTTACCTGCAAAATATGTACTGTGTGGGGTCCTGAGGACCGAGTTGGAGAACCACTGCTCTAGCGTACTCTCTGAGTCTCTTGTCGAACTCGTGAGCCTGTGAGGTCAAAAGCTAAGTACCTATATGTAAATGAGTGTGAAATATTAATATTTGTGTGCAGAAACAAAAGACTCCTGTAACTTCTTTGGTGGTGGCAAAGGTATTTTGTATTTACCCTGAGTGACCGAACTGTACACCCGCCATGACCTAGCTGTCTTCGATTGTGGCATCTGAGGACAAGCTAGTGATAAGAGGTTATTTTTGCATAATTTACCTTTTTATTGATGTGTTCAGGCTCAGGGGTATAGCTCCTGGATGCGCTCCTGGGCGGCAGGTATGTGTGGACAGGGGCGATCTCTTTGTAGTTGTGCGCAACCTTCCTCTGAATGCTGCTAATTCTATGGCCAGTACCAGATTTTAAAGCGGTGTTCCTTATGCATACCTCCCAACATGACCCTCTCCAGGAGGGACAGAATGCTCTGTTTCTGGACTTCCTTCTTAATTTATGATTTGCTATCACCTGTGCTGAAATACCTTCCTTATCCATTAACTTGTTCAAAACAGGTGCCGGCAATCATAAATTAAGAGAAAAGTCCAGAAGCAGAGCATTGTGTCCCTCCTGGAGAGGGTCATGTTGGGAGGTATGTCTTATGTGTCCCAGGAAATTTCACAATTTTGCAATACTGACCATCTGCTGGATACAATTCCTCTTGAGCACGTTTTATAGAACTTTTTTTTAATCTATTCTTACTCCATACACTTGCCATTTATCAAACAGCACTTAAAAAAAAAATCTTAAAAACTATTCAGCAACCATGACATGGTGGGGATATACAATGTCAATACAGATGTGCCTATATGTATGCACAGGCTCAGCAGCAGCACAATGTCCCTGGAAATCGCTGTATAATGTCACCATTATGGGAAGTAGGGATGGCCATCGACATCGATACCCTGTCTGAAATGAATAAAAATATCGATGGATTATGGTCGATGTCAAATGGGTTCAGCCCTACCATCCTAATCGATGGGCGGAAACCAGATACGATGGCCACATATCACTATCGATGGTAACAACGTCGACAGCCATCCCTAATCTTCCCTGAGAACCAGGCAGATATTGCGACAGCCGCCTCCCTGCTGCCGTATTCCGCGGACTCCGCCGAGGTGTAAGAACTAAGCAGCAGCAAACAGCAACATGGCCGGAGACTGGCAGACGGCGTGCGATACCTACAAGCGGGCGCGCACCGCCTCCGAGCTGGACTCCAAGACCGACCCGGAGACTGAGCCCTATCGCTCTAAGTACCGTGCCCGGGAACTTCTGCGGGAAATGCGGGCGCTGCTGGGCCCGCTAGCGGAGGAGGAGAGCGGGGAGAGCCAGGCGGGGACGCAGGGGGAGGATGAGGATGAAGAGCAGCGGCTCCTGGCTGCCCGTCTGGCGGTCATTGAGTTCCTGCTGGGGGTCAATCACACGGAGACGGATGAGATGTCAGCCGGGGAGGAGCACCTGGTGAAGACGGTGAGGATGGTGGAGAGATACCGGCTGTCGCCAGACTGCGTCTCCGTCTACATGCAGGCGCAGGTAAGTGTGTTTACGACTATGGGGCGCCCCGGGTGTCCCCTGCTTCCATCTACCCATACTGACACCCATCCGGGTCACTGGTTTTCAATCATCCACCCCCTTCTCCCCCCATCCATATGCTTTATTTGTATCCCCGTCCATATGCTTTATTTGTATCCCCGTCCATATGCTTTATTTGTATCCCCGTCCATACAATTGTTATTAGAGAGCACGTTTAGATACTGATCTATCTATCAATGTAAATTTGACACATGCAGCCTCCCAGCGTCTGACTGGCTGACCGGGAAACCGTTTCCGGTCCATCTGTGCTGGGACACTGTTTCGAAGCACCGGGCTCCCTACTCCCGCTACCTGCATTGCAGGTACAATTGTAGAGAACCGGGTGCCTCTAAACTTTGCCACGCCATAAATGGACCGGAAGCGGTTCCCCTGTCAGCCAGTCCGACCCACCGCAGCCTCCTTCCAATGTACAGGGATATGCGTTTTCATTTTGTTATCGGGGTCCTGTTCACACCCTCCAACATTTAAAACCTAAAAATCGGTACAAATGAGAAAAGGGGGCGTGGCCACGGGTAAGGGAGGCGTGGCCACGCCCCTTTTCCTATACTTTCAATGGAAGCTCGGAGAGCCAAAAATAGGTACAGACCATAAAAAAACGGTACTGTACCTATTAAAAAGGTGCAGTTGGAGGGTATGCTGTAGTTGGATCCGTAACTAGACATTTTGGCTCCCTGTGCCAGAAGAACCATTGGTGCCCTTAACATGAATAGGAACCCAAAAAAGGGGTGTGGTCACACAATAGTACTCCAATTCAAATTACACAGCACACGTTAATTGCACCGCTCTCACTACTGTGAGTGCGGCTGAGCCTGATGCAGCCGGTGGTCAGACTCCGGTGCTGCACACTCCCATTGCAGTAGTAACTGCATTGCTGTCACAAACTCCTGTGAGTGCGGCTGTTTGATTAGAGTACTTGCTGTCTGGCTGATCGCTCCTTACTTCACCTGCTTTGTGGGTCTCGATGACGTTAGAAGTGCACAGAGATGCTGTGCGGATCTCCACTTCCTGGTCGTGGACCTGGCAAATAGACACTGCGGCGGCTGCTGGTTCCGCCCCCAGGTGACTTGCGCTGTGTTTATTTTGGGGTGAATGAGCCATAGAAAAGGTTAATTCAAAGAAGGCTTTCTTTTCGGTGCCGGAAAACCCAAAGGGTAGGTTCAGGCGCATACGGGCGAGTTTTTCTAATGCAGCTGCTAAATTGTAGATATTAGTCAAACCTACCAACCACAACAAGTACACGAAAAGATAGCAGCGCTAGATAATCACAATAGATGGATGGATGAGTGAGTGAATGAACAGTTTAAAATATTTAATAAAAACAATCTAAAAACATAAAAAGAGAAAAAAAGCTGCCACAATCACCGTTTGTTGAAATCTACACCCTCCCCTCCTTGGTTTAGAGCAGGAAACAAACAGTGATGGGACTTAGGGCACAATTTAGCCTGGACGGGTAGTACCACACTTTCACCGTTGGAGGAATTATTCACAAGTTGCAGCGGAACCTTAGTTTAGATTCTGAAAGTCCTCACCAGTCACACAGTGCCTTTAGACGGAAGTGGAAGTCCTGTCCTGATGTGGAGGTGCAACATCCCAAAAAAAAGTCTCTTTAGTTTCCCTGGTCCAAGTTTAGAAGGAGGGTGAAATGGCAGTCGGGATAATCCGGATGAGGCAGCAAATAACACCAACGCATTTCGCTGCTCCTGGAAAAAAAGCTGCCCAGGAGCAGCGAAATGCGTTGGTGTTATTTGCTGCCTCATCCGGATTATCCCGACTGCCATTTCACCCTCCTGCCTAAAGAGACCTTTTTTTGGGACATTGCACATTTTAAATGTTTCTCCTTAAACCACTCAAGTGTTGCTTTAGCAGTATGCCTCGGGTCATTGTCCTGCTGGAAGGTGAACCTCCGTCCCAGTCTCAAATCACAGGGAGACTGAAACAGTTTTTGCTACAGAGTATTCCTGTATTTAGCACCATCCAACTTTTTTCTCGACTCAAAACAGTTTACCAGTACCTGCTGCTGAAAAACATCCCCACAACTGCCACCACCATGTTTCACTGTGGGGATGGTGTTCTTGGGGTGATGTGTTGGGTTTGCACCAGACATAGGGGTATATGCAATTCCGGGCGAACTGCAGCTTTTTTTTGCCCGTTTTTTAATTCGACCGTCGAATTCCAGCCGGCGGGTGCCGGAATTCGACATATTCAATAAAAAACGGATTCAACAGTCCCGCTGTCGAAAAATGGACCAATTGACGGTAGTGTGCGTCCTGGATTCGACTTTTTGGACGGCACAAAAATGGTTAAAAAACCCTGGAAAAAATTGCGTAGGGTCCCCCCTCCTAAGCATAACCAGCCTCGGGCTCTTTGAGCCGGTCCTGGTTGTAAAAATAGGGGGGGGAAATTGACTGGGGATTCCCTGTATTTTTAGAACCAGCACCGGGCTCTGCGTCCGGTCCTGGTGCAAAAAATACGGGGGACAAAAAGCGTAGGGGTCCCCCGTATTTTGAACACCAGCACCGGGCTCCACTAGCTGGAGAGATAATGCCACAGCCGGGGGACACTTTTATACCGGTCCCTGCGGCCGTGGCATTAAAATCTCCAACTAGTCACCCCTGGCCAGGGTACCCTGGAGGATTGGGGACACCTTAAATCAAGGGGTCCCCCCCCTCCGCCCGCCACCCAAGGGCCAGGGGTGAAGCCCGAGGCTGCCCCCCCCCCCCCCATCCAAGGGCTGCGGATGGGGGGCTGATAGCCATGTGTAAAATGAAAGAATATTGTTTTCTCTATCGTCCTAGTGGATGCTGGGGTTCCTGAAAGGACCATGGGGAATAGCGGCTCCGCAGGAGACAGGGCACAAAAGTAAAGCTTTCCGATCAGGTGGTGTGCACTGGCTCCTCCCCCTATGACCCTCCTCCAAGCCAGTTACATTTTTGTGCCCGGCCGAGAAGGGTGCAATCTAGGTGGCTCTCCTAAAGAGCTGCTTAGAAAAGTTTAGCTTAGGTTTTTTATTTTACAGTGAGTCCTGCTGGCAACAGGATCACTGCAACGAGGGACTTAGGGGAGAAGAAGTGAACTCACCTGCGTGCAGGATGGATTGGCTTCTTGGCTACTGGACATCAGCTCCAGAGGGACGATCACAGGTACAGCCTGGATGGTCACCGGAGCCTTGCCGCCGGCCCCCTTGCAGATGCTGAAGTAAGAAGAGGTCCAGAATCGGCGGCAGAAGACTCCTCAGTCTTCTAAAGGTAGCGCACAGCACTGCAGCTGTGCGCCATTTTCCTCTCAGCACACTTCACACGGCAGTCACTGAGGGTGCAGGGCGCTGGGAGGGGGGCGCCCTGGGAGGCAAATGAATACCTATTTTGGCTAAAAATACCTCACATATAGCCTCCGGAGGCTATATGGAGATATTTAACCCCTGCCAGAATCCGTTAAGAGCGGGAGACGAGGCCGCCGAAAAAGGGGCGGGGCCTATCTCCTCAGCACACAGCGCCATTTTCCCTCACAGAAAGGCTGGAGGGAAGGCTCCCAGGCTCTCCCCTGCACTGCACTACAGAAACAGGGTTAAAACAGAGAGGGGGGGCACTAAATTGGCGTTAGAAATATATAAAAAAGATGCTATAAGGGAAAACACTTATATAAGGTTGTCCCTATATAATTATAGCGTTTTTGGTGTGTGCTGGTAAACTCTCCCTCTGTCTCTCCAAAGGGCTAGTGGGTCCTGTCCTCTATCAGAGCATTCCCTGTGTGTGTGCTGTGTGTCGGTACGTGTGTGTCGACATGTATGAGGACGATGTTGGTGAGGAGGCGGAGCAATTGCCTGTAATGGTGATGTCACTCTCTAGGGAGTCGACACCGGAATGGATGGCTTATTTAGGAAATTACGTGATAATGTCAACACGCTGCAAGGTCGGTTGACGACATGAGACGGCCGACAAACAATTAGTACCGGTCCAGACGTCTCAAAAACACCGTCAGGGGTTTTAAAACGCCCGTTTACTTTAGTCGGTCGACACAGACACAGACAGGGACACTGAATCCAGTGTCGACGGTGAATAAACAAACGTATTCCTTATTAGGGCCACACGTTAAGGGCAATGAAGGAGGTGTTACATATTTCTGATACTACAAGTACCACAAAAGAGGGTATTATGTGGGATGTGAAAAAACTACCGTAGTTTTTCCTGAATCAGATAAATTAAATAAAGTGTGTGATGATGCGTGGGTTCCCCCCGATAGAAAATTATGGGCGGTATACCCTTTCCCGCCAGAAGTTAGGGCGCGTTGGGAAACACCCCTTAGGGTGGATAAGGCGCTCACACGCTTATCAAAACAAGTGGCGGTACCGTCTATAGATAGGGCCGTCCTCAAGGACCAGCTGACAGGAGGCTGGAAAATATCATAAAAAGTATATACACACATACTGGTGTTATACTGCGACCAGCGATCGCCTCAGCCTGGATGTGCAGAGCTGGGGTGGCTTGGTCGGATTCCCCGACTAAAAATATTGATACCCTTGACAGGGACAGTATTTTATTGACTATAGAGCATTTAAAGGATGCATTTCTATATATGCGAGATGCACAGATATTTGCACTCTGGCATCAAGAGTAAATGCGATGTCCATATCTGCCAGAAGATGTTATGGACACGACAGTGGTCAGGTGATGCAGATTCCAAACGGCACAAAGGTGTATTGCCGTATAAAGGAAGAGGAGTTATTTGGGGTCGGTCCATCGGACCTGGTGGCCACGGCAACTGCTGGAAAATCCGCCGTTTTTACCCTAAGTCACATCTCTGCAGAAAAAGACACCGTCTTTTCAGCCTCAGTCCTTTCGTCCCTATAAGATCATATCTGCCCAGGGATAGAGGAAAGGGAAGAAGACTGCAGCAGGCAGCCCATTCCCAGGAACAGAAGCGTTCCACCGCTTCTGACAAGTTCTCAGCATGGCGCTGAGACCGTACAGGACCCCTGGATCCTACAAGTAGTATCCCAGGGGTACAGATTGGAATGTCGAGACGTTTCCCCTTCGCAGGCTCCTGAAGTCTGCTTTACCAAGGTCTCCCTCCGACAAGGAGGCAGTATGGGAAAAAAATTCACAAGCTGTATTCCCAGCAGGTGATAATTAAATTACCCCTCCTACTACAAGAAAAGGGGTATTATTCCACACTATATTGTGGTACTGAAGCCAGAAGACTAGGTGAGACTTATTCTAAAAATTTTTTTGAACACTTACAAAGGTTCAAATCAAGATGGAGTCACTCAGAGCAGTGATAACGAACCAGCAAGAAGGGGACTATATAGTGTCCCGGGACATCAGGGATGCTTACCTCTATGTCCCAAATTTGCCCTTCTCACTAAGGGTACCTCAGGTTCGTGGTGCAGAACTGTCACTATCAGTTTCAGACGCTGCCGTTTGGATTGTCCACGGCACCCCGGGTCTTTACCAAGGTAATGGCCGAAATGATGATTCTTCTTCGAAGAAAAGGCGTCTTAATTATCCCTTACTTGGACGATCTCCTGATAAGGGCAAAGTCCAGGGAACAGTTGGAGGTCGGAGTAGCACTATCTCGGATACTGCTACAACAGCACGGGTGGATTCTAAATATTCCAAAATCGCAGCTGATCCCGACGACACGTCTGCTGTGCCTAGGGATGATTCTGGACACAGTCCAGAAAAAGGTGTTTCTCCCGGAAGAGAAAGCCAGGGAGTTATCCGAGCTAGTCAGGAACCTCCTAAAAACAGTGCATCATTGCACAAGGGTCCTGGTAAAAATGGTGGCTTCCTACGAAGCAATTCCATTCGGCAGATTTCACGCAAGAACTTTTCAGTGGGATCTGCTGGACAAATGGTCCGGATCGCATCTTCAGATGCATCAGCGGATAACCCTATATCCAAGGACAAGGGTGTCTCTCCTGTGGTGGTTATAGAGTGCTCATCTTCTAGAGGGCCGCAGATTCGGCATTCAGGATTGGATGCTGGTGACCACGGAGCCCAGCCCGAGAGGCTGGGGAGCAGTCACACAAGGAAAAAATTTCCAGGGAGTGTGATCAAGTCTGGAGACTTTTCTCCACATAAATATACTGGAGCTAAGGGTAAATTTATAATGCTCTAAGCTTAGCAAGACCTCTGCTTCAAGGTCAGCCGGTATTGATCCAGTGGGAAAAACATCACGGCAGTCGCCCACGTAAACAGACAGGGCGACACAAGAAGCAGGAGGGCAATGGCAAAAACTGCAAGGACTTTTCGCTGGGCGGAAAATCATGTGATAGCACTGTCAGCAGTGTTTCATCCCGGGAATGGAAACTGGGAAGCAGACTTCCTCAGCAGGCACGACCTCCACCCGGGAGAGTGGAAACTTCATCGGGAAGTTTTTTCCACATGATTGTAAACCGTTGGGAAATACCAAAGGTGGACATGATGGCGTCCCGTCTGAACAAAAAACGGGACAGGTATTGCGCCAGGTCAAGAGACCCTCAGGCAATAGCTGTGGACGTTCTGGTAACACCGTGGGTGTACCAGTCGGTGTATGTGTTCCCTCCTCTGCTTCTCATACCTAAGGTGCTGAGAATTATAAGACGTAGAGGAGTAAGAACTATACTCATGGCTCCGGATTGGCCAAGAAGGACTTGGTACCCGGAACTTCAAGAGATGCTTACAGAGGTCTTATGGCCTCTGCCGCTAAGAAGGGACTTGCTTCAGCAAGTACCATGTCTGTTCCAAGACTTACCGCAGCTGCGTTTGTCGGCATGGCGGTGGAAAGCCGGATCCTAAGGGAAAAAGGCATTCCGGAAGAGGTCATTCCTACCCTGGTCAAAGCCAGAAAGGAGGTGACCGCACAACATTATCACCACATGTGGCGAAAATATGTTGCGTGGTGTGAGGCCAGGAAGGCCCCACAAAGAAATTTCAACTCGGTCATTTCCTGCATTTCCTGCAAACAGGAGTGTCTATGGGCCTCAAATTGGGGTCCATTAAGGTTCAAATTTCGGCCCTGTCGATTTTCTTCCAGAAAGAATTGGCTTCAGTTCCTGAAGTCCAGAAGTTTGTCAAGGGAGTATTGCATATACAACCCCCTTTTGTGCCTCCAGTGGCACTGTGGGATCTCAACGTAGTTCTGGGATTCCTCAAATCACATTGGTTTAAAACCAGTCAAATCTGTGGATTTGAAGCATCTCACATGAAAAGTGACCATGCTCTTGGCCCTGGCCTGGACCAGGCGAGTGTCAAATTGGTGGTTTTTTCTCAAAAAAGCCCATATCTGTTTGTCCATTCGGACAGGGCAGAGCTGCGGACTCGTCCCCAGTTCTCTCCCTAAGGTGGTGTCAGTGTTTCACCTGAACCAGCTTATTGTGGTGCCTTGCACCTACTAGGGACTTGGAGGACTCCAAGTTGCTAGATGTTGTCAGGGCCCTGAAAATATGTTCCAGGACGGCTGGAGTCAGGAAAACTGACTTGCTGTTATCCTGTATGCACCCAACAAACTGGGTGCTCTTGCTTCTAAGCAGACTATTGCTAGTTGGATGTGTAATACAATTCAGCTTGCACATTCTGTGGCAGGCCTGCCACAGCCAAAATATGTAAATGCCCATTCCACAAGGAAGGTGGGCTCATCTTGGGCGGCTGCCCGAGGGGTCTCGGCTTTACAACTTTGCCGAGCAGCTACTTGGTCAGGGGCAAACACGTTTGCTAAATTCTACAAATTTGATACCCTGGCTAAGGAGGACCTGGAGTTCTCTCATTCGGTGCTGCAGAGTCATCCGCACTCTCCCGCCCGTTTGGGAGCTTTGGTATAATCCCCATGGTCCTTTCAGGAACCCCAGCATCCACTAGGACGATAGAGAAAATAAGAATTTACTTACCGATAATTCTATTTCTCGGAGTCCGTAGTGGATGCTGGGCGCCCATCCCAAGTGCGGATTATCTGCAATACTTGTACATAGTTACAAAAATCGGGTTATTATTGTTGTGAGCCATCTTTTCAGAGGCTCCGCTGTTATCATACTGTTAACTGGGTTTAGATCACAAGTTGTACGGTGTGATTGGTGTGGCTGGTATGAGTCTTACCCGGGATTCAAAATTCCTCCCTTATTGTGTACGCTCGTCCGGGCACAGTACCTAACTGGCTTGGAGGAGGGTCATAGGGGGAGGAGCCAGTGCACACCACCTGATCGGAAAGCTTTACTTTTGTGCCCTGTCTCCTGCGGAGCCGCTATTCCCCATGGTCCTTTCAGGAACCCCAGCATCCACTACGGACTCCGAGAAATAGAATTATCGGTAAGTAAATTCTTATTTTTTTTGCAGAAGGACTACAAGTCCCAGCAAGCCTCCCCCGCAAGCTGGTGCTTGGAGAACCACAAGTACCAGCATGCGGGTGGACAACAGGCCCGCTGGTACCTGTAGTTCTACTGCAAAAAAATACCCAAATAAAAACAGGACACGCACACGGTGAAAGTACAACTTTATTACACACATGCCGACACGACGGATCTGTCGTGTGTATTCCCCCCCAGCGGCCGCGCATCGCTATCGCCAGTGCTAGATTGAGCCTGCATGCAGGCTCAATCTAGCGGGTTGCTCACTTCAGCGCTGTGTGAAGTGAGCGGCCCCTCCCCCTCGCTCAGCACACATTGCGCTGTGCTGAGCGGGGAGAGAGATGTGTGCTGAGTGGTCTGTGTTAAGATCACGGATATTTCAGCCAGCTTTCTCATCTCCCGTATACCGTAACCTCCCACTGCAATGTATTAACACCAGGGATTGGAAATGGCTACATCGGGGGACAGCAGAAGCTGACGATACTTTTCTTTCTTCCATCTCAGTGTGTGGCAGTACCCTGCTCTCATTACATCCATTCATTGCTATCCATAGCACATGGGGTAACAGTAGAAGGGATACCCCACGTTGGCACAGAGATCTCTACATATTCCTATCACTATTTTTCTTTTGTCGCTATAGAATACAAATTATTGCAATAAGCATAAGATTAATAATGTGACAACTGTACAAATATCTTATGAAATTATGAACTGCTAAAGGAACTAATTAATCACTTCATCAGTTTAGGAGACTTTGCCTTATAACACTGTGAAAGTTACAGCTGTCCAATTATTTAACTAATATATGTGAACCTACTGAAACAATTCTGAAGGTATTAATTGGTTAAATTGTTAATTAGGAGAATATATTTCCTCATATTATGAACTATGAGTGGTTTAAGCAATCACTTTAATGATACCAACAGCACAAGCTTATCCATCTTTGGTCCTATACTGACATCCTATTTTTAGGGATTTAAGTAATTGTTGTTCTGTATGCCTGATTTCTCTAACGTCCTAGTGGATGCTGGGGACTCCGTAAGGACCATGGGGGCTAGACGGGCTCCGCAGGAGACAGGGCACTCTAAGAAAGAATTAGGACTACTGGTGTGCACTGGCTCCTCCCTCTATGTCCCTCCTCCAGACCTCAGTTAGAATCTGTGCCCGGACAGAGCTGGGTGCACTTTAGTGAGCTCTCCTGAGCTTGCTAATAAGAAAGTATTTTGTTGGGTTTTTTATTTTCAGAGAGATCTTCTGGCAACAGACTCTCTGCTACGTGGGACTGAGGGGAGAGAAGCAAACCTACTAACTGCGGATAGGTCGTGCTTCTTAGGCTACTGGACACCATTAGCTCCAGAGGGATCGAACACAGTGTGGCCGGAGAGCCCCAGCCACGAGGCAAATGGCTGCCTTGGCACTGAAGGGGTTAACCCCTAGTGCCCGGCGCCATTTCAAGGGACAAAGGGCGCTTGGCGCCAGATTTAAAAATGTATGGGGCGCTAGGCGCCGTGTTGTATTGAATGTTTGAACATGTATTTTAAACTGTGCCGTGGTCCCGGACCCCTCCGGAGACCACGGCAGGGAGGACAGCCCCCGGCGCGCTCAGCAGTGTGTGCGCGCCGGGGGAGAGGGCAGCCGCCGACCGCCGGAGTCCGGGAGCTCCGCTCCCGGCAGCGGTCAGTGTAGCCCCGGGCGCACTGGAGTGTGCGCGCCGGGGAGAAGGGTGAGCACTGCGGCTGGGAGCTCGGCTCCCGCTGCAGTGTTCTCTGTGAGAGCCGCCGCTGGGGGCCGGGAGCTCTGCTCCCGGCGCCTCAGCCCGTCGGAGGTGGCCAGCCGCGGCAGCCGGGACGGACGTCCCGGGCTGCCGGGCAGCAAGGGGGGTGCGCCGCACACGAGGACCGAGTTAGCCGGCTCCCTGTGCGGCGAGGCCACCAGTCAGCGCCGCTCATGGGGGACCGGGCTAGCCGGCTCCCTAGCGGTGTGGGGGACATTAGGCTGCCGAGCAGGATGGTGAAGCGCTGGGGTCCGGGAGCTACGCTCCCGGCGCCTCAGCGCTGAAACAAGCCAGGGTCACGGCGGCCGGGACAAGTGTCCCGGGCCGCCGGACTTCGGTACAGGGGGGTGCGCCGCTGCGTGCGGCGAGGCCACTGGTTAGTGCCACACTGGGGGGACAGGGAGAGCCAGCTCCCTGGAGCCCCAGAGGCAGGAAGGCAGGCTGGAGGATGGGGGAAGCCAGCCCCATACCTCCAGCACTGAGAGAGAGCCCTAGCAGCCAGGCTGCAGGGCTAGGGCTAGTACACAGTAGCTACAGAACAGGACATTGTGTAAAACATGCAGTGCCTAGGTATGTGAAGCCTGTGCAGGCACAGAGTGTATTTAAATGTATAAACATGTACAGTGTGATTTAAATGTAATGTATTTAAAGATAAATTGCACTTACTTGATTGTGTGTCCCAGGAGGGGGGAATCCATAGCTGTGCAGGCTGATGGATTCTCCCAGACCTTTTCCCCAAAAACGGAATGTTTTCCCATCCAGCCTCACATTTCCAAGAGGCACAGGGAGAGAGAGAAGCAGCTTAGCTATGAAACAAGCTGAGTGGTTTCTTGGAGCTCCATGGAGATCAGCCGTAGTGCCAAGAAACCTGGACCGGGGAGCCAGGCTGCCCAGCTCTGGAGCCCAAATCCAGGCTGCAGGCAGTGAGAGGGGTCCCCGGGCAGGTTTCTGGAAGTCAGTTTAGGAGGGAAAACTTCCCCCCAGCCAGACTGAACGGCACCGGGGAGTATCCTGACTCTCCCAGATGGGAGAGTCCAAGGAGACCGACCACTCCCCACTGTCCATAGGGAACAATGTTAGGTGTGCATGAGACCAGAGCATGCACAGCTCATGGGTAAACATTGATTGGTTGTGCACCACAGGGCGGGCTTACCCCCTGTGGTAAGGGGTCTTGGAGAGGGATAAAAGAAGGGCAGTTGGCCCATTGGAGTAGTTATACCATCTTATTCTGCTGAAAACATCTGATTGTATGCTGTTGCCCCTAGCAATAGGGAGGAGCCTTTTTATAGGTTATTGAGCAATAAACATCATTGCCTCAAGAAGACTGCTTCATCTTGTGACCAACAGGGTTAGGCCAAACCTAGCTCCGTTCTCCGGCTGTCCAAGGAAGCACCTAACGTCTCCAAGTTCCGCCCTCCGCCAGCTACCGGTAGAGGCCTAGCAAGTGGCTAGTGGGGATTCGTCAACACCACACAGGTGTGGTAAGGCAGTGCGTCGGCACATACAGAGCAGAACCGTGGTTCCAAACGCCACGGCAGGTTAGGAGTTTGGTGGTGGCAGCAAAAACCCGCCCACAATGCAGTGGGTGGAGTCAGTAACAGGCGGTTACTGACGGTAAGCGGGAATCCCCTATGTGGTCTGGCCTCGTGCGGCTTGACCTTCCAATCTGTGCGCATTCAACGGGACGCGAAAGCGGCAAGTGCTTCCGTACGGTACCGTCCTGTCACACACAGGAACTCACCCTTGGTCGTCCGATCCCGTGCCGCCGTCCCCCTCGCAGAGCCAGAAGGCAGAAGCTGGCGAGAGAAGCAAGAAGACTTCAAAATCGGCGGCAGAAGACTCCTGTCTTCATATGAGGTAGCGCACAGCACTGCAGCTGTGCGCCATTGCTCCCACACACTCCGGTCACTGTAGGGTGCAGGGAGGGGGGGGGGAGGCGCCCTGGGCAGCAATTGAGTACCTCCTGGCATAATAGAGCATATATACAGCTGGGCACTGTATATATGCATGAGCCCCCGCCATTATTTTTACACAAAATCGCGGGACAGAAGCCCACCGCTGAGGGGGCGGGGCTTCTTCCTCAGCACTCACCAGCGCCATTTTCTCTCCACAGCTCCGCTGAGAGGAAGCTCCCCAGGCTCTCCCCTGCAGAATCACGGTAGAAAGAGGGCAAAGAGAGGGGGGGCACATAAATCTAGCGCAAAATCACTAATACAGCAGCTACTGGGTAAATACTAAGTTACTGTGTAATTCCTGGGTTATATAGCGCTGGGGTGTGTGCTGGCATACTCACTCTGTCTCTCCAAAAGGCCTTGTGGGGGGTCTGTCCTCAAATAGAGCATCCCCTGTGTGTGTGGTGTGTCGGTACGATTGTGTCGACATGTTTGACGAGGAAGGCTATGTGGAAGCAGAGCAGGTGTAGATGAATGTGGTGTCGCCGCCGACGGCGCCGACACCTGATTGTATGGATATGTGGAAGGTGTTAAATGATAATGTAAACTCCTTGCATAAAAGGTTGGATAAAGCTGAAGCCTTGGGACAGTCAGGGTCTCAACCCATGCCTGATCCTACAGCGCAGAGGCCATCAGGGTCTCAGAAGCGCCCACTATCCCAGATTGTTGACACAGATATCGACACGGATTCTGACTCCAGTGTCGATGGCGATGATGCAAAGTTGCAGCCTAAAATGGCTAAAGCCATCCGCTACATGATTATAGCAATGAAGGATGTATTGCACCTTTCAGAGGTAAACCCTGTCCCTGACAAGAGGGTTTATATGTTTGGGGGAAAAAGGCAAGAAGTGACCTTTCCCCCTTCACATGAGTTAAATGAGTTATGTGAAAAAGCTTGGGATTCTCCTGATAGGAAAGTGCAGATTTCCAAACGGTTACTTATGGCGTATCCTTTCCCGCCAACGGACAGGTTACGCTGGGAATCCTCCCCTAGGGTAGACAAAGCTTTGACACGCTTATCTAAGAAGGTGGCCCTGCCGTCACAGGATACGGCCTCCCTAAAGGATCCTGCGGATAGGAAGCAGGAAGGTATCCTGAAGTCCGTTTATACACATTCAGGTACCCTACTGAGGCCGGCAATTGCGTCGGCCTGGATGTGTAGTGCTGTAGCAGCATTGACAGATACCCTGTCTGAGGAACTTGATACCTTGGACAAGGATACTATATTACTGACCCTGGGGCATATAAAAGACGCTGTCCTATATATAAGGGATGCCCAGAGAGACATTTGCCTACTGGGCTCTAGAATAAATGCAATGTCAATTTCTGCCAGAAGGGTCCTGTGGACTCGGCAATGGACAGGTGATGCCGACTCAAAAAAGCACATGGAGGTTTTACCTTATAAGGGTGAGGAATTGTTTGGGGACGGTCTCTCGGACCTAGTTTCCACAGCTACGGCTGGGAAGTCAAATTTTTTGCCATATATTCCCCTTACAACCTAAGAAAGCACCGTATTACCAAATGCAGTCCTTTCGATCGCAAAGAGGCAAGAAAGTCCGAGTTGCGTCTTTTCTTGCCAGAGGCAGGGGGAGAGGAAAGAGGCTGCACAATACAGCTAGTTCCCAGGAACAGAAGTCCTCCCCGGCTTCCACTAAATCCACCGCATGACGCTGGGGCTCCACAGGTGGAGCCAGGAGCGGTGGGGGCGCGTCTCCGAAATTTCAGCCACCAGTGGGTTCGCTCACAGGTGGGTCCCTGGGCTAGTTGAGAAAAGGAAGGAAAAATATATCTGCACACTTGGTGATCTAGATTAAAGATTTTTTGTAAATGACACAAAGGAGCCCCAATATACGTGTGTCTGAATTAGACTTCAAGCCTCTCTGGGGGTGCGACCCTGTTGCAACCAAGATATGGCAACGTGTAAGAAGAACTAGAAAAGCGGTTGTTAAGTTGGGTGCACAATATCTATTTGTTGATTGAATTATCAAATTTAAAACGTAGCTTTTATTGCTAATATTAATATTAAGAAGGTCCTTGTCATGGGACACATACAGCAAAATATAGGGGTTAAAAACATGACATTTACAAACATATATGTGATAAAGAAAGAAAGATTGTGTAAGACAGATTCTTAAAAAGTGGGGTCACCACAATAACTCCTGCAACTTGTATAATTGTTTATTTCTGTGTGGAACAGAAATCACTCAGGACACAAACTGGATAGGTTTACACGTCCCTAAATATACTTAATGTCGTGTGGGGAAATTAAATATAACCACCATTGAGTAAATATTATATTGGGACTCTGAACCTGCCTATACAGTATGCCCCTGTCTCTGAGTATCTGTCACCTTAAGCCAACTTGAGTGTTGGTACTGCCACTGATGCATGGATGCAGTGAGATATATTGAATGCCACAATTGGGACTCCTTTCCTGCCTAAAGCAGTGCAGGTGGGTTATTCTTAAATAGATGACAGAGACTACATTAGCATAGATGGTTAGGACATGAGGGGAAATGTGCCACCAGTGCCCTATATTACACTGTGCTGTGTAATAGAAAATCTAGATTGATACTGCAGTTATAGCTGTTTATAAATATGGGCACAGAATGTATCCACTTAAGTCCACATTGTTGAAATATAAGGAAAGGAATGTGGCAGAATGTCCTTGGACTGGTGTTACTAAAGAGCAACAATTGTTGCAATACAGATTCATGAGACAGGGTGAGAGTTTGTAATATGACACTTCACTGGTGTGTCTAGTATTACAATCGTTCTTAGTGATTAATATCTTACTGTGTAAATCTATAGCACACTATTGTCATTGTGAATCATACACATATGTATTTATTGAAAAGTCAATCGCTTACGTTATATATGAGTGACACACTGAACTTGCAGATCATATACGTGTATCCCTCTTAAAGAGCTAAGTGCTTGTATTATAGAGATATATATTGTGTGCACTGTATGGCCATGTCCACTAAAGGGATCATATATACTAATACATGGTGGTATTATAGTAATAATCCTATCAGCCTTAGCGGTCGGTAGTCCCTAATATAGGGAGACAAGTCCTCTCTATAAGGATTGTTGTGCTGATTAATTCCGCTGCTGCTGACTAGAATGACCTCTAGAATATGATGTAGCTTTAATCCACTAACTGCTGTGAGATTCCTGATCCCTGCAGTTTTCTTCTGGGTAATGCGATTGCTGTTTGGCACAGATTAAATATCTCTATATATAAGGTGCTTCGCTATGCTAAATTGCCATTATAGATGAAATTAAACTTCAGCAATTGATTAAATAATCTAATTCTCCACAGATGTGTGCTATATAATACAACAGATGATTGATTCTTCTAATACATAAGTGATCTTGGGTAATCCCCTTTGCTACTAGCCTGAGTGGTTTTTGCACAATTTTCTAAACTCCTGCACACAGCCTGCTGAGCGGATCCTAAAAGCTATCTTGAGATCAGTGCTGGTGCGGGTGTAAGCATAAATATATTACACTAGATACAACATTGCTATAACTTTCAAGGAGTGTGGTGGCCCACTAATAGGCCGACATGCATGTTTCGCTGTACGGGCAGCTTTAACGAGGCTGACCCCGATTGTCTCCCACAGACGTGATTTAACAGGTGTGTGTGTAATTCACATAGGTCAGATAATGACGTCAGCGCAGAGTCCCCGCAACCATGCTCGGGTCTGCTGGATGATCCTCAGGATAGGTTAAGAGTAACATGTGACTCTTTTCTCGAACGTGATTGGTCACACTCACCTGTTAAATCACGTCTGTGGGAGACGATCGGGTTCAGCCTCGTTAAAGCTGCCCGTACAGTGAAACATGCATGTCTGCCTATTAGTGGGCCACCACACACCTTGAAAGTTACAGCAATGTTGTATCTAGTGTAATATATTTATGCTTACACCCGCACCAGCACTGATCTCAAGATAGCTTTTAGGATCCGCTCAGCAGGCTGTGTGCAGGAGTTTAGAAAATTGTGCAAAAACCACTCAGGCTAGTAGCAAAGGGGATTACCCAAGATCACTTATGTATTAGAAGAATCAATCATCTGTTGTATTATATAGCACACATCTGTGGAGAATTCGATTATTTAATCAATTGCTGAAGTTTAATTTCATCTATAATGGCAATTTAGCATAGCGAAGCACCTTATATATAGAGATATTTAATCTGTGCCAAACAGCAATCGCATTACCCAGAAGAAAACTGCAGGGATCAGGAATCTCACAGCAGTTAGTGGATTAAAGCTACATCATATTCTAGAGGTCATTCTAGTCAGCAGCAGCGGAATTAATCAGCACAACAATCCTTATAGAGAGGACTTGTCTCCCTATATTAGGGACTACCGACCGCTAAGGCTGATAGGATTATTACTATAATACCACCATGTATTAGTATTTATGATCCCTTTAGTGGACATGGCCATACAGTGCACACAATATATATCTCTATAATACAAGCACTTAGCTCTTTAAGAGGGATACACGTATATGATCTGCAAGTTCAGTGTGTCACTCATATATAACGTAAGCGATTGACTTTTCAATAAATACATATGTGTATGATCCACAATGACAATAGTGTGCTATAGATTTACACAGTAAGATATTAATCACTAAGAACGATTGTAATACTAGACACACCAGTGAAGTGTCATATTACAAACTCTCACCCTGTCTCATGAATCTGTATTGCAACAATTGTTGCTCTTTAGTAACACCAGTCCAAGGACATTCTGCCACATTCCTTTCCTTATATTTCAACAATGTGGACTTAAGTGGATACATTCTGTGCCCATATTTATAAACAGCTATAACTGCAGTATCAATCTAGATTTTCTATTACACAGCACAGTGTAATATAGGGCACTGGTGGCACATTTCCCCTCATGTCCTAACCATCTATGCTAATGTAGTCTCTGTCATCTATTTAAGAATAACCCACCTGCACTGCTTTTAGGCAGGAAAGGAGTCCCAATTGTGGCATTCAATATATCTCACTGCATCCATGCATCAGTGGCAGTACCAACACTCAAGTTGGCTTAAGGTGACAGATACTCAGAGACAGGGGCATACTGTATAGGCAGGTTCAGAGTCCCAATATAATATTTACTCAATGGTGGTTATATTTAATTTCCCCACACGACATTAAGTATATTTAGGGACGTGTAAACCTATCCAGTTTGTGTCCTGAGTGATTTCTGTTCCACACAGAAATAAACAATTATACAAGTTGCAGGAGTTATTGTGGTGACCCCACTTTTTAAGAATCTGTCTTACACAATCTTTCTTTCTTTCTTTATCACATATATGTTTGTAAATGTCATGTTTTTAACACCTATATTTTGCTGTATGTGTCCCATGACAAGGACATAGAAACATAGAAACATAGAATTTGTCGGCAGATAAGAACCACTTGGCCCATCTAGTCTGCCCCCCCCCCCCTTTTTTTTTTAATATTATTTTTATCTCTAACCTTATTTGATCCTTATTTCTTTGCAAGGATACCCTTATGTCTATCCCATGCATGTTTAAATTGCTCTACTGTCTTAGCCTCTACCACCTCTGATGGGAGGCTATTCCACTTGTCCACTACCCTTTCTGTGAAATAATTTTTCCGCAAATTTCCCCTGAACCTCCCCCCCCCCCCCCCCCCCCGTCCTCCAGTCTCAGTGCATGTCCTCGTGTCCTATTGCTTCTCTTCATTTGGAGAATGTTTCCCTCCTGGACTTTGTTAAAACCCTTGATATATTTGAAAGTTTCTATCATGTCCCCCCTTTCCCTTCTCTGCTCCAAACTATACATATTGAGATTTCTTAGTCTTTCTGGGTATGTTTTGTGATGTAGGCCATGCACCATTTTAGTTGCCCTCCTTTGTACAGTTTCTAATGTATTAATATCCTTTTGAAGATATGGCCTCCAGAACTGAATACAGTATTCTAGATGAGGCCGTACCAATGACCTATACAGTGGCATTATTACTTCTTTCTTTCTGCTGCTGATTCCTCTCCCAATGCAGCCAAGCTCTCTCCCAATGCAGCCAAGGACCTTCTTAATATTAATATAAGCAATAAAAGCAATATTAATATAAGCAATAAAAGCAATAAAAGCTACGTTTTAAATTTGATAATTCAGCAACAAATAGATATTGTGCACCCAACTTAACAACCGCTTTTCTAGTTCTTCTTACATGGGTCCCTGGGCTATACAGATTGTGTCTCAGGGATACAAGCTGGAATTCGAAATGATGTCCTTTCACTGTTACCTCAAATCGGCCCTGCCAGCTTCTCCCATAGAAAGGGAAGTAGTGTTAGCGGCAATTCACAAATGATATCTCCATCAGGTTCCCCTCCCTCAACAGGGAAGGGGTTACTATTCCACAATGTTTGTGGTTCCGAAACCGGACGGTTCGGTCAGACCCATATTGAATTTAAAATCCCTGAACATTTACCTGAAAAGGTTCAAGATGGAATCGCTCAGGGCGGTTATTGCGAGCCTGGAAGAGGGGGATTTTATGGTGTCTCTGGACATAAAGGATGCTTACCTGCATGTCCCCATTTATCCACCTCATCAGGAGTACATCAGATTTGTGGTACAGGACTGTCATTACCAATTCCAGACGTTGCCGTTTGGTCTGTCCACGGCACCGAGAATATTTACCAAGGTAATGGCGGAAATGATGGTGCTCCTGCGAAAGCAAGGAGTCACAATTATCCCATACTTGGACGATCTCCTCATAAAGGCGAGGTCCAGAGAGCAGTTGCTGATCAGCGTAGCACACTCTCGGGGGGTGTTACTACAGCACGGCTGGATTCTGAATATTCCAAAGTCGCAGCTGATTCCTACGACTAAACTGCCCTTCCTGGGCATGATTCTGGACACAGACCAGAAGAAGATGTTTCTCCCGGAGGAGAAGGCCCAGGAGCTCGTGACCCTGGTCAGAGACCTCTTAAAACCAAAACAGGTGTCGGTGCATCAATGCACGCGAGTCCTGGGAAAGATGGTGGCGTCATACGAAGCCATTCCCTTCGGCAGGTTCCATGCGAGGAATTTTCAGTGGGATCTGTTGGACAAGTGGTCCGGATCGCATCTTCAGATGCATCGGCGGATCCCCCTATCCCCCAGGGCCAGGGTGTCTCTTCTGTGGTGGCTGCAGAGTGCTCACCTTCTCGAGGGCCGCAGGTTCGGCATGCAGGACTGGGTCCTGGTGACCACGGATGCAAGCCTCCGAGGGTGGGGGGCAGTCACTCAGGGAAAAAACTTCCAAGGGCTGTGGTCAAGTCAGGAGGCTTGTCTGCACATCAATATCCTGGAACTAAGGGCCATATACAACGCCCTGAGTCAAGCGGAGCCTCTGCTTCGCAACCAACCGGTGCTGATTCAGTCAGACAACATCACCGCAGTGTCAGCAGTGTTCATTCCGGGAGTGGACAACTGGGAAGCAGACTTACTCAGCAGGCATGACCTCCACCCGGGAGAGTGGGGACTTCATCAAGAAGTCTTCTCACAGATTACAAATCGCTGGGAACTGCCACAAGTGGACATGATGGCATCCCGCCTCAACAAAAAGCTACAAAAGTATTGCGCCAGGTCAAGAGACCCTCAGGCGATAGCTGTGGACGCACTAGTAACACCGTGGGGGTTCCAGTCGGTCTATGTGTTTCCTCCTCTTCCTCTCATACCCAAGGTGCTGAGGATAATAAGAAAAAGAGGAGTGAGAACAATACTCATTGTTGCGGATTGGCCAAGTAGGACTTGGTACCCGGAACTGCAAGAAATGCTCACAGAGGACCCATGGCCTCTGCCTCTCAGACAGGATCTGTTGCAACAGGGCCCTGTCTGTTCCAAGACTTACCGCGGCTGCGTTTGACGGCATGGCGGTTGAACGCCGGATCCTAGTGGAAAAAGGCATTCCGGGTGAAGTTATTCCTACGCTGATAAAGGCTAGGAAGGATGTGACAGCAAAACATTATCACCGTATATGGCGAAAATATGTTTCTTGGTGTGAGGCCAGGAAGGCCCCTACAGAGCAATTCCAGCTGGGCCGTTTCCTTCACTTCCTACAGTCGGGAGTGACTATGGGCTTAAAATTAGGGTCCATAAAGGTCCAGATTTCGGCCCTATCCATTTTCTTTCAAAGGGAACTGGCTTCTCTTCCTGAGGTTCAGACGTTTGTAAAGGGAGTGCTGCATATTCAGCCCTCTTTTGTGCCACCAGTGGCACCTTGGGATCTTAACGTGGTGTTGAGTTTCCTGAAATCTCACTGGTTTGAGGCACTTAAGACCGTGGAGTTAAAGTATCTCACGTGGAAAGTGGTCATGCTATTGGCCTTAGCTTCGGCTAGGCGTGTGTCAGAATTGGCGGCTTTGTCATGTAAAAGCCCCTATCTGGTTTTCCATGTGGACAGGGCAGAATTACGGACTCGTCCGCAATTTCTGCCGAAGGTGGGGTCATCTTTTCATTTGAACCAACCTATTGTGGTGCCTGCAGCTACTCGTGACTTGGAGGATTCCAAGTTACTAGATGTAGTCAGGGCTTTGAAGATTTATGTAGCCAGAACGGCTGGAGTCAGAAAAACTGACTCGCTCTTTATCCTGCATGCACCCAACAAGCTGGGTGCTCCTGCTTCAAAGCAAACTATTGCTCGCTGGATCTGTTGCACGATTCAGCTGGCACATTCTGCGGCTGGACTGCCGCATCCTAAATCAGTGAAAGCCCATTCCACAAGGAAGGTGGGCTCTTCTTGGGCGGCTGCCCGAGGGGTCTCGGCATTACAGCTATGCCGAGCAGCTTCTTGGTCGGGTTCAAACACGTTTGCAAAATTCTACAAGTTTGATACCCTTGGCTGAGGAGGACCTTGTGTTTGCTCATTCGATGCTGCAGAGTCATCCACACTCTCCCGCCCGTTTGCGAGCTTTGGTATAATCCCCATGGTCCTTACGGAGTCCCCAGCATCCACTAGGACGTTAGAGAAAATAAGATTTTACTTACCAGTAAATCTATTTCTCGTAGTCCGTAGTGGATGCTGGGCGCCCGTCCCAAGTGCGGACTTCTTCTGCAATACTTGTATATAGTTATTGCTTAAATAAGGGTTATGTTATGGTTGCATCAGGTTTGTCTGATGCTCTGTTGTTGTTCATACTGTTAACTGGGTAAGTTTATCACGAGTTATATGGTGTGATTGGTGTGGCTGGTATGAGTATTACCCTGGATTCCAAAATCCTTTCCTTGTACTGTCAGCTCTTCCGGGCACAGTTTCCTTAACTGAGGTCTGGAGGAGGGACATAGAGGGAGGAGCCAGTGCACACCAGTAGTCCTAATTCTTTCTTAGAGTGCCCTGTCTCCTGCGGAGCCCGTCTATTCCCCATGGTACTTACGGAGTCCCCAGCATCCACTACGGACTACGAGAAATAGATTTACCGGTAAGTAAAATCTTATTTTTTTGCTAATCTCACATACGATTGGTTACCAATTGGTCTAAATACCTGCGAAGAGAATCTATCTCTCTATATTGTGACCAGAAAGGATATTGTACTCTGAGTCTTCTAACCAGTTATCTACATGGAAGCTCCTCTATTTTGGTTTCACACCAACATCTCATGTTCTTTTGGTATTTATACATTGCATACATGTTAAGTATTTGATGTTTTGCTAAACTTATAAACGGCTACAATTGTTGCTAAGCATATTCTAAGCCAAATGAGAATTGTGTTTTTGTTGCACGACTGTTAACTGGTTACAGCTATGTCTCTTGTGCCGAAACTGACTGCTGCCATGAATCAGTGTACTATAAATACAGAACTAATTACTATTTGAGGTATAATTACTATAACAATTAAACATATCTTCTGTTTGATACACTGCCTATATTTAATAGGGGTACACCTACCATATTTTCGCTAAACTAGCTCACTTAGCACTACATGTAATCAAATATTGGTATTCTTTACACAGATCTTCTCCGTGACCAATATACAGTAGTCACCAGAGGTTCGACTGAAATCTATAGTCACCTCGCCTTTCTATAAAAATAAAAAAAACTCCATTCTATAAAAATATATATATATTTTTTGTTTGTACTGTCAATATAGTTATTCACAGAACTTTTACATTGATGGTACAACATTCTTTTAAACAAGCTATTCAAATAAAAGTTATGTTTTAATAAAAAAAATCAACTAACAATCATTTAAAAAAGAGTGCACCAAAAAGAAAGCCTTCTTTGAATAAACCTTTTCTACGGCTCATTCACCCCAAAATAAATATACTGTAACTTGCTTTCGGGTGCACCTCCAACCCTGTATATATTACAATTGAATGTACTAAAAAGTCATAAAATTGGTTGGTTTCGCTACACTATCTGATATCAATACCCTGTCCAGTGCATAATCACTAGAGGAGCTACCCTCCAAGCATATACGACTTGCACTGTGTGCAAGGCACACTTGGCACACCGCTAGTTACGGCCCTGTCTTTTGTGGTACATGGTTCTAGAGATAACTAGGACACTGCCTTTCATATTTGTCTATCTCATTGGATGTCCTGCCCTACCGTGCCTTGTAGAAAGTGTTTCAGGTAACCCTGAGCATCACAGCAAGTATTGTACGAATATCCCAGGTTGAGAACAGTGTCGTGTGTTGAGGTCAAAGTCTGGTAAGGCACTGTTTGTTTATGGAGATATATATAATATGCACCCACAGCCCTCCATATGTCAGCCTGTTACTCTAATCACTGGTTCCCACCACAACACTTGCATATATAGTAAGCTGCCCATTACTCTACACAAACCAGTGGGGTCGGTGGTAGCTGGAGTGCACTAGAGGGCCATTGTAGTGTTTGCTGGTTGTATTTAGCTGTTGTGTTTGTAAATAAAGGTTGCCTATGTTTATGGCAGAATTATATACACCCAGCTTACTGTAATCAATGTGTACAAACGTCAATAGAAGTATAAGGAGCAGGCACTGTATTTATTATTCCCCACACTTGTTTCTTTCTCCAGAATAATCTTGGAATACTTTGGGCTGAGAGAGGAGAGCTGATCATAGCTCAGACATATTTAGAATCTGCCGAGTCCTTGTATGGCCTATATATGAAAAAGGTAAGTATTTCTTCTCTAATAGTAACATTTCTCATTACAAAACATGACATACACAAAAGAAAAAAGTGTTCAATGGAAGTACTGTGTAGTGCCCTTATTTATGGTCACAGCCCATTAGAAGTGGTAAAATATTGCCATTCTGAAAGAATGGTTAATTGGGACACATTTTCAAAAACCCAAATTTACACAGGTTGGAAGAATCTTAAACATAGGGCTAGATTTAATTATCCACGGTAATTAACCAGGGGATAATTTGTGGGCCGGTGCTATTCAATAGCAGACGCAGGTTGCTCTTAACGCTGATTTCTGTTTGAACTTCAGGGAGGTTCGAACCGAAGTCTGCAGTAGCTGCCCTTATCGCGGGTGCCGTGAATACATCAACACATTACTTATCCCGGAACCTATGGGTCATTGTGCACTAGCAGCAAATTTACAACATGCAGAAAAGTGGTTATGGTTGAATAGCCTTGGGTTACTGCCCTTTTCCTAACGCTGTAAATTAACAAGGATACACTTTGGTCAGCCTCTGTGCAATTTCATTTTACTTATACTTTTGTAATGGAGTAGTACTTGACAATCCATATAGGGTTAATATTTATTTTACGTATCAGCCAGTGGCGTAACTAGAAATTTTTCTCCCCCAAGCCAAAAAATCCTTCGGCGCCCCCCCCCCCCCCCCCCCATACACCCCGTAATTGCCTGCGGCGCGCGCTGGCAAAAAGGGTGTGTGGCTTTGTCGAAATGGGCGTGGCTTTGCGTGGAGGGCGTGGCATTGCAGGAAAAGACTACCTTATACCCCAGTTTTGCAACCTGCACGCCCAGACGTTGGCCACCACAGGAAAGAAAAATAATCCTGATTCATGCCCCTTACATTATTTGTAATTTTTCCTCCTTATAGTAATGCCCAGTATACATTATTCCACATACTGCAATGGCCCTTAGACATTATTCCACACACAATCAGTGATCGCGCTGAGCCAAAAAAAAAGTGGGTCCCAGGGACCCTTCACTTTTAAAAATTAGGGTCCTACCGGTCTTTTTCTGGGTCCCATCGGAATGAAGGTTCTTATTAATTTTAATCTTGTTTGGACACTACAAAAGTGTTGCAAGATGGGGGGGATGGGGTGACAATGCTGCTGGGCTGTGTAGCATGCAGGACACCCTGCACCAGAGCTGTAACTAGACATTTTGGTGCCCTTAGGCAGAAAGTGAATTGGTGTTAGACCACAAAGAACAGGTAGTGCGCGCCGTAGGCGCGTCGCAAAATTTTAGGGGCGTGGCTTCATAGGGAAGGGGCGTGGCCACATAATAGTGTCAATTCACATTACACCACACAGTAGTGGCGCTTATACACATTGCACCAGGTAGAACCTCCTATGCACACTGATCCAGGTAGATCACGTCATACACTTTGCTCCAGGTACAGCACGTCATACACTTTGCACCAGGTACAGCACGTCATACACTTTGCACCAGGTACAGCACGTCATACACTTTGCACCAGGTACAGCACGTCATACACTTTGCACCAGGTAGAGCACGTTATCATACACATTGCCGCTAGGTAGAGCACGTTATCATACACAGTGCGCCAGGTAGAACACGTTATACACACTGCGCCAGGTAGAGCACGTTATCATACACATTGCGCCAGGTAGAGCACGTTATCATACACATTGCGCCAGGTAGAACACGTTATTATACACATTGCGCCAGGTAGAACACGTTATTATACACATTGCGCCAGGTAGAACACGTTATTATACACAATGCGCCTGGTAGAGCACTGAGGCACATTGCAGTAACCACTCACTTATCACCTCCAGTTGCACGAAGGGGCCGTTTGACACAAGTGGTTCCGCCCCCAGCAGCAACTCACTGACACTCACCATTTTTTCTGACAGCACAGTGCAGTGAGTGCACTGGCACAAGTAGCCAGCCTGCGCCTGTAGTAGCCGCAGCCTGGAGGAGCTCTATGTGAAATCGCAAGCAGAGGCTGTTCTCTGGCAAGAAGGAGCTCGTCCAATCGCTTCCCCTGACGGGATGCCACTGCTAAATATACCGATAATCAGTTCCAACTGTGTCAAAGTAGTGGAGCCCCAGGTGCAATGGGAAAGTCAGTGTCACTGCACAGTTGTACTGATATACTGGTATATTTAGCAGTGGCCAGCCCGTCAGGGGAAGCGATCGGAGGAGCTCCTTCTTGCCAGCCTCTGCTTGCGATTTCACAGATAGCTCCTTCATGCTGCGGCGCCGGCTGGCTACTTGTGCCAGTGCACTCACTGCACTGTGCTGTCAGAAAAATGGTGTCAGTGAGGCCCTGACACTCTGAGCGGCCTCACATTGCACACACGGAGCTTGCAGCCCCCGGACATCCCGCATCTGCACCAGCTACTCCAGGTGAAGCGGGGCGATGCAGCACTGTCTACTGCTTACCTACAGCGGGAGCTGCGCAGCCCGGACGGCTCCTGCTGGAAGGTAGTTGTCGGGTCTCGGTGGGGCGTTGAGCGGGTCCCGGGTAGGGGGGTGGCGGCGGGCAGATCCGGAGCTGTACTCCCAGTCGCAGAGGAGGGTGCTGGCGGCAGAGCGGCAGTGGAGCCGGATGAGCGGGGCCAGTCTGTCAGCCCTGCAGCACAGATTCATGTGCTGGCGGGGAGCAGGATTCAAAGCGGGAGATGCTGCAGGCTGTGATTGGATGGAGACTACAGGAGGTGATTGGCCGAGGAAACAGCCAGTCACCTCCTGCATTCCGCTGACAGGCTTAACACATGCAAACACATATTCAGATGAGCGCGTCCTGTGGGACCCGCTCATCTTCTAAATGTGAGTCCCGGGCGGCTGTTTCTGGGTAAAATACGCGCCATGGCGCGTTTTTGCGATCACTGACAATAATGCACATGACACAATATGCACACACCGTAATGCCCCCAACACATTATGCCACACACCATAATGCCCCCGACACATTATGCCACACACCGTAATGCCCCCGACACATTATGCCACACACCGTAATGCCTGTGACACATTATGACAGGAATCACAATGCCAGTTATACATTATGCTACACACTGCAATGCCCCTGATACATTATAGCACACACAATGTCTGTGACACAGTATGACACACACCACAATGATCCTGAGACATTATACCACATACCACAATGCCCGTGATATAGTATACAACACACCGTAATGCCTGATACATTATGACACACACCGCAATGTCCGTGATACATTATGCCACACACCGTAATGCCCATTACACATTAAGTTCTACAGTAAGGCTTCCAATTACTTTTAAATTACCTCCTCGTTGCCAGGGGTTTCATGCTCTTGGTTCCATGCACGGTGCCAGGGGTTTTCATGCTCAGGGTGTCATGCTCGTTGCCAGGGGTTTCATGCACTGGGTGTCCTGCTCGTTGCTAGGGGGTAGTGCTTGTTGCTAGGGCCGTGCTCCCAGTGCCACATATGCTCCCAGTGCCAGATATTCCCCCACAGTGCCAGGTATATGCACCCAGTGCCAGATATTCCCCCACAGTGCCAGGTATATGCACCCAGTGCCAGATATTCCCCCACAGTGCCAGGTATATGCCCCCCCCCCCCCCCCCAGTGCCAGATATTCCCCCACAGTGCCTGCTTCCCCCCCAGTGCCAGATATTCCCCCCCAGTGCCAGGTATATGCCCCCAGTGCCAGGTATATGACCCCCCAGTGCCAGATATTCCCCCCCCCCCCCCAGTGCCAGGTATATGCCCCCAGTGCC
This sequence comes from Pseudophryne corroboree, assembly GCF_028390025.1. NCBI lineage: Eukaryota > Metazoa > Chordata > Amphibia > Anura > Myobatrachidae > Pseudophryne > Pseudophryne corroboree. The sequence goes on from NC_086446.1 coordinate 608,853,310, forward strand.
AGATATCCCCCCCCTCCAGTGCCAGGTATATGCCCCCAGTGCCTGGTATATGCCCCCCCAGTGCCAGATATTCTCCCAGTGCCAGGTACATGCCCCCAGTGCCAGGTACATGCCCCCAGTGCCAGGTACATGCCCCCCAGTGCCAGGTACATGCCCCCCAGTGCCAGTTATATGCCCCCAGTGCCAGGTATATGCCCCCAGTGCCAGATATTCCCCCCCAGTGCCTGCTTCCCCCCCAGTGCCAGGTATATGCCTCCAGTGCCGGGTATATGCCCCCCCAGTGCCAGGTATATGCCCCCCAGTGCCGGGTATATGCCCCCCCAGTGCCGGGTATATGCCCCCCCAGTGCCGGGTATATGCCCCCCCAGTGCCAGGTATATGCCCCCAGTGCCAGGTATATGCCCCCAGTGCCAGGTACATGCCCTCAGTGCCAGGTATATGCCCCCCCAGTGCCAGGTATATGTCCTCAGTGCCGGGTATATGCCCCAGTGCCTGCTCCTCCGGCCCCCCCCTATGTGTTGGAGGGACACGAGCGCATCGCGCGTCTCTCCTGTGTCCCTCCTGGCTCTCCCCCAGCTGTCTAATAAAGGAAGTGCCGTTCGTGAGCCAATCGGAGCTCACGAACGGCACTTGCTTCCTTAGACCGGCCGGGGGAGAGCCAGGAGGGACACAGGAGAGACGCGCGATGCGCTCGTGTCCCTCCAACACATGGGGGGGGGGGGAGAGCCGGGGGAGCAGGCACCGCAGCAAGGAGGGAGAGGAGATCGCAGATTGACATGCGGACGCTCGTCCGCATGTCAATCTGTTCTAAATCAGTGGCGCCCCCGCAGACCCTCGCCCCCAAGCCACCGCGAGGACTGCGGGGGCAGTAGTTACGCCACTGGTATCAGCAATTATTCATATAGTATAAAAAATAAAAATACTAGAAAAAAGGAAGCATTAATTGGCAGATATGTAATTCAAATATACAATAGTAAAAATACTAATACAACAGTTATAATAAAATAATTAGCTAAGAAAATTATACATAAAATATTAGATTAAAAAGTTAGTGAACATATTGTCCATGCACATGAAAGCGTTAAAAGCACTTGTTTAGTATAGTGGTCAGTAAGGTAAGTGTCTACTTATAGTACCTTGATGTTTTTTAAAACTACATTGCGATTCACTTGGTTAGAAATCCTTTTCAGGCCACGCAATTAGTATAGATTAGTAAATCAGTGGAGAAACGTCTCTCCTTAAGGGCCGTACTGACGGGGAGATTTCCCCAGAGATGTCTGCTGAGCGATCTAGCACAGACCGCTCAGCACACATCTCTTCCCCCGCTCAGCACACAGCGCGATGTGCTGAGCGAGGGGGGGGACGGACACGGGGGGCCACTGTTTTCACCCAGCAGTCAAATGAGCGGCCTGCTAGATCATGCATGCATGCACAATCTAGCACCGGCAATAGCGATGCGCGGGACCGTGCATCGCTGTCGCCGGCACCCCTACACACGGAGCGATGTTCTAAGCAATCTAGTCAGATTGCTTAGAAATTAGCTGAACATCGCTCCATGTGTACCCCCTTTAGTCTCCTTTCAAGTGAAACCTATATGCAAATATAGGATGAGTAACCTCCAGGCTGCTGGTGCAGTCTGTAGATTGCAGCCTTTTCCAGAGGTATCAAACCCAGGTCACTGTGCGTCACTGGGGCTAGGCAGATGATTACCGGCTGATCGCTGTGAAGAACATTGATGCATTTCCCCGCCTACATGTCAGTAATGGCAGCTTCCTCAGATGGTCGATACGTTTTTTTATTATTCATATAGCACCAGCATATACCGTTGCACTTTCGAATTGTAAACAAAAAAGCAATAAAACGAGACTGGGGAATAACAGACAAAGAGGTAAGAGGGCCCTGCTCGCCTGCTTACCATGTCTAGGTTATACACACTAGTGAATAGGATGGAGGATGATCGCATAACAATCGTTGATTTCTGTAGAAATATGTTTTCTCTAACGTCCTAGTGGATGCTGGGAACTCCGAAAGGACCATGGGGAATAGCGGCTCCGCAGGAGACTGGGCACAACTAAAAGAAAGCTTTTAGACTACCTGGTGTGCACTGGCTCCTCCCACTATGACCCTCCTCCAAGCCTCAGTTAGATTTTTGTGCCCGGCCGAGCAGGATGCACACTAGGGGCTCTCCTGAGCTCCTAGAAAGAAAGTATATTTTAGGTTTTTTATTTTACAGTGAGACCTGCTGGCAACAGGCTCACTGCAACGAGGGACTAAGGGGAGAAGAAGCGAACCTACCTGCTTGCAGCTAGCTTGGGCTTCTTAGGCTACTGGACACCATTAGCTCCAGAGGGATCGACCGCATGGAACTGGCCTCGGTGTTCGTTCCCGGAGCCGCGCCGCCGTCCCCCTTACAGAGCCAGAAGCAAGAAGAAGTCCGGAAAATCGGCGGCATGAAGACTTCTGTCTTCACCAAGGTAGCGCACAGCACTGCAGCTGTGCGCCATTGCTCCTCATACACACTTCACACTCCGGTCACTGAGGGTGCAGGGCGCTGGGGGGGGCGCCCTGAGCAGCAATAAAAACACCTTGGCTGGCAAAACAATCACAATATATAGCCCCAGAGGCTATATGTGTGATAATTACCCCTGCCAGAATCCTTAAAAAAGCAAGAGAAAAGTCTGCGGAAAAGGGGCGGAGCTATCTCCCTCAAAACACTGGCGCCATTTTTCCCTCACAGCTCCGCTGGAAGGAAGCTCCCTGGCTCTCCCCTGCAGTCTACACTACAGAAAGGGTAAAAAAGAGAGGGGGGGCACTAAATTTAGGCGCAGTAAATATTATAGCAGCTATAGGGGACATAATTCAGTTAGTCCCTGCATTATATAGCGCTCTGGTGTGTGCTGGCATACTCTCTCTCTGTCTCCCCAAAGTGCTTCTGTGGGGTCCTGTCCTCTGTTAGAGCATTCCCGGTGTGTGTGCAGTGTGTCGGTACGGCTGTGTCGACATGTTTGATGAGGAAAATTATGTGGAGGCGGAGCAGATGCCTATAGAAGTGATGTCACCCCCTGCGGGGCAGACACCTGAGTGGATGGTTTTATGGAAGAAATTACGTGCAAGTGTCGACTCCTTACACAAAAAATTTGACGACATGCCAAATGCGGGACAGCCGGCTTCTCAGCTCGTGCCTGCCCAGGTGTCTCAAAGGCCATCAGGGGCTCTAAAACGCCCGCTACCTCAGATGGCATACGCAGATGTCGACACGGATACTGATACCAGTGTCGACGACGATGAGTCTAATCTAATGTCCACTAGGGCCATTCGTTGCATGATTGAGGCAATGAAAGAGGTGTTACACATTTCGGATATAAACCCAGGTACCACTAAAAAGGGTATTATGTTTGGGGAGAAAAAACTACCCGTAGTTTCTCTATCGTCCTAAGTGGATGCTGGGGTTCCTGAAAGGACCATGGGGAATAGCGGCTCCGCAGGAGACAGGGCACAAAAAAGTAAAGCTTTACTAGGTCAGGTGGTGTGCACTGGCTCCTCCCCCTATGACCCTCCTCCAGACTCCAGTTAGATTTTGTGCCCGAACGAGAAGGGTGCAATCTAGGTGGCTCTCCTAAAGAGCTGCTTAGAGAAAGTTTAGTTTAGGTTTTTTTCTTTACAGTGAGTCCTGCTGGCAACAGGATCACTGCAACGTGGGACTTAGGGGGAAAGTAGTAAACTCACCTGCATGCAGAGTGGATTTGCTGCTTGGCTACTGGACACCATTAGCTCCAGAGGGATCGAACACAGGCCCAGCCGTGGAGTCCGGTCCCGGAGCCGCGCCGCCGACCCCCTTGCAGATGCTGAAGCGTGAAGAGGTCCGGAAACCGGCGGCTGAAGACTCCTCAGTCTTCATAAGGTAGCGCACAGCACTGCAGCTGTGCGCCATTTTCCTCTCAGCACACTTCACTGGGCAGTCACTGAGGGTGCAGAGCGCTGGGGGGGGGCGCTCTGAGAGGCAAATATAAACCTTATACAAGGCTAAAAATACCTCACATATAGCCCATAGGGGCTATATGGAGATATTTAACCCCTGCCTGACTGGAAAAATAGCGGGAGAAGAACCCGCCGAAAAAGGGGCGGGGCCTATCTCCTCAGCACACGGCGCCATTTTCTGTCACAGCTTCGCTGGTCAGAACGGCTCCCAGGTCTCTCCCCTGCACTGCACTACAGAAACAGGGTAAAACAGAGAGGGGGGGCACATTAATGGCTATATATATATATATATTAAAGCAGCTATAAGGGAGCACTTAATATAAGGATATCCCTTGTATATATAGCGCTTTGTGGTGTGTGCTGGCAGACTCTCCCTCTGTCTCCCCAAAAGGGCTAGTGGGTCCTGTCTTCATTAGAGCATTCCCTGTGAGTTTGCGGTGTGTGTCGGTACGTGGTGTCGACATGTATGAGGA